>NW_027186368.1:195628-237300 GCF_028583685.1 Petaurus breviceps papuanus
GTCAGAGCAGGGAGGGGCCCGAGAACAGGGGAGGGTAGAGCTGGGAGGGGCCCGAGAACAGGGGATGGCAGAGCTGGGAGGGGCCCGAGAACAGGGGATGGCAGAGCTGGGAGGGGCCCGAGAACAGGGGATGGCAGAGATGGGAGGGGCCTGAGAACAGGGGATGGCAGAGCTGAGAGGGGCCTGAGAACAGGGGAGGGCAGGGTTGTGACAGCATCATGCAGTGTCTTTGGTCCTCTCCTGAGGCCCCCTAGGGTGCTTCCTCAGAGGCCTCCACCCTCTGTTTTCACCATCTCATCAGCCAGGCCATGAGGCATGGTGGCCAGGCCTGAGCCCCCAGAGCCCCTCCGAGCTCAAGACAGGCTTGTGCAGGCTGGTGCGGCCGTCTTACCGATGCAGTTGCCCAGTGCGTCCTGGATGAATCCACTCCTGCACTGGAGCTTGGGTCTGCAGCGAAAAGAGCCCGGAGTGTTTTGACAGATGAAGGTGGGGAGGCAGTTGTGAATTCCGGTCTCACACTCATCAATGTCTGGGGTGGCAGAAAATATGGCACCAAATGGAGAGTCAGCAAGAGGCTGCTGGCTCCTCCTCCCCTCCCAGAGACACCTCAAGCAGCCCATCTTTGCTCATTCACTTAACAAAGAGTCACCAAGCACTTGCGGCCTGTGTCTGGGGAGACCCAAAGATCAAGACCATTGTGCACAAAACCACAGCAGCTTAGATGCCAAAAGTTTTTATTGTAGATTGACAACAAGGAAACTAAGGCCAGAGGGGCTGGACTTCTCCAGAGTCCCAGAGCTGGCTGGGAACCTGTGCCCCCCCCAGGCTAATTTGGAAGACTGATTGACCTCCCCTGCCCCAGATGATCCCCAGTGAGGCAAGAAGACTATCACCATCTGGGCAGGAAAAGACTCCCTAGCCCCAAGTGGCTGGATTTCCATGGAGCTGAAGAAAGGCCATCTGACCTCTGAGGAAGCCAGAGGATCTGAGTGCAGATCTTGCCTCTGGCCCTTGCTCTCTGAGTGACCATGGACAAGCCTCTTTACCTCAGTGTCCTCGTCTAGAAAGTGAGAGCCCCCCACCATGGCTGCTAGCGTCGCCCTGGCTCTATCTGAACGCCCCATGCCACGAAGGCCACTTTTGTCCTGTCTGGAAGCCCCGAAGAGGGAACCACACTCAAGCAGTTCTTGTGTTACTGCTGTTGGCACTTTCAGTGCCTAAAATCTATCCTGGACCATGGGAAGTGATCAGGGCATCGTGGGAACAGCATCCATGACGTAGCCTAGGACACCAAGTTCATGTACTTGGTCCTGGGAGGATGGGGTTAGGGAATTGTCTAGTGTGTGTGTGTGGGGGGGGGGGGGAGATAAACAATGACCACCCCCCCACCCTTGGGATGCTGCACTCTCATCTCTGCTGAGTGGCAAGACACCCTGAGGGCTGGGAGGGGAAGAAGGGCTGAGCTGGGCCCTAAGGCAGGGAAGGATTACACCCAATATCAAGAGAGAACGAAGCCTCAGGATGCATCTGCCCAAAGGATGCCCCTCTGACCTCCCCTACAAGGGATCTCCCAGGAGATGGAGCAGAGGCACCTGCCCAGGCCAGCCTTCATCATCAAGGAGCTTTTCCTCGAACAGACCCAGAGCCAGCCTCCAACTCCCGGCCAGTGGCCCTGGCTTTGCTGTCTGGGGTCAGGCTGGACCCTCTTTCCCGCAGTGCCTTCAGATGCTAAGAGACAGCCCTTCAGGGGCTTCAAGGGCAGGTGTGCCTGCCTCTGACCGGTCTGTGAGCTCTTCTCTGAGCACAGTGTGCTGCCCAAAATGGGGCAACCAGAGCCAAGCAGCCTCCCCGACAAGCTGAACGGACCCCTCTGCAACTCTCCTAGGGTAATCAGATCCTGAGGCCACCTCTCTGGCCTCTCACTGAGCTGGCAGAAAGGAGTCACTCCTCCCCAGTGGAGGGCCACGCACCCTGCCCTGATTCTCTGCCCATCTTCCTGGGATCAGCCCATTTCCCATCTCTCTCCTCCCTGTGTTATTCACACCCTGCATGACTGATGCTGCCACATGAGCCTGGTCTGGGATGTGAATGTGGAATGGCTTGGCCTCACGTTATGAAGAGCTGCTCCCAGGGCTGCCTCCAGCCTCCCCTCCCAGGGGATCAATCAGCCCCATCCACAATCATTAACTATGGATGTGCCAAATGTTAGACCCAGCAGCCTCTGGGGCCAAAAAGATGAAGGATGAAAGAAGGATGGTGGGAGAGACTGCAGAAAAGGCTCTGGACATGGTGCGCACACTGGCACAGGGGCCCAGAGAAGGCAGGCTGGAATAAAGAGGGTGCAGGCTGAAGGCCGAGGGAAGCACCAAGCTGCAGATGGCATCCAATGACCAGCTCAAGGCTACGGAGCCATCAAGGGCATCTGAAGAAGGGATCAGAAGGGGACTGGCTGGAGACCTAGGTGGCTCTAACCATTGTCAGAACAGAAAGGAGGGGGCCCAAGGGGACCTGGTGGCAGAGGGTCAGTGGACCTGGCTCTGAGTATCAGAGGTGCAGGACTCAGCCCAAGGGGACTCAGAAACCTTGGGCCTTGGTCTCAAAGATGGTGGTCTCCTCAACAGACCCAAAAACACAGAGGGAGCCAACTCTGCCTTTCTAGGAGTCTCTGGTCACTGACATTAATAGGATCATCCTGTTATCAGTAAGAGGGCAAAGTCTTGTATGTATAGGCAGCATCTGCTTGGCCCTTTTCAATGGTCCCACGGCCGTTAGACACAATGCCCTGGGCGTCTCCCACCCATCACCTTGGGCCAATGATGCGGTCATTGTCAGGTACACAGGGTGGAGCCGGGAGCTGGCCATGGTCACACAGCACAGAGCAGCTTCACTGGGGGGGGTGCTAGGGTCTCCCCCCCCCCAAGGCTGGTGAGGATGCCCCCCCGCCACAGTCACCCCGAGGATGGACCTACCTTTGCAAGTGTTGTCTTCCATGAGCTCATAGCCTGTCCCACAACTGCTCTCTCTTTGACAGCGAAATGACCCCACCGTATTGATGCAGATCTCCCCGATTCGACAATTGTGGCTTCCAGTGATGCACTCATTGGTGTCTGGGAAGGACCAAGGAGATCAAGGTACAAGTGACAGTGTCATAGAGGGATAACTTACAAAAAAACACGAAACTTTGGGAGATACTAGGAAGAAGGGCAGGAGATCAGAGTGGACCTGTTCCTGGTGCCCTCCGATAGAATGGTCAGGAAAAGCAACATTGTGGTCACAGAGTTCATTTTTTTCCTCCTAGATTTCAACTGGCTATTGCTGGTCATGTGACTTCAATGAAAGTCTTCCTGACAGACCTCCCCGGGTCTTGGGCAAGAGCCTGGGGCTACAGGGTGAGAGATGGGGGATGAGCAGTGACCAGGTGTCAGGCACAGTGGCCATGATGGGCCACAATGGGCCGTGAGGGGCAGTGAGGGACTG
This sequence comes from Petaurus breviceps papuanus, assembly GCF_028583685.1. Taxonomy (NCBI): domain Eukaryota; kingdom Metazoa; phylum Chordata; class Mammalia; order Diprotodontia; family Petauridae; genus Petaurus; species Petaurus breviceps. Next base: position 199,106 of record NW_027186368.1, read on the forward strand.
TGATGGTGTTGGCTGCCAGATCATCTTTGGTTTTAATAGATCAACTCAAGAGGTTGGTCTAATGCCCTGTGAAGAGACTCATTGGTGCAAGTGGAAAAAAGTCCCTTGTCCATGAGACCAGGGACCCTGAAGTAGTCGGGAAGCCCTGGCTGCTGTGTGGGGCAGGCAAGCAGGACAATGACACTAACAACCCCAAATCCTGGGGACCCTCTGTCCCAGGATGGATTACCTTCACAGGAGACCCCATCAGGCAAGAGCTGATAGCCCACAAAGCAGGAGCAAAGGACTGTGCTTCCCGTGTCTCGGCACTGCTGAGTACAGGGACCCCCTCCTGAAACCCAAGCACAGGCGTTGAGGAACAAAGCCATCCCCTCAACTGCACCTTCCGCCATCTTGGTTTTCTTTGTCCACAACCATCGTGATAACCCAACACAGCCTTTTGGGGTCAAGAATTTCCTCATCTTCCAGGTGAGGAAACCGAGGCAGAAGGAGGCCAAGGGCCTCTCCCACAATCATGTCTCTAGCTCAGATTTGGGTCTTTTCATTGGTAAACCACTCCTCTTACCCTGTCTCTTACGAAAGCATCCATACGTGTTTAAAATATTAGGAAATAAACATTTTTTCCTAACGCCCTTTCCAGACTCCTGGGAAAAGTCCCTTGGAAAGGTAAATGATGGAACGAGGACCAAAGGGCATTTCACTAAGTCAGCAAACTGAATGGCGATCTCTTCTGAGGCTGATCTGCAAGATGGGCCACCTCTGGGGAGCGCCAAGGAGCCCGCCTCCTACACTGTCCAGGTCACATTCCCACCGCCACCACTGGCAGTGCCTGGGGAAGGGACCGTCTTTATCCATCTTTACCTCTCCCCAGCTCCCTACCACAGACCTTGGCACGTAGAACAGTTAAAATAACAGCAGTTGAAGGAATGATTGGATGAATCCCTAGTCAACAAATGTGTGCCAAGTGCTGGAAATGCCGAAACCTTCTTCTGGGCTGAGATTCCAAGTGGCCTAAGAGAGGGTCCCTGCCCTCCCTGGACCTGGAAGGACAGCCCCCACACCTAAAAAAGAACTCCTAGAGAGGGGGAGGGGAGAAAACAGGTTTCTCTGGAGGAAGCAGGCATGAGCTGGCCATGGCAGCTGGCCCAATGACTTGACCACAGTCATTCACTGTAGGCCTACTCTGCACCAGGCATGGGCTGGGAGTCAGGCTTCCCCTAACCAGCCCTGAGGAGCAGTGAGTTTATGGGTGTTGCCTGTGTCTCTTACACTCCCTCCCTGGAAGCAATCAGATAACCAGCCCAGCTCACACATATATAACAGGTGCCAAGTAAGTGTTTACTGAACCTTGCCTCACCTCGGCATCGGTCATGGAGATAAGGGTCTTCTTGGTCCACAATGTCCTCCTCGGGAATTTTAGCTGCAGAGGGAGAAAAGGGAAAGAACCCCGAAGTTGAAGGTAGTCTTCCCCCACTGGACCCCAGTTTCTGAGAATAGAGTCCAAGGAGCCCCTTTTCCTGGAAAAAAATGCAGTTTTAAAGATCTCTGGACCTGATCGTACCCAGCCCAGTCCCATCGCTTTAATTCAACACAATTCGGCAAACGCTTTCAAGCACCTACGATGTACCAGTCAGCTGAGGCACAGTCACCTTTAGATGGCTTGTCCCAGGCTGTCAGCATTGGAACCCAGGACCTCTGACTCGAAGACTAGGCTCCTTCCATTGCCCTGAGGAGCTTCTCTTTAAAGATGGGGGTTGGGGGAGAAATCGCTGATGGGTCATTTTCAAACATTAGTATTTCCTGCCTATAACAGGCTGTGCCCCGCCCAGCCAGGCCCTCCCACACCTCCTGCCCTTCCTTAGATGCCAAGATCCCCTCTGCTCCAGTTCCAAATGGGAGGGGCCTCGGCCTCCCAAACTGGACAAAAAGGCTGCTGGCCCTCGCCTTTGAGGATGGTTGTGAGGGGAAAACATGGGAAAGGCGTTCCTAAGAGATCCCAGATCATCAGGTAAGCATCAGTTTGGGCCCATCCCATGCACATCACCTGGAGGGAAGCATGGCATGGAGGGTCAGGAAGCCCTGCCTCTACCAAGACCAGCTGCGTGACCCTGGACAAGCCACTGAACTCAGTGCTTGCTAAGATGCCAAGGTAAGGAATAGTCATCAGTCCAGACACCAGAAGCCTCCATGCCAATAGACTCATGCGGATGAGGGCGTCACCTCCCATACATAATTCAATTAATAAATGAATGAACAGATAGAGACAGATGGTTAGACAGACAAACAGATGGACAGGTAGACAGATGGAAAGATAGACACACAGACAGAGAAACAGATAGCTAGACAGACGGACAGATTAACAGCTGGCGAGTTCACTAGGCATCATGCAGAGAGACAAGGTCTGTCATTCACATTCAATGAATCTGAGGGGATGACTGAGTCCCCCAGAGCTCAGGACAGTGCAGGGACCCCTGGAACAGTGTCAGTCACAGTGATAGCACAGGCAGCCAGGGGATGAGGAAACAGCATTACCAGTGTCGGAGGGCACGGCGACGTCCCCAGGAGCTAGCTCTGGGGTCTCCTGGCCCTTGACGCAGCATGCCCGGTACACCAGGCCACACTGATAGCCGATCATGAGGTTGTACTCGCAGCTCTGACCTTGGGCCTGGGCAGCCTTCCCCAGCAGGCAGCAATGACAGCATTTCTGTCAAAACAAGGTAAAGAGTCAGCAGAGGCTTCCAGAAAAGAATAGAGCAAGGGGCCAGTGGTGTGACCTTGGAGCAGGGAGGCTCACAGGCTCCTCTGCAGGGCCCTGGGCCAGACCTAGTACATGAGTCTGAGTCCTGGGCTCCGGCCGCCAGCCTAGGCTGCCTCAGACCTGAAAGGATGGCCTGGGTGAGAATCCTGGCCCTTCCGTGTCCAGGGGTGCTGCTTTGGGCAGGTCACTCCTGTTGGCCTTCAGTTTGTGTATCTGTAGAACAAGACCACTGGACTGGATGACCACGAGGGTCCTTCCAGCTCTAACCCACTGACCTAAGAACTTTCTCTGCCAGTAAGATGATCAGAAGGGCCTGGGAAGGACAGACTTGACGAAGGAGAGAAGGGAGTCCGGGGGTTCCGGGGGAAGAGTTGAGGGGTGGGCCCTGGCTCTAGGGGATCGTGGAGACTGACGCTTTGTAATCACAAAGAACAATTCCTCCTCGTCTCATATCCACAGACATCTCCTTGGACTCCTCATCCTTGAGGGCTCCGCCCCTCTGGCCACTGAAGGCAGTCATCGCCAGAAAGGAGCCACAGAATCCACCCAAAGCCTCCGCCCCTGGAGTCGGGGCTGCACCGGCTGAGATGTTTGCTTGGTAAAAAGCATTTACTCAAACCATAATCGCTTCAAATGGGAAAATTGACTTCAAGAGAAGTTGATTTACCCATCCAACATTCCCAGGACTCAGCCAACTGGACTCAATCTAATTTTCCAAAACTTATTTCCTCTTGGTCCCAATCCGTCTTGACCCACAGTGGGAGGTAAGGAGTAGCTGGAAACGTTGAAATGTTGGTTCTCAAAAACAGGGATGAGGGCAGGCCCCACGGCTGAGGACACGGCTCCCAAGAGATGCCTTAACTGACCTCCCTGAGCCCTACAAGCACAGACTCTGAGAGGATGTCTCGTCTAACCTCCCATCCCCTAAAGGAGTCTCTTCTTCAGACTCCTGGCCCGCCAGCCTTGTCCTCATCACCTGTGTGATGGGGAGCTCACTAACTCCCAAGACATATAAAGCTTAAGCTTCTGGGAAAGGGACAATTCATTTGAATCAGAACAGCTGTGGCTTGACCTCTGCCTTGCTGACCCTAGGAATTCTCAGTCCTGGGCTGGAAGTGACCTTGTTACCTCTGAAAATTAGCCAGAGAGATCCTGAGAGAGAGCACTGAATCCTGCCCCAGGAATGGGATGTCTGAGACAGCAAACAAGGAACTTTCAGGACAAATTCAGGTAGAATTCATTGGAATGACAAACTCAAAGGCGGACCACCAGGCTTTGGGGGAGGGGGGAGGGCAGATGTAGAACAACATGTCCAATTCCCAGTGTTATTCCAGGTTATTGTGCCCCCTCACTACCTGAGAAGCAAACCCCCATCCTCTCCGGGCCCCTCCCACCTTCCTCACCTGCGAAATCAGGGGAAGGAGTTAGGCAATCTGTTAGGTCCCTCCCCCTCGGACATCCCCTGTTCTCAGGCCCCTCCCAGCCCTGACATCCCCTGTTCTCAGCCATTCCTACCTCTATGGGTCTGAGCCAATATCTCCCAGTAATGTAGCTCAGGCCTCCTGCCCTTGGCCAACTTGGGCAGCAGACACAGGACAGAGCAAGGACTGGGGTCCTTGAGGCTGCCCCAGGATAGGGTGGGGAGGGGGAGAGAGAAAGGGACACAGGAAGGGAGGGAGGGAGAAAGGAAGGAAGGAAGGAATAGAGAGGAAGGAAGGGAGGGAGGGAGAGAGGGAGGGAGGAGGAAGGAAAGAAGGAAGGAAGGAAGGAAGGAAGGAAGGAAGGAAGGAAGGAAGGAAGGAAGGAAGGAAGGGAGGGAGGGAGGGAGGGAGAAAAGATGGAAGGAAGGAAGGAGTGGAGGGAGGAAGGGAGGGAGGGAGGGAGGAAGGAGGAAAGAAAGGAAGGGAAGGAGGGAGGGAAGGGAGGGAGGAAGGGAAGGAAGGAGGGAAGGAAAGAAGGAAGGAGGGAGGGAAGAAAGGAAGGAGGGAGGGAGGGAAGGAAGAAAGGAAGGAAGGAAGGAAGGAAGGAAGGAAGGAAGGAAGGAAGGAAGGAAGGAAGGAAGGGAAGGAGGGAGGGAAGGAAAGAAGGAAGGAAGGAAGAAAGGTAGGAATGGAGGGAGGGAGGGAGGGAGGCCTCAAGGGCTGGCTCAGCAGCAGGGCGGCCAGAAGACAGCAGGGATGAAGAGGGGTGACTCACCTTGATAAACTTGGCTTCAAAGCTGGAATTGTCATGGTGTGCCTCACAGCTGTCGCCTTCATGGGCCACATTAATGCCTGTGGCACAGTGGAGCTCCTCCAGCTGATTCTGGCAGCACTGCTCCTGCACCATCCTGCCAAGGGAGGGTGCATGCATTTATTAAGCACCTACTATGTACCAGGCACAGTGTTGTGATGTATGAATATTATCTCCTTTGACAGGAGATACCAGGAGGAGGGCCCAGCTGAGCCTTAGAACAGAGAGCTGACACCAGGCTCACTCCTTCCCCCCTCCCATGACCTGAAGGTGTGAAACCAAATGACCTCTAACCTCCCTTCCCATCTGAACATTCTATTGCCCTATGATTTGGAAAAGCAGGATGGTGACACTGAGGTCTGATTCTTAGCTTGTCTACTAGCCTGCTGCAAGCTCTTTGAGGGGCTGCCCTCCCTGAGTCTTGGTTTTCTCACTTGTAGAATCTATCATCAATTAATCAAATAAAATCTAATTATCACTTAACATTGGCATTCATTAAGGACCTACTATGTGCCAGGCACCAGTAACAGCAAAGAATCAGTAAATGGAGCCAAGGTTCTAGTCGCGATTGTGTATCTTCCCTTTCATCTGTTAAAGATTAAACATGTGCGTATGCACACACACGTGCACACAGCCCCTCTATATGCATTCTCTCTCTCTGTCTCCCTCTCTCTTCCCTCTCTTTCTCTCTCTCTCTCTCTCTCTCTCTCTCTCTCTCTCTCTCTCTCTCTGTAGAGAGAGAGAGAGAGAGAGAGAGAGAGAGAGAGAGAGAGAGAACTTAACCAGACTCCAGGATTATTACCAGGGGCCCCTCTCAAATTCCTCACTTGGAGGACAACAGTGCCCTTCAATCCACCATCCCAGCTGGCCCTCCTTATCTGATGGTCTTTGAATTATAAACATTTGATCTTCCAACTTCCCAATAATCCGTGTTTCCTGTTTTTCTCGCCTTTGTTGGCCCCTCCCCTCCTCTGACTCCTCAAGAATTTGCTAAATTCAAATTTCAGTCTCCTTGCTCAGTGCTGGGCCCCAGAAGACCGTCCTCAGTGCTGACACATGGTGGCCAAGGGGACCTGAGCAGGAATTCTCTTGAACCCCAAGGTCTCCTCTGGAGCCCTAGGGAATCGGGGACTCATATCTCCTTTTCTGGAGCAGGTAAGCAAGAGAGAAAGAAGGCTGCCCGAGGAATATTCCCCTTTTTCTGAGTTTTTCCCCCCACAAACCTGTAATTACATTGGATTATCATTGAGCACAAACTATTACTATGTTGCCTTACAATCCCTCAGGAAGTCTTCATGTAGCACCTGCGTGTGCTGAGCACTGTCCTAGGTACTGAGGACACAGACAAAAGTGGGATGTTCCCTGCCGGCCAGAAGCTTACACTGTAGCAGGGGGCACACCCAGCTAGGGCACCAGTGGCCCAGGAGCGGGGTTTTGGTCTGGAGAGTCACAGGGGAGGAGAGAGAGCCACAGGGCAGTGACCATCACACCCAGCAGAGACAGGGGGCAGCGCACCTGCATTCCTTGGATTCCGAAGCATAGGGCACAGAGCAGTCTCGTTTCTGGGTGGCCAGCCTATGCCCGTCTGCACAGCAATCTTCCATCAGAACATCTGCGGTCGCTGCAAGGAGGGGGGAAATAGGTGATTTGGGTAGCATTTTGCTGCCTGTGAATATCCCCTGGGACAAGCACAGGAATGAGGCATCAGCCTTTGGAGGACAGATGATGTCCTCAGTGCTGGGAGCCTCCACTGTTGTCAGCCCCTATCCCTTTACAAATTCTTAGACTGTTTTCTGGAGTTACTTTAAAAGGTCCCTGAAACTCTGCCCAGAGGGCCATAAAGCTGTGCATACCCTTTGATCCAGCAATACAATTTCTAGGGCTGTCTCCCGAAGACATCCAAAAGTAGGTAAAAGGACCTGTTTGTACAAAAGCATTTATAGCAGCTCTTTTGACCTGGAAATCCAAGGAATGCCCATCAATTGGGGAATGACTACAAACAAGCCATGGTACATGATTGTGAAGGAATACTATTGTGCTATAAGAAATAACGAACCGGACGATTTCAGAAAAACCTGGAAAGACTTACATGAACTGATGCATAGTGAACATTGTACACAGTAACAGCAATGTTGTTTGAGGAAGAATTGTGAATGACTTAGCTCTCCTCAGCAATATGATGATCATCAATCCAAAGGATTCATGATGGAGCCGACTGTCCGCCTCCAGAGAAAGAACTGATGTTGTCTGAATACAGACTGAAGCAGGCGATTTTCATTTTCCTTTCTTTATTATTCGAATCTTCTTGTACAAAATGACTATTAGGGAAATATTTTCCATGATTGCACATGTATAACCTGTCTCTGCTTGCTCACTGTCTCAGGGAGGGGTAGAATCTGGAACTCAAAACTTCAAATAAAAAATGTTTTAAAAAGTTAAAAAAAAAATCTTTGCCCTCAAGGAGCTTCCATTCTCAGGGGTGATGGAGACAGGTCAGGAAAGGCCTATGAAGGTCACAGCAAAGTAACAAAAGAGGCAAATTCTCCTTGGAAGCACATTCTATACAGGGGGATGTGCCAAGGTATGGGGACAGGAACCCCCACACCATGCTGAGGAGCAGTAAGGAGGCATGTTAGCCTGGAATGGGGCCCGCCCAGAGGGTCAGCAATGAAAAAAAAAGGGAAAGGTGGGGGAGCAGAGTTTTCAACACCAGGCCCTGCCTGGATTCTGTATTTTATCCTAAAAGACAGAGGGAGCCCCTGTGTACGTTTGGGTAAGGTCAGATCTGTGCTCTGTCCAGAAGCAGGGAGGCCTCCACAGACCAGCCAGGGGGTAGGGGCAGGGGAATGTCCAAGCCCCTGAGAACCATGCTAGGGACTGGAGCCTTGGGTTGTACTCATCACACTCTGGTGCCCTCTGTGGCCTGAGCCCAGAACTGGATCCCGATGCACTCTTGCTCCAACCAACAGAGAGACCAAACGCCAGAGCTCACGGCCACCCCCGGCCCCTAGTTCCCTGCCAGACAGACACATGAAGCCAGTTCTCAGAATTCAGAGATCTACAGAAAATGAGTCCTGAGGATCCCAATGACTCCCCCACAAAAGTGGGTAAGGATGGCTCCCCACGTCCATCATGAGCATAGCAACCACCTTGACTCTGAGACCCCCAGGTCGGATCAGCCAGCCAAGGAGTTCCCCCTCTGGGCCGCCCTATGCTCACCCTACTTCCCCAGCACTCATGGGGCCAGCCAGGCTCAGCGTCATCTTGCACCAGTCACTTCTCTTGGCAGCAAGCAATAACTGTGATAAGTGCTGGTCTGCAAAGAGAGGCAGAAGACAAGCCCTGCCCCCAAGGAGCTTACCCTCTAATGGGGGAGACAACATGCAGACAACTTTGCAGAGACAAGGTAAAGGGAGGAGCCAGCATAAGGGGATGGGGATGGCTCCTTGAAGAAGGAGGGACTGCAGAGAGCACAGGAGGCAGGGGCATTTTCAGAGCCCCCTTTCTAGGGGCTGAAGAGGGCAATCCTGCCTCTCTTCGATCCAATTCATCCTGCCCAGTCCCACTTGTACACAGCCCTCTCCAGGTTGTTTCCCCCATTAGGCTGGGAGCTCCTGAGGGCAGGGGCTGTGTTCTGCCTCTTTGTGTGCCCCCAAGCCTTAGTACAGTGCCTTGTTCCTACTTAGGGCTTCCTAAATGCTCGCTGACTGAGTGACTGAAAATCCATAGAGCTGGTAAGGACTTAGGAAGGATCTCATCCAACTGCCCCATTTGAAAAGTGAAGCAGCTGAAGCCAGCAGGTGATCAGACAGAGGGCTGGGTCCAGTAAACTGAAGTGCAGACCTCCAGAGCTCTGTGCCTGAGACCTGAGTTCTAATCCTTCCTCAGGTGATCACTAGCTTGGATGTGGGCACTTCATTTAATCCATCTGCCTCAGTTTCCTCACCTATGACATAGAGATAATAAGAACCCTACTTCCCAGGGTAGTTGTGAGGATCAATAAGACCCAAGTGCAATGGGAATGCCAGTTAGTGTCGTGATGATGACCCCCAGATCTCCTGCAGCACTACCCTTCTTTGGGATTCCTCTAATTGTTAAGAACGTTCTCCCTAATGTGGAACCTCAATGTCTCAGAGGTCTCAGGCCCGTCCTCCCTCCTCCCAATAGCTCCTGGCTCTGCCCTCTGCAGCCAGAAGAAGCCAGCCTCATCTCTGCTTCACCCCGTGTCCCTTCTAATACCACAAGATAGCGCTCCACTTTCCCTGGGTCCCTCTTCTTTGGGCTAAATGTCCTCAGCTCCCTCTGCTGACCCCACTGGGGCAGGGCCTCCAGTCCCCTGTACATCCTGGGGGAACAAGGGAAAATAAAAGTACCCGAGAGTTCCCTGTACAGAGGGTCAGCACAGGAAGGGCCCTTAGAGATGAATCCCCCCTCCCTGCTCTGTAGGCAGGTACCCAAGTCCTTTTCAAACTAGCCCTACCCTTGTCCTGCTTGGGCATGTGCCAAGGTGGCCCAGGCTAGCTGAGGCTCCTGTCTCCAAGCCTGGGGCTCCTGACTGTCCTTGGCTGCTAGCCCCCTCCCCCAATCTGCTTCATTTAGCCTTCTTCTTGGCACAGCTTCCCCAGACAGCTGATGTGGGAACCTGGAGAGTGCTCCCACAGGTTACCTACCTGCTGGGGATTTCTGGGAACTGACCATTCCCTCTCAGCGGGCCTTCCTGAGCTTGGAACAGAACCAGCGTGACATTTTGTAACTAATGAACAGCCCTTCAGGAGCCAAGTTGGGACAATCCCCAAATGGTCATGGCTGGCAGCCCTCCTAGAGGGGAGAGCTGGTCTCTTAGGACAGAGGACAGCCCCCCATAGAGTAGGGAGCAGGAGGCAGCTGCCTTCATCCAGGGACCATCCCAGAATTCCTCCAAGCCCCACACTCTCACCAGCCTCAGCTACATCTGTTAGATGTTCAGATGCCAGACGCTGGTGCTGGGCCTCTGTCCCTGATCTTGGGACTGTGGCACCTGGTCTCCAACTCCATCTCTGCTGCCTCCTCTCTTCCCTGCTTGGGCCTCAGTTTCCTTCTCTGTAAAGAGAACGGTCTGGACCAAGGGGCTTCCATAGCCCTTCCCACTCTAACCTCCACAATCTAGGATCCAGGCTCTCCAGCCTCCTTTTACAGAGGGAGTGAGAGGGATCTGCCTTCAGGCCACAGAGGAAGCTGAGGCAGAGCCAGGCCCAGGCAGCAGCTCTCCTTCTCACCAGTCTGCTCTGTTCGGGTCCTGTGGCCCTCCTCTGGAGAAGCAGAAATGCTTGAGGCTGGGGCGGCCAGGTAGCACAGCGAGTAAGAGCACCAGCTCCACTGTCAGGATGACCTGGGGATCGAATCCGGGCTCAGATACTTAGCACCACACTCAGAAATAACTGGCCATGTAACCTTGAGCGAGTTACTTAACCCCGATTGCTTTAAAAAAAAATGCTTGAGGCAGACCCAAGATGAGGAAGGAGACAAGACACTTCTTTTATGAAGAAGGAGGGGGCCAGGATGGGCCGTTCTCCTCACTGGGGATTGGACAGGATACAGCCTTAGTCGTGGTGAGTGGTCACTCTCCCGGCCAGCAAGGCCCAAGCTGCTCTGGGCGTGGCACTTTAGAAACATTAGAAAAGGATTCAGGCACTTCACACTTGATCCCCAATGGGACCACAAAATGGCGGGCCTCCCAGGACATCAGGAGCCGGGAGCCAGACGGCAAAGGCCCCCCAGTAGCAGCCAGCAGCCTCTGTAAGTGAGACAGCATGGTGGGAGGCCTCCCAGGTGGCAGACAAGAGGACCAAGGCCCCAGGAGTCAGCCTGAATGGAAAAAAGGCAGAACAAGGAGCCCAAGGGCTGGGTTCGAAATCCTGGCTGTGAGGCTGGAGTATGTCCCAAGCAAGTTGGACAAGATGAGTTATGGAGCCCATCCCAGCTGGAGCCTAACCTCAGCTCTACCAGCTCATGCCCCTACTCTGACCCTCAGTCTCCTCTTCTGTAAAAGGAAAGGGCTCAGTAAGAGAAGCTGCCATCTCTGGGATTTTGTACAAAATGATCTGGTTAAGATCCACTTTGGGTTTCACATCATAAAAAAATGGCAACAGGCCTTCTAGCACAAATCCTCTTCACTTTGTGCCTAGACTATCGCCGTAGCTTGGGATAGGGGGTCTGCCTACCTCCAGTCTCTCTCCCCTCCAGTCCATCCTCCAATCAGCCACCACAGAGACTTTCCTAAAACACTGCTCCAACCACATTACCCCCCACTCAATAACTCCAGGAACTCCTTGTCCCCTCTAGGACCCCATACAAGATGTTGTGCTTGGCATTTAAAGCCCTGCATAACCTGCCCCTCCTCCCTTTCCAGTCTACTCACTCCCCCTGACACATTCTCTTAGATCCAGCGACCCTGGCCACCGTCTCTCAGCTCCAGGCAATTTCCCCGGCTCTGCCCTGTGCCTGGAAAACTCTCCCTCCCCCCACTCTGGCCTCCTGGAAACATTTAAGGCCCAACTAAACACCCCAGACTTCTTCAGGAAGCCCACCCCAACCCCACTTTTCCTCTTTTGATTATTTCCTGTTTATCCTATAGGCAGCTTACTTTGTATATCTGTTTGCACCCCATCCACCCCGTTAGACTGTGAAACCCTTGAGGGCAGCCACTGTCTTTCGCTGCTTTGCCTGGCACATAATAGGTGCCGAGTAAATGTTTATCGATTGATGTTAGAATTTTGCCCATTTAGCTTAAAGGATACGAAGTGGCAAATCTTTCCAAATGCTCCTCGTTGAGGATTGTTACAGGTTGGTTTCATCAGGCCCTACAGATGGGTTTGGAAGACCAAAGTGATACCAACACATCATCTGACCATCCACACTGCAAAAACAAAGTGGATGAAAAACACCCTACAGACCAGGGTAGCAGCTGGACAGGGAGGCTGTTACAGAGTCCGTAAGGACATCTCTGAGGGACAAGCAGTGCAGATGAAGAACACAATGGGCCCAGGGTTGAAGAGGGGGACAGGAAACTAAATTGGATGATGTCTGTGGGAACAGTGTTTGGAGGAATCCCAAGCTGCTCATTACCACAGAAGTCCAACTACTTAATTCCAGCACTCTCCAGTGCCACATGGCCATGAGTCATGGAATCCCATGTCAAAAGAATAGAAACTATGAATTATGCAGAGAATAAGTGAGAAGCACAGGCAGGGTTTAATCAAGTGTGTTGGCATTGCTTTGGTATTCCAGCCATGGGTCACCTACCATGATGACAACAGGCAGGCCAGATGTGGTAGGAAAGCCAAGGTCGGCCTGAAGAAGAGGTGAGCAGGTCACGTAGCAAGAATGAGTGACCCCAGGCTAGACCTCTGTCAACTACCAAGAGATCCAGAGGAAGACCTTCCTCCTTTACTGTGTGACCCTGGGCAAGTCACTCAACTCACCTGTCTGGGCCTCAGGTCTTTATCTGTAAAATGGGGGGGGGGGGCACTTCCAGCACCAGACCTAGGCTCCTATGAGCCTGTGTGGGATAGATTCTCTGTGGGGGGTTTATAGGAAAACATGGATGAAAATCCCCATATAGGGCACAATCAGCCCCAATGAAGGCAGGACCCCTGCCACCAACATCACCAATCCGAAAGCCAAATTCTTTTAAGGTCACTCCCCTCCTCAACAATCACTTGTGACTCCCTATAACTTCAGGATTCTGATATCCTCACCTCTGTTCAGCTTGTAAAACCCTTCACCTCCATCTTTTGGAAGCTGCCCAAGGGCCCCCAAACCCCACCCTTGCCAACATGACTTTGCATGATCAGTCTCTGTGTGTATTGCCTCACTCTTTTCATGGCTTCCAGCCCAGGGCCTGGCACATAGTAGGCCTAATTAGTCACCCTCATTCCAATGGGGAGAGGACAGGTTGTCCTGAAGAGAGAATAGGTTTCATTTTTCCAAATATCAACAAACACTGTGTTTGGGGATGGGGGGACAGGTTGGTTCCATCCCAGTTATTTATTGAGAACAGATGTTGGTCCAGCACTGAGCTCTGTCTACTGGTTCTGAGGCCAAAGTCAACACAGCGACTAAGCTCTTAGCAAAGGCTCCTTGGCCCCGATGGATGAGACGAAAGAAGAGGTGAATGCCGGGCTCTCAGTGGGACGGAGGCCATTTCTCTGCTGCATCTAACGTCAGCTGGAAAGGGGCCAAAGCCCACGACTCCTTCCTTCGCTGCTGCCCTCTTTGCTCACCTAACGTCAGTGCAGGCAGGACACAGACAGCCATTGGGAATGACAACCAAGGGACAGAATTAGGGTTAGCTCTGCACCCAGAGTCAGGAAGGCCTAAGTTCAAATCCAGCCTCAGCTACTTCCTGGCTAAGTCACCAACCTTTGCCTCCCTTGGTGTCCTGATTCACAGATAATCATGATGGCACCTACCTCCCTGGGAGGTAAGGTTAGGGGCCGTCTAAGCCTTACGCCATGCTATTGTCATCTTTGTGAATGTCATTATGAGACCCCAATTCAGACGGCCCAACACGCACAATTTCATGATAAGAGGGTCAAAAACTCCAGAGCAAAGGTCTGAAGGAGAGCCAGAGGAGAGTGGCAGTTCTGCTCCAGGGAAGGGAGGCCTCACAGGAGAGAAGGGAGCGGAGGGAGGGCAGGGAAGAGACGGGCACACGAAAGGTCATCCCCTAAAGAAGAAAGAGAGGGGGGAGGACAGGCCCCGTCTGGACAGCATCTCTATTGTAGTTCTTTTTTGTAGTGGGGTTGGGGGGGACTAGAAACCAAGAGGTTATGCATCTGCTAGGGACCAGTTAAGCCTATTATGGAAGGTAATGAAATCCACCACTTCGATGATGTAAGAAAGGATAAAAGGGAAGGAAGACTGAAGCGGGTAGGATGAGAGAATGGTTACACAATCAATTGTATAAACTGACGCAGTCACATACTTCCAGACACGGCCAATGGGGAAAATTTGTTTTGTTTGAAAACTTGTTGGAAAGTAGCACCGGGGAGACAGGAAGAATTGGCACAAGAGGGGGCAGGGTAGTTACAGCGATGCCAAAAAAAGGGAGGAAAGTATCAGGGAAGCATTTAAGAAAAACACGGAAGAGATTGGGAGTTTCAGGGCCAGCACAAATAGTCAAGGCAGTTTGGAAAATAACACACTGAGTGGACTAGATATGCATATGTGTGTGTGTGGTGTGTATATGTGCACACACATACATGTATATGTGTGTATACATATACTCATTTTAGTGAACTGGTGAATTTTTAGTGGAATGAAATTTGAAATTTCATATGAAATCTTCTTTTTCTGTTCTTTGTATATGAAAATGTCTATGTTTGTTGGTATTTGTTGAATTTAGAACAGCAAAAACATACTTTTTAGAAGGAAGGAAGAGGAGGAGGAGGAGGAGGGGAAGGGGAAGGAGAAAGGGAAGTGGAAGGGGAAGAAGAAGGAGGAAGAAGAAGAAGAATGTCCTTTACATTGTACTGAAATCTGCCCCTCAGTGACACCTGGTCTTTCTCCCTTCTGCAGATACCCCAGGATGTCTACCCCCCCCTTTCAGATAACAGCTGCAGGGGGTGGTCATATCTCCCCAGCCTTCCCCTGCCCCAAGTTTTTTCTTGTTGGCATTCTATTCCAGGGACCTGGTACCAACAATCCTGTTCTCTCTCTTTCAGATGTGCTCAGCTGCTTGATATCTTTGCTAAAACGTGGCCCCCAGAATGAAACCCAATCCCGCAGACGTTGTCTGACCAGGTCAAAGTAGAGTGGGACTCTCGCCTCCTTTACTGAGTGCTATGCTTCTGTTAATGTGGCCAAATACTTCATTAGCTCGTTGGCAGGCATAGCACGGTGTTGGCTTACTCAGCGCTGGAGCCACGTCCCCTCCCCTCCAGCCCTCTTTCCCATAAGCGGTATCTGGCCACACGTCCCCTCCCCCGCTCCCATCCTGCCTCTCCTCAGTCATAGAAGCCTTGATTGAGCTCATCTGCACAATCGCATGGGTGCTCAGGACTTTCTGGTGGTCTCTTCTGGCAGCCAATCCAAGGGTCTGATCTCTCTCTCTGCTCTCCTGAAGGCCTTCCTTTCAGACTGATTTGTGTAACCCAAGCAGAGGACTTTGTAATAATCGAATAATCCCTCCTAAATCCCGGTTTGTTAATGTTAGCTTGTCAAGACCTCTGTAAGTCTTGCCTCTATCACACAGCCCTTTACTCGGCCCTTGCACTGCAGACAATGATGAGGGGCCAGCGCTGTCAGGAGACCTGCCCTGAGAGGCCACAGTGGGGCCAGGATCAGGCTGGAAGCTGGGGGATAAGGAAGGTGCAGTCACAATGATTGTCAACAGCATTGGCACCACTCAAAAGCCAGAGTTGTGTCCTCGGGGTTTGTGGTCCACACTTCACCACCCACTACAGGGCCACTGCCGACCCTCTGCACCCCCTCCCCAATTCAGGCCATTCTCAAGTTGCACAAGTAAGCCCTCTATATCCTCCATCATAAAAATAAATTCAATATGTGTATGTGTGTGTACACATTTGTGTGTGTATGGGTGGATGGATGGATGGATGGATGGATGGATGGATGGATGGATGGACTGGGGCAGGACCAAGGACAGAAACCATTGGCACAGATCTAAAGATTGTTTGGTGTAATCATGATAATAGTCGACATTTCTCAAGCGTTTTAAGGTTTGCAAAGCACTCTCCACATACACGATCTCACTGGATTCTCACAACAAGCCTGTAAAGTAGATGCTATCACCCTTATTTTACAGATGGGGAAACCGAGGCATGGCACAGTTAAGTGAGTTACCCAGGATAACAGAACTAGTGTAAAAGTGTCTGAGGCAGAAGGTGAAGAGAGGCCACCTGACTTCTCTGCCCCACTTCCAGCCCACTCTATGCAGGTAACAGTGACCAGCTAGCCACATGAACTCTCAGGCCAGTTGGGACTGGGGTGGCACAGATAAAGTATCAGGCCTGGAGTCAGGAGATCTGCATTCAAATTTCAGTCTGTGTCACAGGTCTTATCCCACTGCTGATCCTTGGGTAGCCTGGAGGGCCACTGCTCTGGGGAAATGCCATATTGGTACTATACTTGGAGTGGGTGCCCCATCAGAGCTCCCAAGCAAGAAATCCACCGGCCTCAGCCACCTGTAGGAGGGTGACAGTGGGTGCCCTCTCAGCCAACACGATGACTCGCTATGGGGCCTTGGAAAAGTCACTTAAAAGATACTAAATTTGGAAGTCTGAGGAGCTCTAAGGACACAAGGACCTCCCGTGACTCCAGAGTATTTGTGATGAAACACGCCATCCACCCTGAGAGAGAAGTAGCGAACAGCTCCGCACTATATGAGACATGGGGCGGGGGGCATGGCCTACCAGAAAACTTGCGGGCTTGACTAGGTGGCTGGGTGGCACAGAGGATAGAGCTCTGGGCCAGGAGTCAGGAAGATCTGAGTTCAAATCCATCCTCAGACACTTACTAGCTGTATGACCCTGGGCAAGTCACTTAGCCTGTTTGCCTCAGTTTCCTCATCTGTAAAATGAGAAGGAAACTACTGTGGCATCTTTGCCAAGTGGGGTCATGAAGAGTCAGACACAACTGAAATGACCCAGTGGTAACAAGACCTGTCCTCCACTGGGGGTTTGTTTCTCTGGCTTTCTCAGAGGAGGCTGAGGAGTAAAACCTGCATTGGAAAAAGTTCAGCTCTCTAAGCCTGAGTTTCCTCATCTGTAAAGTGGGGAGAATGATGCCCTAGGTTCTCACCTGGCCGAGCAGTTAGGAGAGCTCAGTGAGCTCTGGTACCTGAAGGGTAATGAACCTGGCACTAGAAGGGGCTTCAGAGACCACGGAGCCCAGCCCCCTCATTTTACAGATGAGGACACTGAGGCTCATGGAAGGGACTTGCCTAGGGTCACACACACACACACCCTTCCCAGTTCCTCCTCATCTGTGTCTTCAGCCATGAGACTGTAAGCCTCCTGAGTGCAGAGACTGTCTTTCTGTCTGTTTCTCCCCAGTGCTTAGCACCATGCCCAATATCCAGTAAGGGCTTCATGCTTTGTGACACATCTTAGGCAGAAAGGAAGCCATCCCTGGCCTCAAGGCATTGTGTTTATAAGGACCATCAGATTGTTAGAGCAGGAGGGGCCCTCAATGCCATCCAGGCCAGTGCCACAATTTTACAGATGCAGAAGCTGAAAGGCTTGGCAGCGGTCAGCCCGGGGCCAGCCGGGAAGTATCTGAGAGGGATCTGAACTCAGGCCTCCCTGACCCCAAGGCCAGGTGTCCCCAGAGAGCTGAGATCATGCATTCTCTAAAAGGCCCCAGCTTGAGGCTCCTGTCCACAATGATGAATGGCCGGGTGTGCCCTGGGTCAAGACAGACGCTGAGTGGCCCATCTGTTTGTCGGTGATTTGGCCTGTCTCTTTTCCACACAAAGACAGCTTAGTCAAATGGTAAACATCTGGAAAAAGATCCCTCCCTTCTCTCCCTCCTGAGCGGGTGAATTTGAGGTTCTGAAAAGGAAAATGTCTGCTCCCAACTTTGATGGATCCCAAGGCTCCTTGGGAGAGATCCTGAGGCTGCCCCAGCTTGTAGACCAGGGCAGGCCCATGATTCCACTCAGCCAGCATCCAGTAAGGCTCAGAAGTGTGACTAAGCTTGTACAAAGACCACCCGGGCCCAGTGTGGGGTAAAGGACGGAGCAGGGCCCCGTGGCCTGGACGCACTGGCCCTGGACCTCACCTCTTGGAGCTTTAGGGAATTCTCACAGCTCCCACCACCCTCCCCATCCAAAGGGGGCTATCCCTGCCCTCCCAAAGCTTGAAGTTGGATGAAGATGACCTAACAGGCATCATCTGAGAGTGCCCTGACCCACATCAACAGAGTAGGGCAGCAAGTGGGACAAATGCAGGAGATGCCCAGCACTATCGCTGAAAGGGAGCCTGGGAGGACTGCCAGAGAGAGAATGGGCATGGGTTGAGATGCCCAGGGTTCAAGCCCTGAGAAGGCAATATCCTGGCTGGGGGCCCCCAGCCCTACAGCTCAGGGGCTGGGTCCCACTGGGCATTCCCTGTGCCGATGATGTGGGAGCTCTGCTCTCCTCACCCCTTCCCAAGTTATGATCTCCTGAAGATGAAAGATGAAAAGTTACTATTTCCTCAATCATATGCAGCAGGAACTGCAACGCCATAGAAATTCCAGGTGGAAATTATATTGACAGCATCTGGGAAGGTGGAGAGCTAAGGCAGAGAAAAGACTGACCTGCTCCCTGTGCCGCTGGGGGAAGGGGAAGTGAAGAAACACTTCTGTAAGCCTACTGTGTACCAAGCATCTCACAGACCTTATTTCATTGGATCCTCACAACCGCAGGAGAGAGGAGCTGTTACTATCCCCATTTTACACTTGGGGAAACTGAGTCAGAGGGCAAGTGACTCAGGCTCACTCTGTGAGGAAGTGCCTGAGGATCTGAACTTGGGTCCTTCTGGGGCCCAAGCACTTGTGCCCTGTGGCACCCCACGCTGCCTCGTGGGCTCCTCCTTCCTTAGAAAGGAGAGCTGGAAATTGTTCTTCTCCTTGTGAGAGAGGTGCCATCACATAGTAGGCACTTGGTGGTTCATTGATCGAGCTTAGAAAAAAATAATTTCTATTTATTTCATCAAATTTTAAAAAACACTTTGCAAAGGGTTCTATAGATGCACACCCTCATCAGGTTTGGGCAAGTCACTTCTTTCTGGGCCTCACTGGCCTCCTCTGTAGAAGGAGGGGATTGGACCAGATGGCCTCTAAAGACCCTTTCCACTTTAAACCTACGAGCCTGTGATCGTGTGATTGTATATGACAAATTCTGAAGAAATGCAAACAAAATGCCATCAGACTGAGTGCTAGAAAGGACCACAGAATATAATCAATCACCAAGCAATGGTGAAGCACATACGATGGACGGGGCACTGGCTAGGTGCTGGGAACACAGGAACAAAGAATGATGTCATCCTTAGGGAAAGGAGCTAAATTCTTTCATAAGGTCTCCTGAAGGCAGCTGAAGGTCCCTCTCTCTGGGGATCATTCCAGATAACTGGGGATGATAAAGATGGAGGAAAGCCTGTCTTCCAGAAATGTCTGGTCCAAGGGCTGGGTAAAGTTTCAGCAGGTGAAGAGGGAGCTAGGCATCCCAGGAGGGAGAGAGGAAGGAAGGGAGGGAGGGAGGGAGGAAAGGAGGGAGGGAGGGAGGGAGGGAGGGAGGAAAAGTCTGGAGGTAGAAGTGCCAGGACCTATTCAAGAGACAGTGTGTAGTCAGAAAGAGCAGAGGCAGCTGGGAAATCTCTGGGAGGGCCTTGAGTGCCAGACCGAGGAGTTTGGACTTCATTCTCTGGACAAGGGGGAGCCGCTGGGGATTAGGAGCAGGGATGGGAGGCGCCCCCCCCCCCGCCCCCGCGCCCGGGATGATTCTCGGAACTCTTCTGAGACGCGGACGCCAGACGCAGTTGGGCGTGTAGGGGCGGCGTAGGGGTGGCTGGGGGGCTCTGGCCACTGCGCGGGTTGGGGTCGCAGGGTCAGCTGCTCAGCTGAGGGGAGGAGGCGCCACCCCAGGGAGAGAGGTGAGCGGCTTCTTCCTGGCTCCGTTATAAAGGATTCGGGTTCTTTGATCGTCTGTGGCTTCAAGCATAGCAAAGGGGGGGGGGGGGGATCCAACATCTGGGGAGAACGAGCCGAGCAGGAAGTTGACCGTTCTCTTTGCTGGCCGCCCCCCAGAGCCAGGTGGTTGGTGAGGCCGGAGAAGGGCCGATAAAGCCCCCGCGGAGATGACAGCCAGCGGCCCAGAGCAGAGGGCAGACAGCGATCCTTAGATCCATAAACCCATAAGCCGCAGTTCTTAGAAGGCAAAAGAAAGGCGAGATGGTCCGGCCCAAATGCCCTAGGGCAAAGGAGGAAACCGAGGCGGGGAGAGAGCGGCTGGTTCCAGGCCACAGGGCTTCAGCTGCTGCTGCGCTGAGACTCTGTCCAAGTCTCCTGACTCCTAACGGCTAGGAGCTCACCTCGGCAGTGACTCAGAGCTGCCCGTGGGTGCGTACACGCATGGATATGCATATATGCAGACACATGTAGACACGTGTGCAAATACACATCTCTCCTTGGAACCCAACAGAGGCAGGGGCTATTATTATTTCCAATTTACAGGTGAGGAAACTGAGCTGGGGGGTACCAGAGGCAGGCTTGGAACCCAAGCCTTCCTGACCCAAGGCCAGCACTCTACCACCGCCCCACCAGGCTATCCGCACCATCATGAAGGATGAGAGCAGGGGAGATTTGGCCTTGTTCATCCACCCCCAATCGCTGGACTGAGGGATGACCCTTAAAGGCCCGACTTAGAACCAAATAAAAAAAAAGGGGGAACACCCTGTAGATTGCATTGTCCCCTGAGGGTCACCATCTGGGGGGTGCAGGGTCACTCACTGGCTCTGTGCCACCAACGTGAGAGGGCTGGTCAAAGTGACCTCCAGGGTCCCTTCCACCCCAAACCCACCTAGGATAGCAGTTCAAGAAGGCTTTGGGAGAAGACCAATGACTCAGCAGGTGGCCAATCAAAGCCAGCCTCCCCTCACCCCAAGCTGTCCAGGGCTCTCAGACCTCCAGGCCTTACGTGTTAGCTCGGCTCAGAAGGCCACATCCCCAGAAGCACCACGCCATGGGGAGCAGCTGCCTTAGCTCAGCCTGGGTGTGGACTGGGTCGGATCCCCCTGGAGCCTGAGCAGTCAGATACCCTTCCCCTTTGGCCACTGCCCATCTTGGCAGACCCTCTGCTGGAGGCATGCTTGGGCTGCTCCAAAGTGACCAAGCCCTCTCCATTCCTCCTGAAGCGCCCCAGGCCCTGGAGCTGGACCAACAGCCCTCCCCTTTCTAGAGTGGCCAAGAAGGAGGAGACCCCCTCTGGCACTTGGACAGGGCCCCAAGTCAGTTCTAGCCAGTGACAGCAGACAATCTTCCAAGGGGCCCCCAGAATTACCCAGTCCAATCTCTTCCTTTCAGCTCTGTGGGATGCGTGTGGGCTCTGGAACCAGAGCATCTGGTTTCAAACACCCCCTGATGACCTTGGCCAGACCTTTGCTCTTCTCTGGGCCTCAGTTTCCCTGGCCTCAGCGCTTGATCTTCAGCACTTAGATCCAATCCTGAATGCAGAAAGCTGAGGCCCCAAGAGGGGCAGGGATTTGTCTGGTTTTAGGAGCAGAGCCAAGTGCCTGGGGTCCTATAAATCAGGGCTGGTGTGTGCAGGCAGACCCCACTCAGCACCGTTAGCTGTTTCCATGACGTCTGGTGAGGGGATGTCACCAGGCTTTTGGATCCAAGGAATCCAAGTCGGGTCTTCCAAGCTCTGGTTATCTAGTCACTGTTATCCTGCCTCTCAGGAAAGGGGGACTATAGCAGAGAGAGAGAGCCCTGGACTCAGGGGAAGGGAGATGTAGGTGTGGATGCCACCCTGGATCCTGCCTAGCCAACCCCAGGAACCCTTTAAAATGGGGTGTTGAAAGCCTCTGCCCCACAGGCTCAAAGGTTCTCTGAAGCACTTTGCTAGATGAGGCCCTGGGTATCTGTAATGGGAATGTAAATTTTAAAGATCTTCCCTGCCCCTAGGCTAAAGTGCACCTGGAGCCTGGGGTGGGAGGCTTGTTTTTCAATAGATACTTCTTGATTGGCCAGTGGGTCAATAAGGTTGTTACATTCTCTGAGCCAGGAGAAGGCTATATAAGCCCTGATGTGTAGCTTTGTTTTGGGGCTCACTTTGAGAAGTGTTCTGTGATTTGATAAAACTCTGGGCTCGTTGTCCAGAGCCCCCCCCCCTTTGAAACCCAGATGTTGTTTGGTATGGATGTAATGGTTGGACAGTTTGGAAATTTGTCTACTTGATCTGTTTCTCTATCTTGATAATTCTGTCTGTATACTCTGAAGTTCTGGGTGCTGACCTTTTTCCCCTGAACTAGGTAAACGATACATATGTTTGACTGATTAAAGTAAGCTTGTTAACCCACTGTGAGTTGCTTTCCTTTATCAAAGCAGATCCAAGAATCTGTATGGGCAGCCACCCAGGGGACGCTGGGGTGCTTGCCGCTACAGTATCAAATACCTCCAAAAGCTAGAGTCAATTGAATCACAGAATGGAATCAGTATGAAGCATTATGGTATGCCTGGCACTGAAGCCCCAGCACCATGCCCCTGGCACTGATATCCCCACACTGATGCCCCCAGTGCTAAGGAGCCACAGAGGAAGCACTAAGCATGGTCTGAGGGACAGAATCATCTAGTTTAGCTTGAATATAGAGGTGGTAGAGGAGAATAGCATGAAAACAAGCCTAGAAAGTAGGGTGAGGCCAGCTTGTGGGAGGCCTTGAATGCCATCCCAAGGAAGCTTCAGGGGCAGAGGAGAGGCATGAAGATTGATTGATAATACTCCGTCCCCATCTATACTACACGGCAAGGCTGGAAGGCATGCCCATGACTGGCACATAGGCGATCAAAGACTGGTTGGTGAATTAATCAGTCTTAAAACCCCATCATCCTTGCATGCTCTACTACCCTGACAGTCCAGTTCAACAAGGATTGTCTTGACTGGGCACCTGGAGCTCAGGGCTCTTTGGAGCCTGGGTCTTATTAACAAGTTTTCAAAGCTGGAAGTAACCTGGAGGAGACTTCGTGGGTTATTTATGGTCTCTGGATTTCTGCTGCCTTCACCACATAAACAGCTGCCCAGCATTCACACAGAGTCTGAGATTATCTAGTCCAACTCCCCTTTGACAGATGGGGAAACTGAGGCCCAAAGTGAGGGACATCTCAAAGGAAGTTGGGATTTGATCTCTGCCTCCAGATTTGACTCTCTGCCCACCACACCAGCTGGGGCCTAAAGACCCCAAAAGAACTCAGCTCTGAGGCTTCCGCTCTCCACTGCTCACACTGCTTCTCCATGATTTGTAAGAGAACACTGGCCATCTCTCTCAGGGATTTATCCCACATTTTTGTCTGTCAGTTCCCCTTCTAGACTCCAGGACAGAGGGCCTGGCACCTTCTCCAAACCAAGCACTCTTACTGTGCTTTGGGCTGTGGGAGCACCAAAGGTCTTTTCTCAGCCAGCCCCCAGCCGTGGAGTGTGGTGGGACACTGAGTACAACTCCCCTTAGAGGGGAGGGTGGGCAGCGAGCCTCACACACCATCCAGCCCCTCCACCAGGAGCTCCCAGCTCCCAGGCATAGCCTTAGCTGCCCAAGGACCATCCATCCCACCTCACTGGTAACCCCGGATGGTTAATGCAGAACGAAGACCAGGGGGTGCTCACCACCCCTCCCCCAGACTCAACCCTCCAGGGGCAAAGTCATTCACCCAAGGTCCCAGAGCTGGCGCTGCCCCCCCCAAACCACACAGACCTGAGCCCACAGATGGCCTGCACTCCATAAGCATTGATTGGGGGGGGGGGGGGGCGCTGAGCACTCCAGCAATGTTGCCTCAAGGGCTGACAGCCGCCACATGTTTCCCAGTAAAGTCCTCAGCCTTTGTTCTCTCCCACTTCCCTTTCCTGCTCTCTCTAATCACATCACTGAGTTGAGAGGACATCCGAAGCAGGGATCCCCTAAAGCCAGAGAGTCTCCCCCCACACACCCCCTGACTTCTCCATACTGCCTCCCAGGGCCCTTCCCAGAGGCTCAGTGAGCTGGTGCTCACCTGGGCAGCATCTGCTCTTTCTGATCACTGGGGCCCTCTCCCAGGCCAGGCTGGCTGCCCTCTTGGAGGGGTGATATCTAAGTCCACTCCCACCCACCCTGCCAGGATTCTGCAAACAAATGGCGTGTTGGTGCAAGACCTGGATCCCACCCTAGCTGGGACCCTTGGGAACCACGTGAGGTGGGGCAAGCCGCTCCATTTTGGGGAGCCTCAGTTTCCATCCCTGTAAAATGGGGAGCAGGGAGCTCAGACTAGCCAGCCTCCAAGGTCCCAGCCTGTGATACTGTCCCTCAGTCACCAGCTGCTTTTTCTCAGCCCTGATGCACTGTGCCTTGCCCAGATCATGTTACGAAGCTTTCTCTGAGCCATAAATTCTTCTACGGCAGTCAAAAGGAATGTGGCAGACCCAAAGCAGCCCTTGACCACCCACTTTCCAAACACCCCAAGCCCGCACTGACTATTCTCTCTTCACCAGGTTTCAAACAATACCATTCCCAGAAGGACTGAATATGAAACGCACCCAGAGGGGATGGTCTTACTGAAATAGTGATTTGGGAGGAATTCTGCATGATGCGATTTCAGTGGGGCACTGACTACAGTGGGGCACTGAATGGGGTGCTCAGGCAGAATGTGGGGTGCTGAGCTGTGGTCCTCCTACGAACCCTTAAAGCAGTCAGAAGGTCCCTTGAGACCCAAGACCCCAGGATGCTCAGCATTGAGGACAGCACAGAAAAAGACGAATCAGGTCTGGACACAGCTCAGCAGCCAAGAACGGCCAAGAATTCTAGATCAAGCCCCTCATAAGGGGACAGAGGAGATGGTGAAGGTCACAGAGCATCAGGGGCATGATTTGAATCCAGAGCTTGTGACTCCCTCCAGTCAGTGCTCTTCCCACAGGGCCAGGCTGCCTTCCAAGAAGGGCTTCTTGTGTGGCATCATGGGGCTGCCCCCCAAGATGGTGGGTGTCCTCCCTGGGGTCTTAGAGTAGAGGCTGGCTGACCTCTCCTCAGTTGGGCACAGAGGGCATTCTTGTTCAGGTAAAGGTTCATGTCCAGCTCTCAGCTCTCCCAAAGCACATGGTCCTTTGCTCAAACTGTTCCCTCCCTGGTGGGGGGGAGGGGGAAGAAGACTCCCTGGTGGCAGAGTCCTGGGATCTGGGTTCAAAACCCTTCTGTCATGCTCACCACTGCCTGTGGAGACTTGGACAGGTCATTGCCACCTGGCCTCAACACTATTTCCTGGTGTATCTGTGGACAGTGTGCTCTAAGTAAGTGCCTAGTTGGAATGGGGATGCTCTCCCTCCCCATCCTGACCTCTGACCCAGTCTCCATGCCCACCGCTCCCAGCAGGGTCCTTCCATTAGAGAACACCCACCCTCCAGGCCACACCTAGACCTCCAAGGCTGCTTTTGGCACACCCCTGAGACCCCATAATACCCACTGCTGGGTCTCACAGTAGACTCTAAATATCATGAGAACAGGAGCTATATGGTGCTTAACATAGCTAACTGTCCCCGGGTGGCCTTTCATCAATGTTTGGCAGCAACACAAGCCCTCGAGTGAACGACCTTGGGGAACTGGGGGCCAGGGTCCAAGATCTAGAACCAGAAAGAAGTTTAGGATATGCCTGGACCACCTCCTCAAAGCTACAAAGGAGGAAACTGAGGCCCACTTGACCAAAGTCACATGGGTAAGTGGCAGTGCCAGGATTCAGTCCTGGGCCTCAGACTCAGAGGGTGAGGGCTGATTTCCCTTTGAATCCAGGGCACCTAGCCCAAAGTAGGCTCCCCCAGGGAGGCAGCACATGGTGTGGCCAGGAGGCTGGTGCTATCACCTTTTCCCAACATCCCACAGTCAGTAAGCTGTCGAAGCTCCTGCCTCTGCTGTGTCCCTGCCAGCCAAAGGTACTTCTTAGGATTCCAGTGGACTCAGTGGCTCCAGGCACCTCCAGGAAAGGCTTCCTGATCCAGAGGCTTCTTGAATGCTTCTGGATTGGGGCATTAATACAGGGTCACTTGATGCCCTGAGCAGAACAGAGGAAGACCCTGGGCCACCCCACCTCATTGTCTGGCCCAGGACTGCCAGTCTCTGGGATCCCACCCTCCATCGTTCCTCCCTCCACTGAGACAGGTAGGACCCTTCTGGGGCTCCCTTGGTCTCCATGAGGCACTGGGACCCAAGTAACCCATTCACTGGCTCCCAGCTCCCTCCTCCCTCTGGGCCAGGCCTGAAGCCGTCCTATCCTGGCTAGACCTGCCAGAACTTGGACAAGCCTCAGCTCCACAATGAGGCTCTGGGGGCTGGGGGAGGGGGGACTGACTGCCCCTCTCAGGGTTAGGTAAATCCCTGACAAAAATCGATTCCTAACAGTTCAGCTTTTGGGATTCTGGAAATCCCTGCTGCCTCCTCCTTCAGGCTTGCCTCATAGCTTTCCTGGTAGCTTGGGGCCCACCAAGAGAAATATCCCCCAAGGCCATAAATGGAAGAGCCTGGGGTGGGGGAGAGAGACCCATCCTTGGGATGAGCTACCAGGCAGCCTGGAGGTCACGCCTCTGATTGGTGAGAAGAAAGCTTGGGATGGGGGAAGGGTACAGAACCTTCTCCATGACCCATTTCTCCAGCGAGCGGCCAGGCCCAGCAGGCCATGCCAGAGGGTGGAAGCCACTGCCCCCTGCCAGGAGCCGAGGACGGCCACCTCAGCTGTCCAGTCTACACAGCTCAGTTTTTTAAGATAGGTGATAGAGCTGAAAGGGACCGTAGAGACCAGGAATTTCACTCCCTAATTTTACAGGTGAGGAAATTGAGGCCAGAAAGGGAGAAGCATGGCGATTCTGAAATGGAAAGTGTTTCAATGGTCATCTAATCTCACCCTTGTCAGAACAAGAACCTTCTAAAGGGTAGCTAGCCATCCAGCTCTGTCTAAAGACCTCCAGGGATGCAAAGAATGGAGGCCAGGACCAGCCCTGGCTCTGGAACTGACCAGATCCTCTCAGGGAGTGCCCAAGTCTAGGCACTGCCCAGGCTTCCCAGAACTCCCCATACTGGGCTGGGGGTGTCTCTTGGACAGATGGCGTCTCCCAACCCCCAGTGCTAAAGGCGCTGCTGCCCCATTTTACAGATAAAGAAAATGAAATCCCACCCATGCCCAAAGGCCATGGAATCAGGGGAGGAAGCCAGAGCCTGAGTCCAGGGCAGCCCCCTCCCTACTCCTGGGGTCCTGTACTCCCCCAATAAGGAAGGAGATTCTGCCAGGATGCCCATGGGGAGGAGAAAGAAAACATGTGCTCTGTCCCCCAGACTCTTGAGCCCCTCCCCTTTCCTCCCCTCTCCCCACCCCCTACCCAGGAATGGTTCTGGTCTCTGACTTTAATTGTTTTAATAACAATGCTAGAAAGGGCTTCTATAGATGAGAGCTGGGGACACTGCAAGCAAGACCCCCGGAGAGGAGAGGGGCTGCCCCCTCCCTAATGTAGTTTTACAGCAGAGAAAAGAGAGGGTGAGCCAAGAGAGAAGGGGCCTCAACAACATCTCTTCTGGCCAAGGGACAGACACCCTCAGTGGATGCAACCCAGCGTCCTCAACACCCAAGCCTTTTTTCATTCTGCCACAGTAACCTAGCCGTTAGGGCTTGTCGAGGAGACAGAAGAAGAGAATTTGGAGGATGGGGTGAGCTGGGCTGAAATCACCTAGTCCAACTCCCTTTTTGACAGATGGGGAAACTAAGGCAGGGAAAGGCCAAGCAATATGGACAGGTCACACAGGTGAGAAGAACATCCCTCTCTTAAAGAAAACTCTGAATAAAGTGGGGAGAGTGAGCTGGTGAGGGGGGAGAGAGGAGGCCGGAAGCCCTTGGGCACCTGGAGGGCAGGAGGGTTGGGGGGGGGGGGGAGGGGGGGGGCGAGTGAGGGGGGAGGCGGGGGGGGGGGGGGGGGGGGGGGGGGGGCGATGGTTTATGCCAATTGCCCGGGATTCCTAAGGTACAGGGCAGGAAGCCAGAACACAACAGGACTGATACTATAAGGAACAAGGGACCGGAGCTTGGAGAGGAAGGGTCAGAAGCCCCGGACCTCTGGGGTGGCAGAGAGAAAGGGGGTGCGGGGGGAGTCCACAGAGAGGCCGTAAGAGGGAGAAGGGGGAGGTGAAGGGGCTGAAGTCCCCGGCACCGCCTCGTGCCCTGTTCCGCTCCCCCTCATCTGGCCCCCGCTCCTTACCTCTGGCGGCCAGCAACGTGACGAGGGCCAGCAGCCCCAGCGGCCGCGGCGTCCGGGCCGGCTCCATGGGGCCCGGGCCACTGGGAAGGGGGTGAGCCCCCTGCGCGCACAAAGGGCTGGCCGCCGGGGGCAGCGGCGTCTCCGGCTCCTCCGGCCGCGGCCCGGCTCCCGCTTCTTCCTTCTGGCCTTGGGAGGGAGCGGGTCACTTGTGTGTGTGCGTGAGTGGGTCACTTGCGGGGGGGACTGTGAGGACGCAGGGGTGCCCAGCGGTGCCCGGGGCGCCCGCCTGCCTCTGCCCAGAGGAGCGGCTTGCCCTCTCCTTTTAATTATCCCGCCTGGAAGCGCTCTGGCCGGAGACCAGGCTGGGCCGGGGGGAGAGAGAGATGGGGAGGGGGAGGGCAGGGCAGGCGTGGGGCGGGCCGGGGGCGGGCCGAGCACTGGAAGCATTGCAGCAGCCGCTCCGGGCGGGCGGGCTGGCTTTCTGCCTCTCTGCTTCGGGGTTCTTTAAAAACAAAGTAACTACTTTTCATCTCTCCCTCTGCTCTGTCTCTCTCTCCGCCTCTCTGGTTCTGTCTCTGTCTTGTCTCTTTCTGGTGTCTCCCCTTTTCTCTCCTTCCCTCTCCTGTTCCTCTTCCCTCGCTTTTTTCCAAAAGTGGAGAGGGGAGGGGGCCCTAGGTTGGAGTTACTCCAAAGCCCCCCCCCACTCTACCGTGCTCCTGCCAGGCCTGAGTCTGAAGACTGGTCAATGCTCCTTCAGATGCCAGACTCTGCCACCTGGCTGGGAGATGTCCCTCCACGACCCAGGGTCCCCTTGCAATATGTGTGGGCCCAGCCTTCTGCTTGAAGGTTTCCAGGGATAGGCCCCTGCCCTGAACACCGCCTCCTCCACCTCCAGAGGAGCACTTTGCCCCCTTCATAAGCTACTTATCCTGGGCATTGTTTTGTGTTCTACTTATCTGTCTGACTTATCAGCCACCAGACTGTGGGCACCAGGAGGCCAGTGACCTCCTCTTATCCAAGTTTCTCTCTCTCTTCCTCTCTGTCTCTGTCTGTATGTCTCTCTGTGTCTCTCTGTCTGTGTCTGTCTGTATGTCTTTGTCTCTCTCTCCCTCCCCTCCCTGAAGATGGGACAGCTGATTATTGACTCAACCTTCAACCTCTGACCTCTGAGCCTGGAGGTCTCTTTTGTATGTTTTGGTTAACGATCAGTAGACACCCTAGCAATCAGCACCAGAAGGGGAGAGAATAAGCAAATAGGCAAAGAGGAAACCTAATGAACGCTTTTGGGGTGGGGATGGGATAATTTCCTTGGGAATCATAGAAAGTCAACTAAAACTGTCACTGGAACACCACTGCAGGGCTGACCATATCCAGCTGCCTTCCAGACATCCCAAACTAGATGGCCCCACTCCTACCTTCCCTCAGGCCCCCAACCTAGGAACCAGCCTGGACTCCTCTCTCTCACCCCCCCCACCCCCATCCAATATGGTACCAAGGCCCGTCAATCTCTCCTCTGCATCGGCTCTTGCTGATTTCACCTTTTCAGCATCTCTCCAGGATGCCCCTTCTCTTCTCTGACATGGCCCCCACCCCAGTACAGACCCTCCTCATTACTGACTATTGAAAAGCTGCTGGGGGGTGGGTCTGCCTGCCTCCAGCCTCTCCCAGCTCCAATCTGTCCTCCATTCAGCCACCAGAGCAATTTTTGATCCTGTCATACACCAGCCCCGCCTCAATAAACGCCAATGGCTCCCTAGCACTTCCAGGATCAAATACAAAATACTCTGCTTGGCATTCCAGGTCCTTCTGAGCTGCTCCTCCTTTGTCCTACCTTCCTCCCTGACAGCCTCTCCCCTCTGGTGACACTGGTCTCCAGGCTGGTTCACAAACAGAACCTTCCATCTCTCAGCTCTGGGCATTCTCTTCTTCATCCTGCACTCTGCCTCCAGGCCTCCCTGGCTTTGGCCTCCTCCTATATGGAGCCTTGCCCAACCCTCTCCATCCCTTCCCTCTGTTACTTACTGTCCTGTATGGAGCTCGCTTTGTCTGTGTTTGTCTGCATGCTGTCTCCCTTGTTAGGCTGTAAGATCCTTGAGGACAGGGACTGTCCCCTGTATCCTTGTGTATCTGCAGTGCTCAGCACATAGTAAGGGCTTTTTACCTTCAGTCATTTTCAGGATCCCATTGGGGGTTTTCTTGGCAGAGATACTGGAGGGCTTTGCATTGTTCTTCTCCAGCTCATTTTACAGATGAGGAAACTGAGGCAAAGAGGGGCAAGTGACTTGCCCCAGGTCACACAGCCAGTAATTGGAACTCAGGAAGGTGAGTCTTCCTGGCTCCAGGACCCAAGCTCTATCCACTGAGCCAGCTGACTGGCTGCTAAGTGCTTAATAATAGTGCATCACACAACTGATCTAGGTTTGGGTTCGGCACTTGAGCCACTGGTTTGGGCCTTTGTGAAGGCCACAGTGCAGTGAAGTGGGAGGTAGGGAGGGTTGCCAAGGCCATCACCATGCACTGATGACACCACCAGTCTGGAGAAGTGTGGAGGAGATCCAGAGATAAGCAGAAGGCTGGCCCTGCCCTCAGGAATCTTCCATTCCTCTCCCCCTTGACTTCTCCTCCAGGAAGTCTTCCTGATGGCCCCAGGTTGGGGCTGCCCTCTCCCAGTCCCCCTGGGGTTCTCCTTGGTGCTCGGAGAGTCCAGGGTCCTGGCAGGCAGGCAAGGTTCAGCCTCTAGCCAGCACAGAGCCCGGCATACAGGGAGTGGGTTCTGAGCTCCGGAGTGAGATGGCTGGCAGAGCCTTTGTGCTAAATGCTTCGGGGCACCCCAAAGCCAGGGGACCAACGCTGTCGCTGTCTGAGCCAAGGGAGGCCCCGGAACAGCTGACATGTGGCTCGTGCATGTGGCACTGGGACTCCTGATGAGACCTGTGCCCTCTGAAAGCAGCTTTTGGCACCACGTGTGCTATGGCCATACCCGGATGCAGATCCGAGGCACTCACTCAGCTCCGATGTGCCAGGCGGGCGGTGGAAAAACTCACCAGCAGGGCTCCAAGGAGCTACCACTGGAAGCAGGTGGAGAGCCACAGAGGCCCTGAATGCCAGGAAACACTCACAGGACTGTAGGTTTGAGCAGAGCCTTAAGAGATGCTAACAATGTTCCATCGAACAGCGTCAAGGTTTCCAAAGCACTTTCCATGGTCATCCCTGAGGTGAGAAGGAGACTCGAGGGCAGGCAACCCAACCTCACTATTTGGGGAAACTGAGGTCTGTGCCCCAGGTCTGGTGGGTGGTGAATGACAAAATGACACTCCCTTTCCCACCAGCCCCAGCCTCTCACAGCGCCATCATTCCGATTCCCACTGCGCTGCGGCTTTCCTCATGAGGAGGCTGAGTGGCAGGTTCCCCAGCATCCTGCTCCCTGGGCTACAGATGAGGAAGCTGGGGGGTCAGGTGGGGGAGGGGAGGGGGCAGAGAGCAAGCCTTCATTAAGCGCCTCCCAGCACCACAAGCATTTATTGAGCACCTGCCAGGCTCTATGCTAAATATTTTTACAAATATGATCTCAATCTGCACAGCAACACTGTAGAGTTATCATTGTCCCCATTTTACAGTTATGGAAGCTGAGGCAGACAGACATGAGATGATCTTAAATGACTTGCCCAGGGTCGCAGAGCCAGTGTCTCTGGCTGGATCTGAGCTCAGGTCTTCCTGATTCCAGGCTCCCCACGCTGTACACATCATGCCACACATTCGCCCCCATGGTGAATAGCTTTCACTTTCTGATCCTCAGTTTCCCTATGTATAAAATGAGGCTGTGGACCAGATGTCCTCTAATGGTAGGACCTTAAGTCCATGATTCTATGCAGCAAATCAGTTAATAGGCCTCTACTGAGCCAAGTGATGCTGGGCTGCCTGCCTCTAGGGTTTGCCAACTGACAGAGACTGCATCCTTGCTGTGTCCTGTGTTCCACATACACTGCCTGAGGCCTCCTGTGGGCAGAGCCTGGCCTGCTTCAGGCCTACAGAGGGGCTGGACCCATTAGAAAGAGAAGACATGAAGAGTCCCAAGAGCTGGACAGAAGATCACAACAGGTATGGGCCCCTGAGTTCTCTGGTGGAAGGCACACCCTGATGTCCCAGGGTTAAAAGTTGGCTAAGCTAAAAGGACACTGGTCCTTGGGGATGCACCAGAGAGAGATGGGGGGAGGAGAAGAGAAGGGGCAGAAGGGGAAAGGGAAAGGTCTGTGAGGGGCCCTGGGCCACAAGAGAGATGAAGCGACAAAGAGGGAGCCTTTGTCTCTGTGCCACTATGTCTCGTCCAGACCCTGCCCAAGCTCAGGAGAATGTGGTGTCTGCTTCAAGGCCTCAGGGAAGGAGGGCTTGGAGACCTTGCTGAGCACAGTGGTCTCTGTCTTTACTGCACCTCCAACAGAGCCAGAGAATTCTCCACAGCTCAAGCTAATCTAAGTCCCTTCTTGAGACCCAGCCCCTTGCCTTCCCACTGGCCTGGGTAATGGGGAACAGCTGGCCCCCGTGTTTGCATAGCAATTGTTCACAGAGCACGCTCTCTCTCACACACACACACACACACACACACACACACACACGACCTTGAAGTTGGCCTTGGGCCCTCTCTGCTTCCCTTCCTTTGGGATCCTTTCTGTGGGTGTGTGAGAATCCCTGTCAGGAGTGGGAGGACCCACTCGGGGAAGGTGCTCCCACTCATTCCCCACATCCTGGGTCTTCTTCTAGCAACTATTTTCCTCTCCCCATATCCCTCTCACAAAAGGCTAGGGGGCAGGGTCCAAGCTCTCCCCCCTTGGCCTGCCCTTTCTCAGCACCATTCCCTCCTCAGATTCTTCGCAATCTAACTCCTGCCCACACAAGTCAACTGAAAGAATACTTTGGGAAATCATGGCCAGCCTGTGCCCAAGCTGCCTCCTTCTCGGCCTGTCTGCAGTGTGGGATGCTTCTGGCTGTCTCTTCCTCAGTGGAAGTCCTTCCCCACCCTCCTTCCATGAGGACACTCAGGCAAGACCTCCAGCCCTTCTGCATCTTGCATCTTCTGGCTTGGAGAATGTCCCTCAGAGCTTACCCTGTCAATGTCTAATGTCACCCTCATTCGGGGGAGCAGGCCCAGACCCTGAGATTTCATCAGCCTCAGGAGATCCCTGTTGGTGTCTGATAACTGTCCACTAATATGTCCACACTAACTGTCCACTAATAACTGTCCACTAATGCAATTCAGCCCTCCCCTTCCACTTGTCCCAGAGACAGCCTGGATCCTGGGGGCTGGTGACTGGCTCAGGGTCATGTGGCCAGGACATCTCTGGATGGCCCACCAGGTCAGCAATCAGAGCACCCGGTCTTTCCTGCCCACCTCCTCTTATTTCTTCCATCCCCCAAATGTGACCCTTCCTCAAAATTCTCTCTTCTCCTCACTATGTGGCACCTGCGGTGGATCTCATGCGCTCCCTGCTATGGACGGCTTCCACAGCTGTATCTCTAGCCCCAACCTTCTCCCAAACAGCAGCCTTGCTGTTCCAGCTCCCTCACTCCACATCCTCTGGAACCCCCAACTCTGCAGTCACTGTGCCCCAAAACTTTCCTACTTGGCTGCCTCCCAGGCCACCTTTGCTCACAAATCTCACTTGCCTCCCACATCCAATCACATAAATTTTGGCAAACACATCCTACGTAACAGTTCTCGATGCCTTCCTGACTCCCTTGCCTCCTCCTTCAGCTCCTTCCCCTGCCCAGCCAGGCATTATGAAAGACCTGGTTCCAGAACATTTGGAAAAGGAGTAGCTCTCATGAGACTGAGGAAGGTTCCATGAGGCAGGGCAGGCTGGACTCACCAGCCTCATTTCCCCCACGAGTTTACTGATTGCCAGATCAGAGGAATGCTGGAGATGTTACTTAATTGGATTTCAAGGAAGCATTCCACAACGTCTCTCATGAGCCAGAGATCCACTTAGCTGCATGGATTTGAAGCTGCTTTCAGTAAGATGAGTGCAGCATCCACTTGGAAGGTTTCTAGTGGAGTGCCCCAGAGATCTGTCGGTGGCCCTCTGCCACGAGTCAGTCAGCTAATAAAGAAATGTTTATTGACTGGCTGCCTGACTCGGCTTTGAAATATTTTCATCTAAGATTTGGACAAAGGCATCTCCATTAAATGGGCAAGTGACAGACAGGGGGCTGGGAGGGAGAGCTGCCCCATGGGATCCCTCTCAGCCTCTTACGAGATTGGAATAGGCCAGAGCACTGAGTTAGAGCAAATAAGACAGTATTCACGAGGGATACACGCTAGTCCTGCACTCGGGCTCCCCAAACCAGCAGGGCCGGGTGGGGCTACAGGCTCAGTCACCCGTCCCCCCAGGTGTCACCAGCAAGAGGAGCAGTGGGGAGGGGAGAGAGTTCAAGGAATGTGGGCCTGGCAGTAGCTGAAAGCATCCCGTGTGAGTGGGTCTCCTGGGACAATGCACAAGTCTCAGGCCCTGCTGGAGATCGCGTCCAGCCTCCACTGAACCTTGCCATCAGAGCTTAGACATGAACTCCTCTCTGTCTCTTCTCAGGGCAGACAGAGCAGCTGGTCACTCTCTTCTGATGAAGGCCACTCCCATTGGCAACTGTAAGTCTTTTCTCTCATCAGATTAAAAAATAACCCTATTTGTATAGGAATTGTAAAAGCTATGGGACTTCTCTGCTAAAGAGGGAGCCTCCAGCCTCCTTCCTTCCACCGACTGTTCCAGTGCCAAACTAACTAACACCAGCTGGGTTTCAATTAATGCACCCCCAGCATCAGATGATGAGGAATGTATTCCTAGCCCATGGCCAGCAGTTGGGTTCTAACAAGAGAACCAAATATAGAATAGACACCCAAAATTAAGTAGAAGGGGACTTTGGGGCTGAAGGGGACAAGGGACAAACAAGGGGTGAATGCTGCTCACCCCAAGAAGACCAGAGCAAAAGAATGTGGAAGGGTCTCGAGAGGGTGCTGGTAACTAGTTCTTAAAGGGCGGGGATGGTCTCACTGCCTGACCCTTCAACACAAACATACATTGACTTGGAAAAGTTAAGGGTTTCACAATTGTTCTAAAAACCACTGGTATGTTGTTTTTTTTGTGTGTGTGTTTTTAAATAAAGCCTAGCTATCTTATTTCTCCAACCACTCTGTCTCTGTTGTGTGTGTGTGTGAGACAGAGAGACAGATGGACAGAGACAGAGAAAGACAGAGACAGAGAGAGAAGAAAGGTAGGAAGGGAGAAAGAAGGAAAAAGAGAGAGAAGGAAAAAAGGAAGGAAGGAAGGAAGGAAGGAAGGAAGGAAGGAAGGAAGGAAGGAAGGAAGGAAGAAAGGAAGGAAGGAAGGAAGGGAAGGAGGGAGGAAGGAAGGAAGGACTTTTATTAAATGTTTACTATGTACTTCCAACCATGAAGGGAAGACACAGATACAAAATGTGGGATGGTTCCCCCTCAGGAAGTTTCCATTCCAACAGGGAGCCACCGCTAGGAAGAAAAGGTTCTCCACCATCACTTTTATGACCATAGTCCTTCTTAATTGTGATTCTTCCCTAAGGCTCATTCCTGGGTTACAGACTGGCCAGCTGAGTGAAACTTGTCCCTAAGTCTTTGGACAGCACTGAATTTTCTTTTCATTTCACTGCTCACTCTCTGTTGTGAATGAACACACTTGATGAAAGGTTCATTGCAGCCTTTATGCACTCCTCTGACCCCAAATCACTCCTCTATTCTACAACTTTCCTTGGCTCCCCATTGCCCATGAATAATAATGCATGATTATTGCTACTGCTAACAGGGAAGGTCTTCTGGAGCCTGGCTGCAATCCACTTCAATCCGCTTCAACAATAAGAAAGCATTAGTATTAGTAACTTTAGAGGGGATTTTCAGTTGAATTATGGGGCAAGAAGCCAGATCTGCAGGGGGTTTAGAATTCAGTGAGAGGAGGCACCCAGTGCAGATGGCTTTTTCAAGGAATGTAGCTAAGAAAGGGAGGAGAGGTACAGGATGATAGCAGAGATGGGGGGGGGGGGTCAAGGGAGGGTTTTATAGGAATGGGAAGTCATAGGAATATTTATAGGCAGCAAGAAAGGAGCCAGTAGACAGAGAGAGTAAAGATGAGTGAAAGCAGGGGGTGGTAGGAGAGGCAGTTTAATGGAGAAGATGGAGGGTACCCATAGAGAGATTGGCCACATTTCCCTGTGAGATTGAAGTAAGGGAGAAGAAGGAGCTCTCAGGGGATGCCTTCAGTGTTTTGGCTAGCATACAAGGTGAGATCCTCACCTAAGAGGGTGGGAGGAGGGGAACAGGAGAGTGAGTCACTTAAGGAGATGTAAAAGGGTGTCCTTGCTGCAGGGAGGACCTGGCCAGCAGGGTTTTATGATAGGACAGGGAGCAAGGGACTCAAGGGCAGAAGAGAGTGTAGTAACTAAAACATCCACACTTTGACCCAGAGCTCGCATATGAGGCTTACAGCTCAAGAGGTCATTGATAAAGAGAAAACCCCCACATACTCTCAAATACTGACAGCAGCACTTTCTGTGATGATCGAGGAGATTCCCATAAACTGTGGAATGGTTAAACAAATGGTGGTCCATGAATGCAATGGAACAATCCCATGCTGTAAGAAATGACCAGTGGGCTAGAGACAGAGAAGCCTGGGAAGAGATACATGACCTGGTGTAGAGGGAATCAAGCCGAGCCAGGAACACAACTTACACGAGAACTACAACCATACAAATGGAGAGAAAACAGCAAACGTGAATGTACAAGATTATGAACAAGAAGCCTGACACCAAAGAAAGAAGAGGCACCGCTGACCCCGTCCTTCTGCAGTTAGAGAGCATGATATAGGAGCTCTGACCTTTCTGATCCATCAATCAGTTTTGCTGAATTTTTTTTTTCTTTTTGGAGGGAGAAAGGTAGAGTAATTGGGATTAAGTGACTTGCCCAAGGTCACATGGCTAGTTTTGTGTTAAGTGTCTGAAGTCGGATTTGAACTCAAGTCCTCCTGACTCAAGTGCCAGTACGGGTACTCTATTCACTGCGCCACCTAGCAGCCCCCTGAATTTTTTCTGTAAAAATAATTGATGTATGGGATGGGGGATGCTAGGAGAAATTTTGGTGATGTAAACTTATAAAATTTATGTTTTTTTAGTCCCTCCATGCCTTAGCCAGAGGACCTGGGTCTAAATCCAGCCTGGAGAGGTTACTCTCCACACCATCCTCAGCTTCCACTTCTGTAAAAAGAGGGACTGGACCAGGGGACTGTCGAGATCCCTTTTATCTGCCTGGTCCTCCTACAATCTTAATAAACAGTATTTCATCCGTTATTTTGGCAGAGAGAGAGAGAGAGACAGAGAGAGAGAGAACGGGGGAGAGAGACAGAGAGAAAGAGAGAGGGAGGGAGAGAGAGACAGAGACAGAGAGAACAGGGGAGAGAGACAGAAAGAAAGAAAGAGGGAGGGAGAGACAGACAGACAGAGACAGAGAGAAGGGGGGGAGAGAGAGAGAAAACCAAGAGAGAACAGAGAGACAGACAGAGACAGAGAAAACGGGGGAGGGAGGGAGGGAGAGAGAGAGAGAGAGAGAGAGAGAGAGAGAGAGAGAGAGAGAGAGAGAGAGAGAGAGAGAGAGAGAGAGAGAGGGAGAGAGAGAGAGAGAGAGAGAGAGAGAGAGAGAGAGAGAGAGAGAGAGAGAGAGAGAGAGAGAGAGAGAGAGAGAGAGAACGGGGGAGAGAGACAGAAAGAAAGAGAAAGAGGGAGGGAGAGACAGGGAGAATGGGGGGCAGGGAGGGAGAGACAGACAGACAGACAGAGACAGAGAGAAGGGGGGGGAGAGAGAAAACCAAGAGAGAACAGAGAGACAGAGAGAGACAGAGAAAACGGGGGAGGGAGAGAGAGAGAGAGAGAGAGAGAGAGAGAGAGAGAGAGAGAGAGAGAGAGAGAGAGAATGGGGAAGAGAGAGGAGGAGAGGGAGAAGAAGGAGGAGGAGGAGGAGGAAGAGGGAGGGAGGGGAGAAGAGGGGGAGGGGGGAGGGGCAGAGACAAAGAAAGAAAGAGAATTTCTTGAAAAGAAATGCTGGCCAATTCCCACAGAGGCCTGTTGGGTTTTAATGCTTTGTGCCTAGCTCCTTCAGCCTATGGACAGGGCACTAAAAGCAAGATTTAAGCAGCATAAAAAGGTCCTTGGTTGGCTCCCGATCAGCCAATTCATGACAAGTGGCAGGTT
>NW_027186368.1:247300-264749 GCF_028583685.1 Petaurus breviceps papuanus
AAGGAAGGAAGGAAGGAAGAAGGGAGGGAGGGAGGGAAGGAGGAGGAAGGAGGGAAGGAGGGAGGGAGCTGGGCTAGGCTAAGAGAGATTCATGCCCACATGACTAGCCACCACATTCACTGTTCAGGCAATAGGACTGGGTGCTCTATAGAAGGGAGGCCATAGGCCCAGATGAACCAAAATCAGTGTTTTGGCCTAGCTGCTGCCATGCCTTTGCCCCTTTTGGGGATGGTGGCCACCACTGTCAGGTCACTCTTGTAGAATTGTCGTGATCGGGGGCGGAGTCAAGATGGTGGAGTAGAAACAGGACCTCTGCACAGCTCTGGCTCCCACCACCTCCAATCCATGTAAAAGGGGACTCTGAACAAACTCTGAAGCTTCAGAACCCACAAAATGACACAGAGAAGCTAACCTCCCGCTGAGGACAGCCCAACAGGCCGGCAGGAATCAGGCAGTGCAACACTCTGGGAGCCGAGCCCAGCCCCACGCTGAGGCTTTAGCCCAGATCAGCAGCAGCTGTGGCTGTTTCCAGATTTATCAACACATAGATGCAAAGGACAAAGTGAGAGGTCAGTGCAGTCTGGACTTTGGGACCCAGTAAGTGGGAGTGCATGGCTTTTGCCCCCGGGGCGAGAAGCCGCTGAGACGCCCGGCACAGCCAGCCAGTACCATGTGGCAGCTTCAGCTCCTGGCCTGCAGAGTGTAGGAGGACCAAGCGACCAGTCTGAGGGGTAATCACTCTTCCTTTAACCTGCTTGGATCTGGATTGCAGTCTAGGGTGGAAGTCCTGGGGTGTGTGTCCAGCTTGGCAGAGCATGTGGAGGCCTCAGAGAGGGCGCCAACTAATACCTCCGACAGCTGAGAAAACCCCAGCATTTGGAACGAAGCTCCCCTGTCTGGTGGCAGAGTCCTACAGTGACAAAAAGCCCAAGGGCCAAGTGACTGAGGGGCGACATGACCAGGCAAAGGAAACAAAGCAGACAGAAGATTCCAACATTAGACTCCTATTTTGGGGACAAAAAGGATCCAAGCATGGAACAGGAGGAAGACAGGGAAGTCAGAACTCCTGCAGCAAAAGCTTCAAAGGAAAATACGAGCTGGTGACAGGCCATAGAGGACCTTAAGAAGCAGATAAGAGAAGTGGAGGAAAAATTGAGAAAAGAAATGAGAATGATGCAAGAAAATTATGAAATGAGAGTCAACAGCCTGACTGAGGAAAATAACACCTTAAAAAACAGACTAACTCAAATGGCAAAAGAGGCTCAAAAAGGCAATGAGGAGAAGAATGCCTTAAAAAGCCAAATTTGCCAGATGGAAAAAGAATCTCAAAAGCTCAATGAGGAGAATCATTGTTTCAGAGTTAGATTGGAGCAAATGGAAGCTAATGACTTTATGAGAAATCAAGATGCTGTTAAACAGATCCAAACAAATGAAAGAGTAGAAGGCAATTTGAAATATCTCCTGGGAAAAACCACTGACATGGAAAATAGATCCAGGAGAGATAATTTAAAAATTATTGGACTACCTGAAAGCCATTATCAAAGTAAGAACCTAGAAATCATACTCCAGGAACCCAAAAATGCCCTGATGTTTTAGTACCAGAGGGCAAAATAGAGGTTGAAAGAATCCACCCATCACCTCCTGAAAAAGATCCCAAAAAGAAAACTCCTAGGAATATTATAGCCAGGTTCCGGAATTCCCAAATTAAGGAGAGAATTTTACAAGCAGCCAGGAAGTAACAATTTGGATATTGTGGAAACACAATCAGGATAACCCAGGATCTGGCAGCTTCTACACTGAGGGATCGAAAGGCTTGGAATATGATATTCTGGAGGTCAAAGGAGCTGGGATTAAAACCAAGAGTCACCTACCCAGCAAAACTGAGTATCATGTTTCAGGGGAAAATATGGTCATTCAGTGGAATAGAGGACTTTCAAGCATTCTTGCTGAAAAAACCAGAGTTGAATAGAAAATTTGACATTCAGATACAAGAAGCAAGAGAGGTATGAGAAGGTAAACAGGGAAAAGAAATTATAAGGAACTTATCAAAGTTGAACTATTAACATTCCTACATGGAAAAACAATAATTGTAACTGATGAAACTTTTCTCAGTATGAAAATAGTTGAAGGGAATATACATCTATATATAAAGACTATATACATATATATATATATATATATATAGTCTTTATTGGAGGGTATACAGGCATATGAATACATATGTGAATGTTTTTATATATGTATACAGGTATACATAGATAGAGGGCACAGGACCAATTTAATAGGAAGGGATGACACTTAAAAGGTGAAATTAAGTGGTGAGAGAGGAATATAATAAGAGGAGATGGGGAGAGACAGAATGGGGCAGACTATCTCATATAGAAGAGGCAAGGGAAAATGGGCGCAATGAAGGGGAAGAATAGGAAGGCAAAAGGGAATGAATGGGTCAATCTTATACTTATTGAATTTGGCTCAGGGAGGGAATGACATACACACTAAATAGGGTATCTCAGCCTACAGGAGAGTAGGGGATGAGAGGGGGGGATGATGGAAGGGAGGGCAGGGTTGGGGGGAAGGAAGCTGGAAGCACACACTTTTGAAAAG
This sequence comes from Petaurus breviceps papuanus, assembly GCF_028583685.1. Lineage (NCBI taxonomy): Eukaryota > Metazoa > Chordata > Mammalia > Diprotodontia > Petauridae > Petaurus > Petaurus breviceps. The sequence continues at coordinate 249,905 of NW_027186368.1, forward strand.
GGACAGGACCAAAGCAGAGAAGAGATCAAGTGGGAGATGGGATAGGAGGGAGGGAAATATAATCAGTCTTCTACAATATATCTGCTATGAAGGGGTGGCCAGGTGGCGCAGTTAATAGAGCACCAGACCTGGAGTCAGGAGGACCTGAGTTCAAATACAGCCTCAGACAGTTAACACAAAAACTAGCCATGTGACCTTGGGCAAGTCACTTAACCCCAACTGCCCTCAAAAAAAAGATATATATACACTATGGTAATGTTTTGCATTAGCTACACACGTACAACCTATATGAAATTGCTTATCTACCCAGTAAGGGTGAGTGACAAGGGAAGGGAATGAATCTAGAATTCAAAGTTTTAAAACCAAATGTTTAAATATATATATATATATACACTATTATTAATACTATTTTACATGTAATTGGGAAATAAGAGGAGGGAATATCCTGTGGGACTGCTATTTTGGGGAGGTGGGTAGGGGGAAAACGGGGAGAAAATTTGTAACCCCAAAACTGGCAGAAATGAATGAAGTAAACCAGAAGTTAATAAAGCATTTGGGAAAAAAAAAAAGAATTGTCATGATCTTAAGCAGATTCTTCCATGGGAAGACATGGCAGGGCACATCCCCAACTGCCTGAACTCCCCTCTCCCTCCCCCCTCAGCTGTGACAGACCCCATATGGATCTCCATACTCGTGTGTGTGACTGGCCCAGCTGGGGGTCCCACCCAGCCAGTGTGGGAGAGGGGAAGGGCCTCTAGGTCCCTTTGAGAAAGCCCATCCTGTCTCCTGGCTCTGCGCCAGCGTTTGCCGGGAAGGCCAAATTGGAAACTAGCCAACACAGGCCCTGGAATGGGCTTCGGCATTGGAGGGGAGAGCACAGCCTGGCCCAGGAGGGACCTGCCCCTTGACCATCACGGACACATGTAGTGCGTCCGTGTTGTGCGGGATGACATGGGATTCCTGAGATGGTGATGCTGTTGTCATTGCTAAATGTCAAAGAGGTGGCCTCCCCAAGGTGGTGCTGCCAGAAGGTGTGTGAGGCAGGACTGGAACCCAGGACTTTCTGCCCTGGATCCCTGGAGGAGGGGCTAGAGACCCAGACCGATGAGAGCTAAGGGTTCTGGCTGCCCTGCTGTGAAGGTGGCCTTTTCCAGCAGGCACTGAGACCCCCACAGTCACCAAACAAAGGCTTCTTTCCTGGGGATGGTAGAGATTTAACCTCCAAGTTCACCGACTCATCATGCATATATTCAGCACCTACTGTGTACAAAGTAAAGTGCTGGGGACATGAAAGACCAGCCATGGGACAAAGGCCTGTGGGGGCAGCCGTGGGGGAAGGCCATTGTTTTAAATGTATCCAAAGAGCTTGACTCGAGCTGTATCACTGTTCATACACTGGCCAATGTGCCACTCTGTGCCTCAGTTATCACGTCTGTAAAATGGGCATAATGCTACCAACTAATAGAAACAAGCGGGCCAGGGGCGCCATCGCACACAGAGCACCAGGCCTGGACTCAGGGAGCCTCCTCATCTTCCTGAGTTCAAATCCGGCCCCAGACACTTCCTAGTTGTGTGACCCTAGGCAGGTCACCACCCTGCTTGCCTCCTTTTTTCCTTCTGCAAAATGAGCTGCAGGAGAAACTGGCAGTCTTTGCCAAGAAAACCCCAAATGGAGTCATGATGGGTCAGATACAACAGGGAAATGATCACAAAGATGCAAATGGTAACACCCAAGGACCTGCCTCCATCATTCAGGGTCTCCTCCAAGGCATCCTCACACCAACGATCTGGAAGGCTCTGGGACCACAAGGGCGCACCTGGGGCTGGACAGGGCCAGCTGCCTACGTGTGGAGGCCAGGCCCACAGCCAGCCACACCAGCGTTCAAGGCCCAAGCATGGAAGGGCTACAATCTGTGTTTGTGGGGTGCATGTCAGTCTCCCCCATGGGATGCCACTAAGCCTTGTTGTGGTCATGTCCATGAAGGGTCTGCTGGCTCCTGAAGCCTTTTAAAGACTCTAGCCCTTGCTATGATATGCTTTGATATGACATGATATAATGATATGTTTAATTATATTATGATACATATATGTGCGTGTACACACTTCTCTCCCTGATCAGAATGCCAGTTCCTTGAAAGAAGGGGGGGGGGAGTTCATTCTCTCTGTGGACATTTAATTGGCACACTGTAGGTGCTTGTGGTTGGTTGACTGAACTGGGCTTGTGGGTTTTAGGGATCACTTAGTTTGACCTCCCCTTCTTTTACAGACCAGGGCACTGAGGCCTAGGGCCAGGAGGGAATGATTTGTCCCCAGTCTCCCGAGGACTTAGTAAAGCCAGGGTCCTTTCCCTCTGCCAGGCCGTCTCTGTTGTGAGGGATCAGAGGAAGATTGTGCCAAATGGTGTCCCATGGGGGGGATCCAGAGGGAATGAGCCCCCTACCAAGGAGAGACAGAGACAGGGAGAGCCATTGCAAGGAAATTGAGGAGATGGGCTCTGGGTGTTGGACTGGGGGTTTCAGGAGCCAAGCTGGAAAATCAAGCCATGGGGAGTCATTCCCAGCAGGTGGAGGACCCCTCTCCTGTCCTCCACAAAGCCCCTCCCTCGCCATTGGACCACACCTTCCCAAGTTTTCACACAGAGGGAAGATGAAGAAAGGCGTCCTGGGAGATCAGATTTCTCCCTCAAGGGCTCTTTAGAACTCCTCTGCCCAAAGGGCCAAGGTGAGCTGCAATTCTGCCTGACCTAAAAGAGGGTTCAGTCCTATTAATGTACATCCCTAGGGTGCCTTAACGGAGACTTGACATCCATGGTGTCATTGGAGCCCCCCCAAAAATCCTGCAAAGAATTACAGGGGTTATTATCCCATTTCCCAGATGGGGAAATGGAGACTGAGAGTGTTCAAGGGACTTGCCTAGGGTCACACAACTCGTAAGTATCAATGGCAAGATTCAAACCCAGGTCTTCCTGATGCCAGGTGCAGCATTCCGGTTAAGCACCGAGGAGCCTGGGGTCATTCATGCCTTTGACCAGAGAAGAGGGAGGTCAGGAGAAAGGAGAGACCCAAGACAGCAAGGCTTCCTGTGGCTCTCATAATCTCACATTCATGGGCCAGGATTGAGGAATTCTAGAAATCACAGGATCTCCAGAGCTGTCAGGAACCGTCACCCAACAGCCCTCAGATGCAGAGCCCAAAGAGGAGACTGGAAGAGCTGTCCAAGGTCCAGGGTAAGCCCAGAGCCAAGCCAGCCCGACCCCCTCAGCCTCCTGGCGCCTTAGGAAGCACAGCCCCTCTGGTCACTGCTGTGAAAAGGCGGCTGCTTTTTCTCTTTGTGGGGGGAGGGGAGAAGATGGAGTAGGGGAGGAGATGGGGAAGAGGAGGAGATGGGGAGGGGAAGTCCAGTCTGGGAGAATCACTGCTGAGCAATGAGAGGCCCAGGATTTGAACTTGGGGCTTCTGGGTGGAGGACAGCCTTTCAAGTGCTTTGTCTTCTTTAATTCTGTCCTTTGGGGAAGGGGCAGTGCAGGCTGGGTCGTGCTCAGAGCAGAGACTTGCCAGCAGAGGGGGCAAGTGGACCGGCATGTGGTCCTTGGGTCCTGGTTGGCCGTGGGCTGCCCGGCTGGGTAGGATGGACACTGGCTTCCTGAGTCTCTGCTGCCCCCACTGGCTCAGTCAGTCTCTTAGTACACGCTTAGGAAGCACCTCCTAAGAGCCTGGGCAGGCAGAGGATGATCCCCTCCAAGGCTTATGTTCTGCAGGGAGCAGCGGCATGTTCCCAGGCCATTAACACAAAACCTCCAGTATCTGTAGAAGGATGGGCCAGTGGGATGGGAATTCTCCCCCAACAATCCCTTGCGGCAGGCGCTTTAGGTCATATCTTACAGATGAGGGAAGGTTGTGCCTGAAGTCACACGGCCAATCGGCTTTCTGACTCCGAGGCCTGGGCTGTGTGGCACCACCCCCATCATGCACCATGCCGGGCCAAGGTCAGGGCTGCTCAAGACCCCAAGACACCAACACGCGTGTCCTGCCGAAAGAATTTGACTCAAGTCTTCTCTCAGCCAAAGAAAAACAAGTTTATTAGAGATTCGCCATGATGGGCAGACTCTGAAGGGGCCTCGGTATCTGTGAGGCTCGCACTGGACACATGGACCAGAATCATCTGACAGAGCAGGTCTGCCCTGGATCATTCCCCAGCTTTCCTCCTCATAGAGGCCAGATGGATCTCATATATACAGAAAGGTTGTGGGGGGAATCTAGGAGGTCTAGAGGAGGAGTTTGGGGAGGGTCTTCAGGAAGTCAATGAGGGTGGGAAGTAGCTGGAGGCTACCTTGGCGGGCTGGGCTAGTTTAAGGGTATAGAGCATCAAGGGTGGGGGGCCACCTGGACAAAGGAGGGCTAGGCTAGTAACAGAGATTTGGGCCAAGGTATGATGAAAGGCTTATGGCCTCAGGCAAATGCCTCATCCAATGGGAAGAGTCAAGGACAGCTCCAGGGGGCTCCCAGGGCCGGTACCTCACCATCTTGGGTCATTCTGTGGTTTTCCTTGCTCCTACTGAGGTATCTGTTTAGGCTCAGTCTTGGAGCTTTCTTCTTCCTGGAACTGTTTGGTGCCTTCAGTCCCCCACCCCTTACATTCCTATCACTCACTTCTTGCCTCCCCCTCTGGCTGTGGTTTCCTTGGGGGCTGGATCTCAAAGCATCTCAGTCTGCTCCCACCCTGGCTGACGAGCCTAGGTGTCTAGCCTACCTGACTTTTGGGAGACGGAGCTGGCCCTAGCAGTTTGCCCTGCTGCAAAGCCTTCCCCCCAGCCCCATGTGGTGTCCTGTCCTGGTGACCTATCCCTTCCTGATCTCATCACCTCCCAAGGACAGTTCTCAAACCTAACTAATCTGCCTTGGCCTCTCTCCCTCTGCCTCTTCCAGTCTGTGTGTTAGACTGGAAGCTCCTTGAGGGGCTGTCCTTTGCTTCTGTTTAGACTGCCATTCCCAGCACAGTGCCAGGCACATCTGTTCTATCAATCACGTCCAACTCTTCACGACCCATTGGGGGTTTTCTTGGCAAAGATTATAGGGTGCTTCCATTTCCTTCTCCAGCTCACTTTACAGATGAGGAAACTGAGGCAAGCAGGCACCCAGAAGGTACCTAAGTACTTATTGACTGACACGAGTATTTGAGTCTCATGGCAGGGGATGGCCCAAGGCAGGGTATGAATACTCTGATTGCCAAATATTCCTTTCGGGTAGCTGGGTGTGCACTCTGGCCCCAGCCTCACCACGGATTTTCTGTGAGCATTCACTCTCCCTGTTCCGACTCTCCATGAAGAGGAGATTGCCAGTCCTGGTCAGACCTCACTGGGGGTTCTGCCAGATGGCCAATGGCCTATGCTGTGTTGTATGAGGATGGGCTGGAGGAACAGAGAATGTTTAGCCACGAGGGGAAGCCTGAGGGAGGGTGACTGGCTTTGTGAAGGGCTCTCTGTGGCCCCAGAGAGATGGGGGGAGCTGCTGACAGACCCCCACAGTGAGGGCTGTGTGTTGAGTGGCCTGGGCCACCTTGGCAGGTGGTGAGCTCCAGGTGTGTGGTAGAGGGGACCGGGCTCTGTGGAAACAATCCCATAGCAGAGGAGGGAGGGAGGGCACAATTCTGCAGAGCTGGGGCTCTGTCACCCCCACCGATCCTGAAGGCTTTTCCCATCCTTGGCATGCCCCGTGTCAGTCCCCCTGAAATGCCATTTTGATTAGAGAGCTGGGGGTCTTTCTCCAGCTCTCCAAAAGGCCTTCTACCCATGGAATGTCACTGAAGGTCGCTAATTAATTCCCTGCTCAGAAACAGAGAGACACGGTAGTGCCTGGGCAGAGGCCTGGCTTTCAAGCCCTACCTATGACAAGCTCACTGCCCCTGGGCCAGGTGTTCAGTGTCCCCCTGTGGATCATGGGCCCATGGAGGAGCCTGGACACCCCCGAAAGCCATCCCCATGCTGAGCCTGCTGATCCAGGGCCCCATGGCTCCCTTTTAAAGGATGAGACATGGACAGTGCTGCCATGTCTGGAAAGTCACTCTCAATGCAGACTCTTTTTATAGGCCTTGCCAGGGGTGACAACTCCGCTGGGCAGGGCCTGGGTGAACTCAGGCCTGAAGAATCTGGAGCTCATCCTGTTTCTTTAGGAAGCGTTAGGAGCCAAAGGCCCATGCAGACACCAGGAAATCTGCCACAGTGTCGGAGCCCAGGACCCCTGAAATGGGGCGGTCCCGAGAGCAGGGCATGTCCAGCTCCCCCTCCTCCTAGCTCTGGGCAGCAGCCCCACCTGGGCCAAGGCCGCTTGGCTGGACGGACCCTGAGACACACGGCCACTGTTCGGGGCTGTAAGGAGGCAGGAGGACAGGAGACTGGGAAGAGCTTCCCTCACCAAGGCCTCCAGATGGGCTCCCCATTCACCCTGGTGCCACCTGGCCTCCATGTCCTCCTTCTGTCTCTGCCCATCCCTGGCCCACAAAATGAGGGGTGGGATGAGAACCTTGAAGGTTCCTTCAAGCTCAAGGCTGTCTGTGACCTTCTCACCACCCCTGTCTCAGCCAGCTACCAAGAACACCCCAAGGAGGAGAAGAGGCAGTGAGGTGGGGTGAAGAGGGGAACCTATCAGAACATGGGGTGGCTGGGAGGGGCCTGAGAACAGCGGGGGTCAGGGCTGGGAGGGGGATGAGGACAGGGGAGGTCAGGGCTGGGAGGGGGATGAGGACAGGGGGTGTCAGGGCTGGGAGGGGCCTGAGGACATGGAGGGGTCAGGGCTGGGAGGGGCCTGAGGACAGGGGGAGTCAGGGCTTGGAGGGACCTGAGGACAGGGGGGTCAGGGCTGGGAGGGGCACAGAGTGAATCAGCGGCAAAGCTGAGACTCGTACCCAGCTTTCCTCTCTCCTAGTTTAGGGTTCTATCTACTAGACCCCATGTTTTCCTATTAATTCCAATTTGCATTTGTTCATTGATACACATTTGCCAAGATGCCTCTAGAGCTAAAGAGGCAGAGTTCCTGCCACCAGGAGTTTTCTGTAGTTAGAGAGATAGAAGGCCTCCCCAGAGCCCCCACACTCTGAAGTTTTGGGGAGACAGACACCCCCAGACTTTGGTCTCAGTCCCTGACTGCCCTCGCCTAGAGAGTAGAGACAAGGAAAAGATGTGGCTTTTATTTTAAAAGAAAAAACAAGTTCTCTTGAGACATGAAGAATATCTGCGGCCAGGACATCTTCCTTATTTACTACTCGTATTAAACTGCATGAAATATTGTGCCGTCGGGCAATTAGTGTAGACTTCCTCTTTGAGATAATCTTGCCTAGAATGAAACAAACCAGACACATGGACAGATAGTGGGGCTTGGGGTTCTCTGGAAAGGGCAAAGAGAACCGAAGAGACAAAGCGCCCCCTGAAAGATCCTCAGGGACAGCCAAAATACTTCAGCCTCCTAAGGAGACCCCATGTCCCTCAGAAGCCCAGCTAATCAGCGGCAAAATCCCTGCGGCGAGCTGGCCTTGGGATGCTGGGAATGGAAGCACTAACCCAGGGCCTAAGAGGACTGTGCTCACTCACTTTGATGCTCCTTAGTTTGTCTTTACATTGTTCTTTCGGGGTCCTGTCATGTGTACCAAGGCCGCCTTATCATGGAGATAAAAAATAGCAGCATATTTAAATGTCAGAGCTGGGGGAGACCTTGGAGGCCAGAACAGAGAACATCTGAGAGAGTTTTAGAGCCTAGAACAGAGAGAATCTGAGAGACACCAGAGCCTGAGACAGTATCCAAGAGACTCCAGTGCCTGGAACAGAGAGCCTCTGAAAAGCTGCAGAGTCTAGAACAGAGAGCACTGGAGACACCATGGAGCCTAGAACACAGAGTCTCTGAGGGACTTCTAGAACCTAGAACAGAGAGTATCTGAGACCCCAGAGCCTAGAACAGAGAGTATCTGAGATACTCTGCAGCCCAGAACAGAGTATCTGAGAGACTGCAGAACCTAGAGCAGAGGGTGCATAAGGCTCCAGAGTCTAGAACAGAGAGCGCCTAATATAGCATAGAACAGAGGGCATCTGAGAGACTCCAGAGCCTAGAACAGAGAGCCATCAAAGCCTAGAACAGAAAGCATCTGGGTGTCTTTTAGAGCCTAGAACAGAGAACACCCAAGTGACCTTACAGGGTAGAACAGAGTGCATCTGATAGACTCCAGAACCTAGAACAAGAGTATCTGAGAGATTCCAGAGCCTAAAACAGAGAAAATTCCAGCTCACAGAGACTCTGGAGATCCGTTAATCCAGGGTCCCAGAAGCGCTAAGCTTGGTTCTTATTCTGAAGTGTCCATTAGAGTCGGGTTCCTTTGCATTCCCCCTCTGCCTTTCCCTCCATGGCCCTGAATGGACTGTGCCCAGCCATGGAAAGGTGGAGCCCCCCCACCCCGTCGTCCTGTGTCCAGGGGCCGCCGTCCAGGATGCGGCCCAAGCAGAGTGGAGCTCATGCCTCCTGCACCCCAGGCTCACTCTCATCTCTGCACTTGACACCTGGCTTGGGAGGGCCAAGAGCCCTCTGCCCCATGCACAGGGAACGGTGGCTAGTCTCATTCAACCCTGTAATGGAGATGGGAATTAGAAGAGCTCCCCATGGAGCCTGTGATGGGAGTAGAGCAGAGCCCACGGGAAGCTGGTCAGAGCTAGCCAGACGGTGGGGGGGCCAGAGGAGCTCAGGCACGGAGATAGAGAGGTTTGTGAGTGAATATTGATATCACACTGGTCTGTGGGAGGGCTGAAGGCTGTGGCTCTCAGCGTTATTATGGCTTCTGAATGTCTTTGGTACTATGATGGAATCGGCTTACTGGTTTTGGGACTGGGTTTTCTGGTGTCTAAATAAATGCTTCAGTCCTGTCCTCTATATAGAGAGTTTGGTATATTTTGTGATTGAACATAATGCGATACTTAAAGTCACGGTCTTTATCGTGATCATGGGCACTGTAAATATTGCATTGACAGGGCAGCTAGGTGGTGCAGTGAATAGAGCATCGGCCCTGGAGTCAGGAGGACCTGAGTTCAAATCCGGCCTCAGACACTTAACATACATACACAAAAAACTAACTGTGTGACCTTGGGAAAGTCACTTAACCCCAATTGCCCCACCTCCCCCCATCCAAAAAACAAAACAAAAAAAAATTGCATTGGCTCTACAGAACTCCAGTCCCTGACAAAGGCAACAAAGACCACACATGGTTGGGAGTCCGCAGACCCCAGTTTGGGGGCCCTGAGGGTAGTGAGCACCCCTCCTGCCCTCCGGTCTCTCTCCAGGGTAAAAGCCCTATTCCTTCCACGGATGCCCTGGGTCTCCAAGCACCTCACCATCCTCTGAGAGAACTTCTCCATCAGGGCCTTTTCTAGAGTGACATGCCCAGAAGCGATATCTGGTCAGAGCAAAGGACCCTGGGACTCTCCCTTCCCCCTTCTAGATCCCTCTGGCTCTCTTACCACAGCTCACAGTGATATGAGCTTCTTGGAGGGAGGGGAGGAGGGGCAGCAGGACATCATAAGGTTGACCTATATGGGTCTTGTGGTCCTCTAGGACCCTCAGCATTATATTTATTTCCCTATGTCTCTCCTCCCCTCCCCCTCCCTCTTTCCCATCTTGTCTTCGTGCAGTTCATTTTTTGGAACTAAAGTATCTGTCTTTTCTTACCAGCATGAAGGTAATGGCCCTAAACCATATGAGAAATACTAGAGGGGTTTCTTTCCCCCACTGTTAGACTATAAACCTCTTGAGGGCAAGGACTGTTATTTGATTCATATCCAGACATTTAAATGTGACTGTCACCAACTCCATGAGGTAGGGAGGTAGGTCTAAGTGTCCTTATTCTATAGAAAAAGAAACTTAGGCCCAGAGAACACAAGTGACTTGGCCTCCACTTCTGAAACAAGATCTCTTGGTCACCTTGTCCACCATTTCCACCTCCCTGCCTAGGAGGTACTGACAGAGGGATGGATGGATGGACCAATGGATGGTTGGATGGGTTAGAGAGATGGATGGACAGGATGGATGAACAGAGAGACAGATGCATGGATGGATGGATAGGACAGATGGGATGGATGGACGGATGGACAGACAGATGCAAGGAGGGACGGATGGATGGACGGATAGCTGCATGGATGCAAGCGTCTCTAGACGACCCGTGCCCCCGCCACACACACATGCTAGCCCCTTCCTCTGGCTCACTCACAGGTCTTTATGTTCCTGCGCCAAGTTCAAGTTCTTGTTGTCCATGGCCCGGCGGAGCTCCCGGTTGAGTCGCTTCTGCCGCCTTTCAGACAAGAGGTTGGCTCTGGCCGCCTGGATTCGCTGCTGGTCCCAATCCCATTCCCGTTTCCTCTCCTCCTCTTGCAGCCTCTGCAGAGAAATAGGAGAGCTGGGGGAGGCCACCTCATTCCAGACACTGGGCACCTCTAGGAAAAGGAGGGATGGCCAGGGGGGCAGAGCTGGGACAGTGGTCTGCATCCGCCACCCTCCCTGCTCTCCTCCCCTCATTTGCCCCTTGTCCATTCTACTTGCCTCTCCCCGACCGTTTTTTTCTTGGAGGGAAGGCTGATGGGTAGAGGTCAGTCAAGGCAACACCCAACACGTGCCACTGCGGGTGTGTTTTAAAGGCTGGGTTGCCATTCTAAAGGGTTCTTAACTTTGGGAAGGACAACCAGGACAAGGAAGAGGGAGAAAGTCAGGGACCTCTTGGGTTGGTATGGCAGACAAGTGGGCACAAATCAAGGATGAGGCCAGAAAGGTCAAGGTACAATGCAAGGGGTCATGAGTGTCTCAAGGAAAGGAGTCTGAATTAGACTTTGCAAGCTACAGAGCAGAGCAGAGACACGGCCAGATTCCTGACCCAAGAAGCTTCTTCAGCAGGGGGATGGAGGATGGCCTGGACAAAGAGGAAGAGGGGCTAGGCTAGGAGAGGAAGAAAAGAGGGTTCCAGAAACACCAGAGGAGCATCTCCAGCCCCCTGGGTCAGGAAAAAGAAAGGAAAAGAGAAGACGGGGAGGGGAGGAGGCCCTCACCTGCTTCTCATGGATCTGCTGCTTCTGAATCAGCCGAATCTCCTCCAGCTGTTCCTTGCTCATACCCTTCCACCTGTCCAGCAGCACCCTGTGTGGACCAGAGGAGCTGGCTGCCTGCTGAGGGTTCTCAGAGAAGAAGTCATTTTGCAGGGTGTTGATGATCTCTGCCATGTTGTCTTCCTCCTCCTGTCTGCGCTCATGCCTTTTCCTTTCCATGACTTCAAGCATCTGAAAGATGCCAAGAGCTGGGTGAATGGCCAGGAGCAGGGGACGGGGCTCTGGGGCCCACCTCTGCCAGTTGTGGCTGCCTGTGCTCAAGGTCTCAGAGAGCTTCAGGCACCCCAGTCTCTTCTCCTCTTCCCCTATTGCTCACTTTTCGACTCCTTCCCCCAGGTGCTGGGCCTCAAAGCTCTCCCTTGCCCCAGATGGAGACCAGGTCTCTCTCCTCCAGACTTTAGTTCCCTGGCTGGGGGCCATCACGGTCCAATGTCCTCCTCCTCCCCCAGAAGCGGAGAGTTTGTTGTTGTCTCTAATGGTGGGAGAGATCGCAGATGGTATTGGCAGAGACGTCAGCTGGGACCGCCACCTTCTCTGCCCTCCATCCATCTGGCTGTGATCCTCGGGGTCTTGTCCAGTCCATAACTCTTACGGTTTGAGAAGATGAGAGGAGGAGGGACAGTGGCCAGCCTTCCACCTTGTTGGACATGAGATCCTGGTGGCCCCTCCCCCAGCCAGGAGGTGGAGGTCAGCTCACCTGGACTTTATTGAAATCCTTCACTGTCGCACATGCCACACGTCTACTGGTGAGTTCCAGCTTCTGAAGGTCCATGGCAGCCTGGTCCAATTCCAGCCTGGTCTTGGTGAAGGCGTCCTCTGAGGGAAAAAAAATGGCCATGGCAGGAGTGACTGGGAGTGCCTTCCTCCTGACTGCTGGGTGAGGTGAGAAGGGCAGGGATCGTAAGCCCTAGTTTACTTCCCAGGGGCAGAGTCTCCCAGCTGGGACTCAAACTCAAGCCCCCGAAGCACTGCCCTGACCTGATGGAGAAAGGGCACACAGTCAGCTAGCCTGGCTTAGGACAGGGAAAATCTGAGAATGTGGAAACTGAATGAGAGCTGAGGGGGCCTGCAGCCCCCAGCCCTCTGGCCCTTCTTCAAGGCCCACCCCCAGTCACTAATGAGCAGCCATTCAAGTAAGCACATACTTTGGAGGTACAGGTGTGGCCATGCTCACCCTCCAGGAGGCGGTCAGCAAGCCTGCACTAAGCACCTACTGTGTGCCAAACCTCCTGCTCTCCACAACCACCCAGGATGAGGAAGGCTCTCCGGCTCCCCAGGGGCCGCGGCCCCCACTTGCCTCAGACCCTCTGGTCAGCTCGCCTACTTTGGCAACCACGACCATGAGGCTGAGATGGGGAGGGCCTGGCCTAGGGGCAGCCCGCTAGGACAGGACCCAAACCCAGGCCCAGAGTGAGCCCACGCCCTGCCTTCAAGCTTGTATTTGGCCAGTGCCGCGTTCCAGGTCCTCTGCTGCTCCCGTGCCCACTCCCGGTTCTGTTCTTCCTGGGCCTTCTTCCTCTCCTTAGCGTTCAGGTCCTCCCCCATGAACTTCTGCAGCCCGGAGATGGTGTTGCAGGTGTCCTGGTCGGACAGGCGGGCTGGAACATCCTTCTTTAGGGCCAGCGGGTTAGAGAGGTCAAACTCCCGGCGATTCTCGGGTCGCTGGAAGGTCTGTCGGAATTCATTGATGGCTTTCTCAAGGTCACGTCTGTCCCTCTGCTGACGCTGCTCCAAGAGGCACGTGATGCAGTCATTCTGTCTCATCTCCGCACCTAGGCAGGGCACAGGGCATCACGGGAACTCAGAGCCAGGATGCGTCCCAGGGAAGGGCCGGCGAGGGGTGGAGACCCCAGGAGGCGTCCAGCAGGCAGAGGAGAGCCAGGACCGAGCTTACACCAGTGACCAAGGAGGTCACAGGGACTCCTGGCTGGAAGCCCTCAGAGGTGATGGGGCCGCCCCCCACCTGGCACGAGGGCGCACTGGCTGGTGCCTGGCCGCCTCCAGAGCCTCGCTGCCTGGCAGACCCTCAACTCCCTAAGCTGGCTTTTGGCATCTCTCAGAACAGCTCAGTGAGGGGGAGAGCTCTTAAATGAAGAAGTTCCAGTTAAAAGCAATGTGACTCTGGGCACATCTGGGCATGGCCCCTTCACCTTGCCGGCCTCAGTTTCCTCATCTGTAAAATGATGGGGACGAACCTCGATCCAATCCCAGGGTGGGCTGCTGCCTCCAAGCCAGAGGTCGGCTTCTTCCATACAATGGGGCCATCTGGGGAGGCGGGCCTCGACCCAAGGAGCCGGACACAGACAGCCTGGAATGCAGGTTTCTGCAGATGGGTTTCTCCCTTTCACTCCATCAGGGGCACTTGTCTGAGCTAGCCAGCAGCTGCTGGGAAAGGCCCGTTCTTTGGGTATCACTTGGGTCACAATGGGCATCCTTTGGAAAAGGGGGTGGCTGTGGGTGTTGAGAAGTACACATGTGCTATTGGGCAGGCTGTTACAATGGAAGGCCCGCGATGTATGAGGAAGGAAGAGACCTAGAAACGTCTGGTGTGGGAGCCTTCTCAAGAGAAGCAAGACTCACCCATCATCTCGTGCTTCGCTTTCTCTGTGGCTTCCTGAATCTTCCGATCGTGAATCTGAGAGGCCCAGGCATTGTAATCTCCCTGTTGGGAAACCATCTTAAAATTACATCCTTCTGGCTCCATCGGTAAGCCCTCTCACACCCCCCAGCCCTCCTTCAGCACCATCCCAATTGGGTGCTCCCACGTGGGCCACAATGCCCGCCTGGACGTGACTCTCCACTGGGTCATCAGAGCACTCCCAGAGGACGTCGAGCCCAAAGCCGGCCCTCGGAGGCCCAAGTCCAGGGCTCACCCCGTGGGCACCTGAGCTCTGGCCTCCCATGCAGGTGTCCTCCTGGCTCCGAGACCACAGCCCTTTCTAGGGATCCCAATGCTGCTCCCACACTCACATTCTGGGGCATGATTTCTCCTGTGCAGCAGGGACTCCAGGGCTTATAGACACATTTTACATATGACAAAACGGAGACCCCACGAGTCAGGAGGCTCCTGCAGGGTCCCACTGTGCCCTCTCCAGGGCGCAGCCTCTGACGGGCCTGGGTGCCTTGGGTGCCCAGAATCTGTCCTGCCCACAGCCCACAGGACAGGAGGGTCAGCCCCTGCTTGGCCTGGGAACCTATTTGGGCTCCAGGCATGGGGAGGTGGTAGGAGGGGCCTCGGCTTTGCACTTACCAGCCGGCGCTCAGGGCTGGTTGGTGCTCAGGGCTAGCCTGCTAGGCAAACTTAATGGAAGTTGTGCTTGGACGCCTGGGCCCTTTACTGTACCTACCTCCAGGGAGGGGGCAGGGCCTGACATCAAGGAAGCTAGCTCTCCCAGGCTTCACCCAGCCTCTCCCTCCTCCCCTGTGCTGTGCTGCCCAACTGACAGGCCTAGGGCACCAAGCACTCTCCTCTGCTCAGTGAGATGGGGAGGGGACAGCTGGGCTTGGGGGCTTCCCAAGTCCCCTCGAGCCTTTGGGGAAGTAATTTTTTTTCCCCGTGCCTCAGTTTCCCCCCTGTAGAGCCGGCCCTCCGTGCCTCAGTGTCTCCTCTGTGCCTCAGTTTCCCCCCTGTAGAGCCGGCCCTCCCCCGTGGCTGTGTCTCTTCTGCAGGGCCGGAGCTCCCCTGTGCCTCAGTTTCCCCCTGCAGGGCCGGCTCCCCCCCCC
>NW_027186369.1:0-23309 GCF_028583685.1 Petaurus breviceps papuanus
AGAAGAGGAGGAGGAAACTCTGTCCATTATCCCTTAAAGGCCACCCCTTCCTGCTCCTGGACACCCCAGGTTGGGAAGGGTTTTCCAGGGCAGGGCAAAGCAAAGCCTCTAGCCCTCAGCTGCAGTGACAGCCCAGGGCCAGCTGCTTGGGGCAAGCTGCCTGACCTTCCATTCTCCCTTTCTTTGGCTTTCCTCCTTCCCTCTTAGACAACCATCCAGTGTTTATCTAGTTCCCCCTTGGGTGCCAGGGCCTGGGCTCCATTGTGGGGGAGGCTCATGTCCTGCCTTCAGGCAGCTCACAGTCAAATTCCAGAGACACAGCTTGAAAAGCTTCAGGGCCATTCCAGAGCTGTAGGGGAGGGATGGACAAAGGCCTTGGTCTGGAGAGGGAGTGAGTAGGTGCAGGTGAGGCCAGCAAGGCAGGCTTTCTGGAGGAGATGGTCTCGGAGGTCCAGCTGGACCCAGGGAGGCCAACACACTGCAGCCAATGCTTCTCCCTCCCTCCCCTTTTCCTTCTCTCTCCTGCCTGGGTCTCTAATTCAATGCATGGCTGGCATGTGTCTCTGTCCATGCCAGGTGTCACGCCAGGTGTGCCCATTATGATCAGACAGATGGAAGCTCTGGGCCAGCCAGAGGCCCTTGGGGACTGCTGATGAGCCGTCCAGCCTCTTGGCCTTCAGGGAAACAGAACTTCTGGAAGGATGAGTGAGTCTGGGCCCCACTGGTCTGGGGATCAGGGACTGATTCTTTTCCTTGCAGTTACAGAGCCTGTGTCTAAGCAGGGTCACCGGTCAGATGCCAGGACACTTTAAACATGTCAAGTCCCTTAGGGCAATTTAAGAGAGACGTACCTTTTCCCCTGGGCCGAGGGACACTTCCAAGGCCTGCTGTCAACAAGGCTATTCTGGGGCTAAACATTGGGAGTGCAAAGAAAGGCAAAGACAGGATCCCTGCCCTCCAGATCCTCACAGATGAAAGAGAGAGATAACATTTAAATGGGCATGACCTGAGCTCTAGGCAGCAGGAAGGGAAGGAAGGCAATACCACCCAGGGTGCCATCCTGGGAGATCTCCTGACTGCTCTAATTAAGGACAGATCAGGCCCAGTATTTGGGGACCCTGGGATGACTCCTTTCAGACTCTGCTTCCTCTCAGTGTCACAGTGCAGGTGACAAGCCTCTTCCCTCTTGTCACCAGAGTTTATCACAATGCCCGACTCCTAGAAAGCCCCTGAGAATGCCAGTAGCCTGACTGACTGTCCTCCTATCTCTGGACAATTACTGAGTGTGGTAGTGTCCTGACAGTATAGACAGCTCAGGCCTTACTGGAAATGTTTCTTTTAGCTCCCGAAGGACATTTCTGACCCTGTCTCCAGGCAGCTTTTTCCCCTCCCCTGCTACATTTCTTAAAGTCACAGACACTGCCCTTCACCTACCTTCCAGGAGGCAGGAGGATGCTGCCCAAAGGTGCAGGCAGGAAGCAGGTGTAGCAAACCAAGGGGGCTCAAAGTTTTGATCTTGGGACCTTTTACAGTCTTAATAATGATTCAAGGTCCCTCTACTCCCACTGAGAGCTTTTGTTTTCATGGGTTGTTTCCAGGTTCCTATTGAATGTTTAACAATCAGCTCTCCAAAAAAAAAAAAGGTATGTACAATATACTTTTAAGTTTAATGTACATTATGAACCTTCTCTCCTTTACTTTCTTCAGTCGGTTGTTATTCAGTCATGTCTGACTCTTCATGACCCCATTTGGGGCTTTCTTGACAAAGATCCTGGAGGGGTTTGCCATTGCCTTCTCCAGCTCATTAGACAGATGAAGAAACTGAGACCAAGAGGATGAAGTAACCTGACCAGGGTCACACAGACAGTAAGTGTCTGCAGCCAGATTTGAAGTCAGGCCTTGCTAACTCCAGGCCTGGCACACTAGCCCTTGCACCACCACTGAACTGTCTCCTCCTTCCTCTTCCTCTTTCTTCCTCTTCCTCTTCTTTTTTTATATTTGTATTAAAAGTTTTGAGTTCCGAATTCGATTCCTCCCTCTGTCCCTCCCCTTTCCCTTCCCTGCAATGGTAAGCAATCAGTATAGGTTATACATGTGCAATTATGTAAAACATTTCCATATTAGTCATGTTGTAGAAGAAGACTTAAATAAAAGAAAAAAGTGAAAGAAAGAAAGCAAAAAATCGCCTGCTTCAGTCTGTATCCAATCAGTACCAGTTTTTTTCCCCCTGGAGGGGGATAGTCTGCTTTATCATTAGTCCTTTGAGCTTATCTTGGATCATTGTATTGCTGAGAATAGCTAAGTTATTCACAGTTCTTTATCCAACAATGTTGCTGGTACCATGTACCATGTTCCCCTTGTTTTGTTTATTTTGCATCAGTTCATGTAAGCCTTTCCAATTTTTTCTGAAATCTGCCTACTCATCATTTCTTATAGCACAATAATATTTTGTTACACTCATACACCACAGCTTGTTCAGCCATTCCCCAATGGATGGGCATCCCATCATTTTCTAATTCTTTGCCACCACAAAAAGAGCTGCAATGAATATTTTTGTACATATGGGTCCTTTTCCTGTTTTTATGATCTCTTTGGGATACAGACCTAGCAATGGTATGTTGAATCACAGGGTATGCACAGTTTGTTTTTTACTTAGCCCTTTGGTCATAGTTCCAAAATGCTCTCCAGAATAATTGGATCAGTTCACAACTCTACCAACAGCCTATCTGTCCCTTCTCAAGTCTGTACAAGTAGCCACACAATTAGTGAAGCCCTGATTGGGAAGCATTGATTGATTTCCAGGTGTTAAAGTTCACACTGAAAATTCAGCAATGGGCTCTCTGCAGCCACTGTGAGCTGCCTCCAGCACACCCCTGGTTATATCAACCTTATTAGAAATGGAACATCCTTAGTATTATTATGAAGATACTTTTAGCCTCAAAGATCCTCCTGAGATGGTCCCCAGCACCCTTGAGCACTGCTGCCCTAGAATGCAGGCAGAAACCAGGTGGCATCAATAGCAGTTAGCTTTATCCAAGAGAAACAGAAACCCAAACATTTACCCTAAAGAAGTTTCAACCAAAAGCACAATGGTGTGAGTCCCTTGGACCCAGAAAGAGGGATGAACCTCTCATCTTTGGAAAGTCTCCTACTTCTCTCCTAAAAGACAGTCCCATAATACCTGTGGAACTCTTCTAAAGGAAGTAATTTCCTCTCTGGGAACCTGTGTTCCTTCTGTAAGCAGAGGACAATTGATCGGACCTATAACTAGGGAGCTGTCTGTGGCCCAGGATGCTGCCAGCACAGAAAGAGCATGTTGAACATGTAAAGAAAGCTCCTGGGGGGCTGACCAGGAGCCTTCCAGCCTCCCCCTCTCCCCCAGTCAGTGTGAGGCTGACTTGTGGTGCTTGCCCAGGGCACAGGCAGTGGGAGCTTTGGCTCCCCAGGAGTGCCATATTGCTAAGGGTGCTTGAGGGAAATCTGAACTTCAGAGCTCCCCAGGGCATGACTGGGCCCCATCATTCTTCAGCTAGGAGAGGCTCCAAGTTGCTGCTGAGCTTCAGACTGGCAGGACGTTTGCTCCCAGATCCTGGGGATCCTTTGATTTTGATAAGATGAAGTGTCAGGTCAAGGGAACCACTCAGGCAGCCTCCTCCAGGTGTGTGTCTCATCTCCCTGACTCCTTCCTTCCTGGGGACCAGGGAGCCTCTGTTCTGGTTCCGGCTCAGCCAGGGACTCTGTGGGCAGCTCAATACTAGGGCCTTTCTTCCCACTCTCAAGGGAGCAGGGACTGTTCACTGAATGACCCAAAAAAGAGGCCATCCCAAAAGGCAGGTTAGAAATGGGGGCAGCTGTCCTTGTGTCCCTCACCTCCTTGGGGACTAAGCTGACCTTCCTAAAGCCCCTCCTCCAGGCCCCTCTTTCTGAGGCTTGCTTGGAAAGCAGGTATCAGCTAATCCCCTTCTCCCTTTTCCCAAGGAGTTCACATATGCCCCCTTCTCTCTTCTGATGCTGGTGCAGGCTCCGGCTCAATCATCTCTTCCAGTGCTAGGCCACCTTCTGTTCAGGGGTCAAACTGATCTTCCTCAAGTGCAGGTCAGACTATGTCACCACTGGCCCCTCCCCCAATTCAATCCACTCCTTTGTCTTTCTATCACCTCCAGGCTGTTTGTCAATCAAAGCCCTCGACCCTCTGACCCCTTCCTGCCTTTGCAGTCACCTCCCACACTCTGTGATTAGCTATTTCTGGAAGGAGACCCTACATCTTCTCACTCCTGGCATTTTCCCTGCCTGTTCCCATGCCTGGCATTCTCTCACTCATTTTCCTTCTTCAAGTTCCAGCTAAAATCTTACCTCAATTTCCCTTCATGTTGTTAATACATAATTGTTTGCATGCTGTCTCTCCCAGACTGACTGACTGACCCCTCTCAGGCATTCTGTGATTTAAAGAGTGTCCTCAGAGAGACAGGACAAACACTCTCCAAGGCCCAGAAAAAAGAATGGGTATTAATGGGACTGGGGATGGAGGCAAAGTGGTAGCAGGGGAATCTTTGGGTCCTTTTCTAGTGCCAAGAAAGGTGTTCCTATTTGATGGGCTGACTTGGCCTCAGGACCCTGCCTGGGCTGGACTCTGGGCCTGGGCCAGGGCCAGGCTGAAGGCTGAACTGGCTTTGATGCCAGGCACACAAGTATTTGGAAGTGCTAGGGGTCAGAGTTACCTTTAATTGGAGCCCTAACCCCAATCCTGTCCCCCACCCCCCACAGCTTTGGGGCAGACCTCAGACCTGTGTTCCATTCTTTTTTTTTTTTTTTTAAAGCAATTGGGGTTAAGTAACTTGCTCAAGGTTATGTGGCCAGTTATTTCTGGGTGTGGTGCTAAGTATCTGAGCCTGGATTCAATCCCCTGGGCGGGTGCTCTTACTTCCTAAGTCACCTGGCCGCCCCTTCTTGTGTTCCATTCTTGTCAGGACTCCCTGGAAACTACTGCTGTTCTAGTCACTATGAACACTGGGGAGGAAAGCTTGGGTTGGTGTAATGCCAATTATGGCAGTGCACCTGAGGACTGCTTCTGTGAATAATTTTAAGGGTCTAATCACATAGTATAATGAACTCTCTATTTAGTCAGCAATAAACTAAACATTGTTCAATAAAGCACAACATTCATAGAAGCATCCTTAAGCAAAACATATCATCTATGTACACACACATATATGTGTATAGGTATATGCACATATATGTATGTATATACACATACACACATATCAGAACACTCAGTATATCATATGGTGCATAGATACACCATTGCATTCAGTAATATTCCCCAAAATACTTGTTTACACCATTATGGGATCTCCTAGCACAACACATTATACAGTTTACATCACTGTTATCACCAAAATCAGGGGGTCTCAGGTTAATATCTCCCCTAGCACAACATATTATTCTTAAGGGGTAGCAGAAAATACAAACACCATCTACCCCTAGGTCACATTAAGTCACAATTTCCTCAATCAATACACAGTGTCCAAGTAAGTCCTCTCTCATCTTGACTCCAGGCTGACTTTCAAACCCCATGACTCTCCCTTTGTAGGCTGACGGCTCCAACTCTCACCTGGATTCATACATAGGCATCTCTCCTCTCCTGCTCCATATCTCAGCCCATGGGGACTACTTCACTCCAAGCTCCTGCCCAACAGCAGGCTCCAGGGGTTCCTGCCCACAGCTTCTGTTTCTAGGAAAACAAACCTTAACAGGTCTACAGTAGTATTTATACACATTACCAGCACCTTTGTCTCAATTCACTTTAACATCTCTTAAAAGGGACTTAAGCTAAGCCTCCTTCCTGTGGACCGATCTCCACTCTTCAGCTCAATTCACTCATAAAGACAAACAGAGAGGGCTTCTGTCTGAGAAATTAACACAGCTCAACAGAGGGAGCATGGATATCACAAACATTCTTTCTGTTAGGCCTCTGCACAAGCAAGTTCCCCTAGCCTGCTCACCCTCACTTCTTTCTCTCAGCTCTGCTCCCCTCTCTACTCTGTCCTCTCCCTCCAAGTAATGCAATATATACTGGTTCCAATCAAAAACCCTTGATTCAATCAAAGGTGAGACTTAGTCAAAGGCACTTGATTGCCTGAAACTCAATCCAGAAAAACAGCAAAACCCCCTATTTGTGCTTGCCGTTGCTGTTGGTACACAAAGACTGGCTGCCATAGGGTCACATCGTGGCAGGGTCCTTAGAAAAAGAACTAGTCCAACCTTACCTGCTACTCCCCACCCTCATTTTTACAGATGGAGAAACTGAGGCACAGAGCAAGGTCACCTGGTTCCTGCCTAGCAGATCTCACTTGAAACCCAGGCACTCAGACTCCACATCCAAAGTGGCTGCTGCCTTTAAGGTCTAGCCCTGAAAGGAAGGGTGAATGCTTTTGAGGGGCCTAGGATTCTAGAGTGGGGAGGGATGGTGACCTTAGCATGCATGCACTAGCAGCCCCAGCAAAAGGAAGCCTGGGTCCTTGGGACCGCGGCCGGGAGGGTCCTCCCTCACAGCCTCTGGCAGCCTGGGGACCACTGAGCCACCCGCCTGAAGGTGGCAGCAATACCTGGGGGCACTGAGGACCAGTCCCGAAGACGTCCGCCTCTGAGGTAGCAATCTGAGGGTCTGGGCCACCCTTGGCCCCTGAGGGTGTGTGTGTTGGGGGCGGGGGGCGGGACGTGTTCCTGCCGCACCTAGCCTGGGACCAATTCGCCTGCGCAGTTACTTTCGGCCTAAGGTCTCCTCGCTTCTGCCCAAAGCAGAAGGGGAACAGGACCGTAGGAGACCCGTGGGGATCAATGAGGAGGAAGGATGCCTAACCCCAGGAGCGCGCAAGCTGAACAGACCAAGGGCGGTTCCGCTCCTCCCGAGAGGGCTCAGGAAAAGGCTGCGCCCACTCCCTTCGAGCGTTTCTCTAGTATTTGTTGTTTGCCTGGACGTGGCTCCTTTCAGGAGTCCAGCCTCCACCCTGCGGGAAGGAGGGGGGAGCGCGGGACCCGGGCGGGAAGTTCGTCTTGGCCCCGCCTGTTCCCTGCCCAGGACTGCGCAGGGAGCTGAGGCAGGGCGATCAGCCGGGAAGAGGGCCCCGACGGCTCCCAGATCCTTCCCTCCGCAGAGCTTCCCTGAAGCCCGGAGGGAGATCTAACCTGGCAGGCTCGAGGCACCGAGGCTCACCGGGACCGAGGACATGCCCGCCGGAGCAGCGCTCCCCTTCCCCATGCACCCACGAACTCATGCACTCACGCCTACACAGGGGCATACAGGGCCTCAACTTCGCAGCCTGCCTGTGCCTAGGGACTGCAGCGGTCTGCTGGCTCCAGGGGAGTCAGACAGCTTGAAGGTCCGCCTTCTGCCATGGACCGCACTGACCTTCCTCCTGCGCCCTTCGGCAGAAGCTGGGTCTCCGAATCTCTTCGCCGCCGCACGCCCTGGTCTGCCCTTCACCTAGAGAGGGCGGACAGTAGTTAGGGGCTGCAGACCCCGCGCTGGCTTCGGACCCCAAATCCGGCGGCGCATCGGTCGGTTGGCTCAGTTGGACTAGAGCGCATCTAGTCCACCTCCCCTACGATTAGAGGTGAGAAAACCGAACCCAAGAGGGGATAGTACCTCCCTGTAAAGAGGGCCACCTGGGGGCGGCAGTACCGCTCCCCCTGCTCCGATTCCAGGAGGGCCAGCCTCAGCCCCTTCAGGATTTCACTTGTCCGACTCCTGTTTCCATCCTCACGCCTTTCGGATGGCCTTGCTTCCTTTCTCTTTCGGCTGGCCCTTTCTCTCTCTGTGTCTCCTCTATGTCTGCCTGAGCCCTCTCTGTCCTTGTCTGTCTCTCCCTGGTTCTCCCCCCCCCCCCCCCCCAGCTCCACCTTCTCACTCATTCCTTTCCCATTTGCCGGACGCCGTCGGTCCCTGGCAGGATTTCCTCCTCCAAGCCGAACCTTCAGACTAGCACGGCTAGCGCCTCAGACTCGTGCGTAAAAGTGCTCAGGGTTCCCGACCTAGTGGAGGAGGGGAGAGGTGCGGAGGCCAGCGGGGCGCTCTGGGAGTCTTAGCGGGGAGGGGAGGGGCCGAGCTGGACCAGTCCAAGGGGTGGGAGTGTGGGGGTGGGGGTGGGACCTCCTGTCCCTGGACAAGCCAGGCACTAGGCACAGGGTGCGGGAGGAGGCGAGGAGGCTGCAACTGAGACCGTGGCGCTGACTGGCGGTGGCAGCGGCTTCAGAGCCTGAGTGAACAGCCCTAACAGGATTTGGGTAAGGGGGGCTGTGGGACTGGGACTTCTGGTGGGGTGGGGGCTGCTGCATCATTCGAGCTTCAGGCAGGGGGCGCTGTTCCGGGGGGAAAGGGGGGGGTGTGGGGGGGGGGGCGGGGGGCAGCAATCGCTCCGCAAACTTCCCCGATTATTAAACACTATGTTTAAAAGACGACAGGGGAGTTCCGGAGCCACTAAATCCCCTCCGCCACCGCGTGCGCACCGACTGCTCGCCCGGGCTGGGCCGGCCTGAGCGCAGCGCAGCCGAGGAAGCCTTGAGGAGCAGAGGGGCGGAGAGCGCAGCTCCCTCCGAGGAGGCGGGGAACGGTGCGCAGCGCCGAGGGCAGCCAAGCGCAGCGGCGTCGGAGTAGAAGCCGCGGATGGACCTGGGCGCTGCCGCGGCGCTCTGCCTGTGGCTGCTGAGCGCCTGCCGTCCCCCGCACAGGCTGGAGGCGGCCGCAGTGCTCAGGGCCCAGGGGGCCGGCCAGGGCGGGGACCCGGGCGGCGGCGGCACCGGCGTGGCCCACAGCCCCCTCTCGCCGTCGGCAGTGGCCAGAGCGCCGAAGCTCAGCGCGGGCTCGACGGCCGGGAATGGCTCCTCTCCGTCCGTGGTCCCGCACCAGTTCATGCTTGCCCTTTACCGGAGCCTGTCCACGAGGGCGCTCGCTCCAGGAGGGGCTCCAGCTGCCGCCTCCGCCAGCACCTCCACGGGCGGCAACCGACGGGCTCTCGCTGACACTGTCACCGGCTTCGCTGACCAGGCGCCCCCAGGTACCCTCGCAAGGCCGGCGGCCGCCCCCTCTCCCTGTGCCGTTCACTCGCAGTCTTAGCTCGCTCCTGCCAGTCTGGGGGGCTCTAAGGGCTCGCGCGCGCGCGTGTCCGCGCTGCTTCTCCGGTCCTGGGTCACCCTTGACTTTGCAATCGCTGAGCAGCTCCCAGGTGCCCTGAGGTCTTCCTCTGTCCTAACCTAGTGCTGCTCAGATAGGCTGGGAAGAGGGTGTGGATGAGTGGGTCTGTGTCTGTGTGCCGGCGGGCCCTAAGACTGGCTTCCCTGGGCCCAGGTAAAGGAGATATCTTCAGAAGTGAGGAGTGTCCGAGCTATTCAGGGTGGATGAGCAGTGAGGGACCTCAGGCCACCATTCCTTTTCGGGAGTGTATCCTGTTGGGAGGCTCGTCTGCGGCTCTGGACTTTCGGAACAGAGTCCAAAGAGGTGAGCGGGGGCGAGCTAGCCCACGGGGAATCTATAGCATTGGAGTCCATAGGCCTTCCCTAGCTCACTCCCTGCCTGCCTACCCACCTTCAGACCCCACCACGGGGCCGTGCATTGCTACTGAATCTCACCTGCTTTTCTGAAGGGGAGGGGCAGCCAGCCAGGAGTAGGGAAGGGAGGGTATGACCCCTCAAAGTTCTCCCTATCTACCGGCGTCTGGGGGAGATGCTGGCTGGACCTGGTGCCCTCGGGCGGCCCCAGGCCTCCGAAATACAGCTCTGCAGTGGCACCGTAAATGCCAAGAAGAACTGAATGTGTGGAGGGGCCAGGGGCTTAGATCCCGAGGCTCTAAAAGGGCGAAGAGGTTCTCCTCCGAGGGGCTGACTGACCACTGATCTCTGCCACCAAGGATTTTAGAGAGGAGCAGACTGAAAGCCTGGAGAGTCGGAGGGTCCTATCCGAAGTCATACAGCTGAAGAAAAGGACTCATATCAAAATATTCTGTCAAAAATGTCACTATTACATCGTTTTAAAAAACGCATTTCTGCGTCGTTTTAGAAAATAAAGGCTGAAATCTTTTTAAAGAAAGATACAGCCAAACTTGGTTAACTTATTCAAAATATATAAAAGTACAAGAATTTTTAACTCTGTGCTCAAGAACAGACTCTGACAATGGTATAGAACGTGGAAAGTCAGTGGTATGGAAGGCTATCTATGGCATCCTCAAGCAATTTTAATTAAGTTACCTTCAAAAAGTACCCTGACAACACAAGTTATAGTTCAAGCTATAAGTTTGCAATGAAAATGTATAAAGTTTGCATTGTTACTGTGTTGATTTAGTTGGGTCCGACTCTTCGTGACCCCATTTTGGCAAGGGTGCTCTGGTGCTTTGCCATTTCCTTCTCCAGCTCATTTTACAGATGAAGTACTGAGGAACACAGGGTGAAATGACTTACCCAGGGTCACACAGCTTGTGTCTGAGGGTGGATTTGAATTCATTAAGATAAAAGTGTAGTTGCCATATCTAAATGTCCAAAGTTACCATTTGAGGGCACCTCTCTTGTTTTTAATTGATGGAGTTGATAAAGCTGATCACATGTCCAATATAAGACTAGTTTAAAACAAAATTGTAACAAAAAGTTTTATGATTATCCCTGAGAAATGTAAAAAAATGTTTTCAGATAAAAGTTAACAAGAGGTAAATAACATGTTTTGTGGGAAAGCCCACATTACTTGAAATTATATAAAAATGCATAGAATGGTTGCCAGGGAAGAGAGGAAGAATCTCCAGTGACCATCAGCTCTTTTGTTTTTCCTCTTAATCGCTGAGTGAGGGATGGCGGAGGGGATTTGGTGGTTGCCTAACTGGAAGAGAATCTGAAACTCCAAATGAATCAATCCCAAAGGTCCCCTTAGAGCTGCATACCCTGCTTTGGAAGTGGGAAAGACGAGGGGTGTCCTTCCACTGGGTACAAACCAGCTCCAACATTTATTTTGTCTGGCATCTCTCCTTTGAGCACTCGTGTATGATCTCCTTTGTCCTGAACTGGATTATATTTACAATTTTTATCCAGGTGTTGTCCAACCACAACATCTATTTTCCCCCTTTCTACTGAACAGGGTAGATGGGTCATCTCTGGGTGAGGGCTGAGTCCTTTCCAGTGTGGGCAGGGGGCACACCCCAGTAAAGCCCACCTTGGCAGACTAGCTAAACCAGGGTGAGGGTAACAGGACTCAGGACTGTGGGTAAGTTAGGGGCTATCTTCCTCGGAATAGGTAGAAATGAGCAGTTTATTCCACCAGCCATGAAGGTGGCTGAAGCAGGCACCATGAAGTGCTCTAAGCTTGGTCAGACACTGAAGATGCCAAAGTCAGCCACTGCATCCCAGAACATTGCCAATCATCCCGACTTGTGTCTTGTCACTAGACTTCAAAGTAAGGCAGTGTGAGTTAGGAGACACCACCCGTGCCATTTTACACTTTACTATTTCACGATTTTATTACTTTACTATTCAATTAGCTTATGTCACTTTTACTAATTTTCCTACCTCAAAGTCCTGTGGTAACAGGCAAGGTGCTGGATATGGAGAAACTGACTTCTACTTCAGGTAAATGGCCAGTGGTGTCACCATTGATTGCTCACTGTCTCAGGAGAGCAATGTGGAAGTACCCAGCCCATCTCTCCAGGATCAGGTCCTTATCGATAATCAGTGTGGTTCCAGCAGCACTGAGGAGATGAGATACACAGAAGGTCATTGGCCCATAAATAGCCTTCAGGGAATCATAAAAGTGCTTTGGATTGTTACTATCAGCATAAAACTGAATTTCTTCTGCCCTCTTACTGATCCAGGAATCCTGCATCTCTCTAAGCTTCACTTGTACTTTACTTCCAATGGAGTTAAACACATCTTAGAGATGGATAAACTATCTGGGTGGTAAATCCTGTGGAATTTTTGTTTCTCATGTATTAGTGTAGGTCCCCCCCCCCAATCTAAGCTATAACAAGGAGAAATTGAAGCAGAGCTCTGAACACAGATGAACTTATTAGGGAGATCATGGTCCCTAATTAGTTGAATCCAGGACTTGCCCCTGGGTCAAATACCCCTCTGCTTGAGGAAGAATTATTTTTTTAATAGCCATTAAGGGAGCACAAAAAATAGGATGAGGCAGTGCAATTCCAGGATTAGTCAAGTTCAGAAGAAGGGGTGTATCCCTGTGATTGGCTAAAGACCGTATTTATTAAATCACCAGCGTTTAGTCTCCAGGGTGCTGGAGCTTTAAAATTTTTTTGTTGTCGTTGCATTTTACATTTCAAGATGTCTCTTTCCCTCCCTCTCAACCTTGCATTAGAAAAGGCCAACATTTGACAAAGATATACACACAGATATATATAGATATAGATAGATACAAAAACTAAGTTAACTGATTAGTCTAAGCTAGTGTAGCATCAATGCAATGTTTACAGCACCTGTGATCACGATAAATATTGTGACGATAAATATCACATGACGTTCTATCACAAAATATACCAGATTCTCCAGAGGACAGAACTGAAGCATTTATTTAGACACCAGAAAACTGAATACCAAAACCAGCAAGCTGATTCCAAATAATACCAAAGATATTCAGAAGCCATAATAACACTAAGAGCCACAGCGGCCTTCAACCTTCCCACAAACTAATACAAGATCACTGTCTACTCAGGAGCCTATCTGACTCCTTGTCTGAGTGTCCTCTCTCCCTCACCATCTTGCTAGCTCTGACTACCAGCTTCCTGTGGGCTCTGCTTCCCTTCAGCAAATTTCCTCCATCACAGGCTCCATGTGATTATGTTCAGCCTATTAGGGGGCAGAGTTTACTTTCAAAGCAGGGGAGGTCTTCAAACTCTTCCCCCCCCCCCATTAAGGGGCAGGGAAGATCTTCAATTTCCCATTCCCATTACAGCTAGTCAACTCAAAATTTTATAAACAATGAACATTAAAAATTATCTGTATATATAATTGGAAAATATTTTTAATTATTAAAATAATTGGAAAAATAAAATGCTAAAATAGGAATTGTTAATCTATCAGTTGATATATATATAATTTTGTCTTGGATCATTGTATTGCTGAGAAGAGTTAAATCTGTCATAGCTGATCATCCTACAATGTTGCTGTTACTGTGCACAATGTTTTCCTGGTGCTGTTCCCTTCACTCAGCATCAGTTCATGCAAGTCATTCCAGGTTTTTCTGAAATATGCCTGCTCATCATTTCTTATCACACAGTAATATTCCATTACATTCATATACCACAACTTGTTCAGCCATTCCCAAATTGATGTGGAATTCCTCAATTTCCAATTCTTAGCCATCACAAAAAGAGCTGCTACAAATTTTTGTACATGTGGGTCCTTTCCTCTGTTTAATGATCTCTTTGGGATACAGACCTAGGAGTGGCATTGTTGGATCAAAGGGTATGTATGCACGGTTTGACTGCCCTTTGGCCATAGTTTCAAATTGCTCTCCAGAATGGTTGGATCAGTTCACAACTCCACCAACAATGCATTTTTCCCACATCTTCTCCAACATTCATCACTTTCCTCTTCTGTCATATAAGTCAATCTGATAGGTGTGAAATGGTATCTTGGCGTTGTTTTAATTTACATTTCTCTAATAGTGATTTAGAGCATTTTTTTATATGACCATAGATAGTTTTGATTTCTTTGAAAATTGTCTGTTCATATTCTCTGACCACTTATCAATGGGGGAATGTCTTGTATTCTTATAAATTTGACTCAGTTCTCTATATATTTGAGCAATGAGGCCCTTATTAGAGACACTTGCTATAAAAATTGTTTTCCATCTTTCTGCTTTCCTTTACATTTGGGTTGCATTGGTTTTGAAAACCCTTTTTAATTTAATATAACCAAAATTACCCATTTTACATCTAATCCTCACTGTCTCTTGTTTGGCTATAAATTCTTCTTGTCTCCATAGATTTGACAGGTAAATTATTTCTTGCTCTCCTAATTTGTTTAT
Source organism: Petaurus breviceps papuanus (assembly GCF_028583685.1). Lineage (NCBI taxonomy): Eukaryota > Metazoa > Chordata > Mammalia > Diprotodontia > Petauridae > Petaurus > Petaurus breviceps. Next base: position 14,015 of record NW_027186369.1, read on the forward strand.
GGTATCATCCTTTATGTCTAAATCATGTACCCATTTTGACTTTATCTCGGTATACAGCACGAGATGTTGATCTATGCCTAGTTTCTGCCATACTATTTTTCCATTTTCTCAGCACTTTTTGTCAAGTAGTAAGCTCTTATCCCAGAAGCTGCAGTCTTAGGATTTATCAAAATAAATATATTACTATATATATGTACATATATGTATAAATATAATTATCAAAATAAATAGATTACTATGGTGATTTGCCATCGTGTCTCATGTACACAGTTCCTTTTTGAATAATACTGCTATTACTGCATGTAATGTTCTATTGGTCCTGCTCATTCCATTCTTCATTATTTCATGCCAGTCTTTCCATATTTTTCTAAAATCAACCTGTTCCATCATTTCTTACAGTACAGTGTTCCACAATCATAAAATCATAGTTTATTTAGCCATCCCCCAATTGATTTATATTCCCTCAACTTCTAGTCATATTCCCTCAATTTACCACCACAAAAAGAGTTGCCATAAATATTTTAGGACATATTTAAAAAAAAAATTTCCTCTGATCATCTTGGGAAACAGGCTTCACAGTGGTATATTGCTGGATCAAAGGGTACACAGTTTTATAATTCTTTGGGCAGAATTCCAGATTGCTCCCCAAAATGGTTGGATCAGTTCACAGTTCAACCATAAGTGTATTAGTGTCCCAATTTTTCCACATTTCTTCCAGTGTTAGTCATTTCCCCCTTCTATCTGAGGGGTGTAAGATGGTATTTCAAAGTTGTTTTCATTTATATTTCTCTGATAATAATTTAAAGCATTTTAAAAAATGACAACCTATAGCTATGATTTCTTCTTCTAAAAACTGCCTATTCATATTCTTTGACCATTTTTCAATTGGGGAAAGGTTCTTATTCTTATAAATTTGAGAAAGTTATCTATACATTTGAGATAAGAAACCTTCATCTGGGAAATTTGCTGTAAATTCCTCCTCCCTCCCCAATTTTCTGCTTTCCTTCTATTTTTGGTTACATTGGTTTGACTTGTACAAAAACCTTTAATGTAATCAAAATTTTTTAATTTAATGTAATTAAAATTTTCTATTTTATATCTCACAATGCTATCTCTTATTCATAAATTCTTCTATCAATAAATCTGATAGGTAATATGTTCCATGTTCTTCAAATGTACTTGTATCTCCTTTTATGTCTAGGTCACGTATCCATTTTGACCTAATCTTGGTATATGGTACAAGATTATGAATAGTTTCTGCCAGACTGCTTTCTAATTCTTCCAACAATTTTTACCAAACAGCGTGTTATCCCCAAAACTTAGATCTTTGTGTTAATGAAACACAAGGTCACTATAATAATTTACAACTGTGTACTGTATATCTACCCTATTCCACTGATCCACTTTCCTATTTCTTAGCCAATACCAGGTGATTTTGATGATTACTGCCTTACATGGCAGTTTAAAATCTGGCACTGCTAGGCCTCTTTCCTTTACTTTTTTTTTCTCACTAATTCATTTAACATTTTTGATCTTTTGTTCTTCCAAATGAATTTTGTTTTTTTCTAGCTAAAAAAAAAAACCCAAATAAACAATTTTTAACAATTAATTGGGATGGCACTGAGTAAGATTAGTGGAGGTAGAACTGTCATTTTTATTGTATTGACTCAGCCCACCCATAAACAATATTTCTCCAATTATTTAAATCCAACTCTATTTGTAGTGTCTTATAATTATATTCATATAGTCCCTGGATTTGTCTTGGCAGGTATTTCATATTGTCAATGGCTATTTTAAATATCTTACTGTTTCTTCTTATAGGGCTTTGTTGGTGATATATAGAAATGTTGATGATTTATGTCGGTTCTTTTATATCTTGCTACCTTCCCAAAATTAGGATCTTCCAAGTATACTATCATATTGTCTACAAAGAAATATTTTTATTACCTCATTGCTCTTCTGATTCCTTCAATTCCTTTTCCTCCTCTTATTACTATTGCTAGCATTTCTAGTAAAATATTGAAAAATATTGATGATAATGGGCATTTTTGTTTTACTCCTGATCTTACTAGGACAGCTTTTAGCTTATCCCCATCACAGATAATGGTTTTTGCATCTGCTGATATAATCACAAATTGTGTTACTTTTGTTATTGATATAATCAATTATGTTAATCGTTTTCCTCTTATTGAACCATTGTTGCATTCCTGGTTTAAAAATTCCATTTGGTCACAATGTATAATCTTTCTGATATATTGTGATAGTCTAGTAGTTAGTATTTTATTTAGGATTTCTGCATCATTATCTGCTAGTGAAATTGGTCTATAATTTTCTTTCTCTGTTTTGTTCTCTTCCTGGTTTAGTATCAGCAGCATATTTGTTTCATAAAAGGAGTTTGATGGAACTTTTTCTTTGCCTATTATTCCAAATAATTTATTTAATACTGGAATTAATTGATCTTTAAGTGTTTGGTAGAATTCACTTGTAAATCAAATCCACCTGGTCCTGATGTCTTTTTTTTTTTTTTAAGAAGTTCACTTATGGTCTGTTCAATTTCTTTTTCTAAAATAAGTTTATTTAGATATTCTATTTCCTCTTCTGCTAGTCTGGCAGTCTATTCTTTTTTTTTTTTAAATATTCTTCCATTTTACTTAAATTTTTAAAGTGGGCAAAATAACTCCCAATAATTTTTTGATGTCATCTTCACTAGTGGCATATTCATGCTTTTAATTTTTGATACTAGTGATTTCCTATTTTTAAAATATTAATCAATGGTTTATCTATTTTATGGGGTTTTAAGCAAATCAACTCCTAGTTTTAGTAATTCAATAGTTTTCTTACATTCAGTTTTATTAATTTCATCCTTTTAAGGATTTCCATTTTGGTACTTAATTGGGGGTTTTAAATTTGTTCTTTTTCTAGGTTTTTTTTTATTGCATACTCAATTCGTTGATCTGTTCTTTATTTTATTAAAGTAAGCATTTAGAGATAGAAATTTTCCTGTAATTACTGCATGACATAAGTTTTGGTATATTGTCTTGTTATTATAATTTTCTTTGTTTCTATGTTTTATTCTTTAATCCATTCTTCAAGATTAGGTTATTTAATCTCCCAATTAATTTTTAATCTGTTTCCTTGGTCCTTTGTCAAATGTAATTTTTATTGCATTGTGACATGAAAAGGGTGTAGTTAATACTTCTTTTCACTGTAATATTTTTATGCCCGCATATATGGCCAATTTTTATAAAGAGAAAAAAGTATGTTCCTTTTTATTGCCATTCAGTTCTCTCCAGGTATCTATCACATCTAAGACTGTATTTGATCTCTTAGTTTTTGATTAGAATTATCTGGTTCTGAGAAGGGAAGGTTGAAGTCCCCCACTATTATAATTTTGTTATCTATTTTCAACCATAATCTTTTCCTTAAAAAAATCTAGATGCTATAGTATTTGGTACATGTATGTTTAGTACTGATATTCCTTTATTACCTACAGTATCTTTCAACATAATATAATTTCCCTGTCTATAGCTTTTAATTAAATCTATTTTAGCTTTAACTTTGTTGATCACGATTGCTACCCCCTTTTTTTTACATCAACAGAATAAATTCTATTCCCTTCCTTTATCTTTAAATCTGTCTATATTGTTGGGTTCCATTTTTTGATCCATCCTGCTGTTTCCATTTCATGGGTGAGTTAATCCCATTCACGCTCAAAGTCATAATTACTAGTTGTATAATCCTGTCCGTCCTGTATTTCCTGGTTATCCTTCTCTCTCTTTGCCCTGTCCCTCCTCACAAGTTCAGTTTACTTCCGACCCTCGATTTCTTAACCCACGTAGCCTCCTAAGAGTCCATCCTTTAGCCTATGCCCTTGCCCTCCTACTTCTTTGTAGGCTAAAACTTTTATACTCCACAGGATGCATATTATTGTCTCTTTAACCCAATTTTGATGACAATGAGGGATCTGGACTACCTGCCCCCCACCCTCTGCTCCCTACCACTCTAACAATTCTTTCATTCACGCCTCTTTTGTATGAGACAATTTACTTCATTTTTCCTCTCCCCAACCAAGTTTATCTTTTAGGATCAGCTCAACATGCTCAAGTCTAAGCCTTCTGTGCATCCACTTTTACATTTGTCTAGTAATGATAACGTCAAGAGTTACTGATAACATTTTCCTACCTAAGAAGTAAACAGTTTAAACTCATTAAATCCCTTATAGTTAGTTGTCCTTATTTACCTTCTTATATTTGTGCCGATTCTTGTAGGTCAAATTTTCCGTTCAGCTTTGGTCTTTTCCTCCTACCTGAAAGTCTTTTGATTCATTAAATCGCCAGTTTTCCTCTTGGGGATTAGTTGGGTAGGCTATTTTTTTTTTGCTTTTTCGGAGGGCAATGGGGATCGAGTAACTTGCCCAAGGTTATGGGCGGGCTATTTTTGATCACAAATCCAACACCTTTTTTCTTCAGAATACTGTATTCCATGCCCTTCGGTTTTTTTAACGTTGAAGTTGCCAAATCTTGTGTTATCCTGACATAGTCCCAGAATACTTAAATTGTCTTTCTCCTCGCTTGTAGCATTTTCTCCTTGAGTCGGGAGGTTTAAAACTTGGCTATACCGTTCCTGTTAGTTTTTATTTGGGGACTTTCAGGCGTTTTTTGTTTTTCCGATTCTGCTTAGCTCTCTAGCTTTAAAACTGGGAGGCAATTTTCCTTACTAACTTATTGAAGCATGGCACCTAGACTAGAATCGTTCACATTTGTCTCTTCTTGACCCGTTTTCCGGGCTAGCCCCCCTCGCCCAGCCCCGACGTCTAAGGCGTCATTTTCTCCCCCCCCCCCCCCGGTGGTCGGACGGCCTTCCTCTTAGCCTTCCTCGCCTTCTTCGCGGTCTCTTGTCTGCCTCGCCCAGCCCAGGCTCTTCCCGGCGCCCAGCTCACACCCTTTCTTCCAAGCACCGCTGGGCCTTCAGGATCGGCGCAGCAGCCGCGCCCCTGCCCACTCTCCAGGCCTCAGACTTTCTTCTCCGCTCTCTTTCCCTGGAGGTCTCCGGCTCTTGGTTCGTCCGGGGCTGCAGCCCACGGCGCGGGGGCCGGGCGCCACAGCCAGGGTCCCGGCTCTCCTCCTCCCGCAGCCCGAGGTGCCCCAATGCCGCTCCGGCCCGCCTCCAAGCTCCCGAGGAGGCACGTGGCCTGGGACGGGGGAGGGCCCCGGGGTGGGGGGCTGAGGGCCTGCCCTCCCCTTGACGGCCGCCCACCAGGGGGCGCCTGGGGGGGGGGGGAAGGGCGCAGGCGTTCGGGCTCCATCCCCTGGCCTCCTCACGTCCCTTCACACCTCGGCCCAGAGCGGAAGGGGGAGGCAGGGGCCTGAAGCCCCAGGACGCTGAGCGGGGACGGGAGGAGAGCGGAACAGAAGCAGAGGAAGGCGCGTGGGGCGCGCAGGGGCGGTCTCGCCCGTAACCCGGAAGCAGATCTAGCGGGGCGGTGTTTACAAGACTGCACCATTAGCACGACGGAAGGCGCGGTCACCAGACGAGGACCCCGGCTTCCAGGCCACGTGACCCCACCGGGCGCAGGAAGTCCCGCCCTCGGCGGTCACGTGAGCCCCTTCTCTCAGTTCCACCTCCCCCTTCCCCCCCCCCCCCCCCCCCCTAAGGCCAGCTTCTTAAGGAGGGCCTCCCTGGGAAGGTCACCCAGGGCCAGCTGCTGCTCGACCAAGGCACGGCCCTCACGTCCTCCCACTCGAGGACGTGGAGCTCCCTCGGATTCGTCCCGGTCGCCTTCACACACCTGCAGCCGCCGGGAAAACGGGGCGGCCGTCAGGTGCTGCGTTGGGCCCTGAAGCTGGCAAATACAAATCTCGCGAGGGGCGGGGCGTGCAAAAAAAAGGAGGAGTCACGTGAGCAGTGCCCCCTCCCGCTTTCCCCCAAAGGGGCGGGGCCTTGGGAACCTCATCTGCTTTTTCTGACTCTCTTTTATTGAGAAGGAAACGGAGGCCCAAGCTGGGGACACGACCCCCTCAGAGTCATAAACCACTAAAAGGGAAGGGGCGCGAGGTCAGTTGAGGACACGCCCGGCCCAGGCTCACCCAGCCGTGCTCCCGCCCCAAACCTGACGCCTGGAAGGGACGCATGCGCCTTAAGGGCGGAGGGCGCCTCCGCTCCCCACCAATCACGATGCAGATGGTCCCGTGGCCCCGCCCCTAGGGACCTCCGAGGATGCTGCGGACCCCGGGGAGGCGGGGCCCGCAGGAACAGTTAGAACGGGCGTGGAAGGGGGAGCCTCCTTGGAGAAGCTTGGGCGCCCGCACTGGGGGGGGGGGGGGGTGATGCACTAAAGGGGACGCCTGCCCCCAGCACCAGCTCCGGCAGGAGACCCTCCCGCTGCCCGAAGCCCTCCCTCCCCAGCCAGCCAAGAGCCACGGGAATGCACCAGGCGCCCCGGGGATCAGGCTGGGGGGACGCGGCACATGCGCGCCCAGAAGCTCTGGACAGAGGCCCCGAAGCGGGCGGGACCCCAGGACCCGGCCGGGGCAGGCTTGGGAGAGAAGCGGGCTTTTAGGGAGGGCGGTCCAGGCGCATCATGGACCAGTAAGGAGGGCTGCTTCCCCTGGGAGGGAGAGAATGTGTGCGGGGAGTCGGTACAAGGAGACTAGCAAAGCGGGGAGGCCACCTCGCTTACAAAAGGCCTTGGACGCCTGGCAGGAAGGTGGAGGGGATCCCCACTCCGAGACTCATTCTAGGAACTTACCATGCACAGTGATGCGCCCCCAAACGACCAAACCTCCCACTTCTGCAACCTGTTCGCTTCCCACGACCCGGTCCTCAACCGCACTTTAGTCCCACGCAAGGACAGCCATAGCCGTGATCATGCCCGCTCACAGATCTTGGTCTCCCACAAATGTGCCACCTCCACAGCGATGAACTCTACTGCTGCTCGTCAAGAAACCAGCACGAGCAATGACAACAGGGCCTTCTGGTCTCCCCATTGCACCCAAACTGCTCCCTCCAAAGTTACCCATGCTTCCTCAGGTGCAAATCCAACGACTGTTTCTGTTTGCGCGGGTCCCGTGGCCTCTCTGCAGCCTTGGGCTGTCTTCTCCATGACTCTCTTGCCCCTAGGTTCCCAGGAATCTCTTTCTCAATCTCTCCTGCTTCCCCTCCCCACTGTGTGACTGCTCCTCAGTCCCCTTTGCTGTATCTTCATCCAGGTCAAGGACACATGGCCCTTTGGGTTCTGTCTTAGACCTCCTCTTCTCCCCCTATGTTTACAACGTCTCTTCTATGCACCTGCTCTCCCCTGAAGATGCGGCCAGCCCTTAAGGGCCATCACAATAGCCTGCAGCTGGGGCAGCTCCACTCCAACTGTCCCCCACTCAGCTGTTCGAGGGATCTTCCTGAAGTGCCCTCTGACCACGTCCTCCTCCCCTTCAGCAAAGGCTGCCTGTTATCTCCAGGACCAATCTAATTCTGTTTGGCTTTTAAAGCCCTCCCAGCCCCTCCTAGCTTCCCCTCTGCTCCATGGACTCTGTGGTCCACTGATGCTGACCTACTGTCCGTTTCTCATATAAGACACTCCATCTCCTGGTGCTGGGCAATTGCTACATACTCTGCCCCCGTGCCAAAGAACACGAATGACCAGTGGCTCCTGTGGGTCCTTGTGACTGGGGGCTTATCAAATGTGATTGCCGCTGAGCCAGGAAAAACTGGCTAGGATTGGACCTCAGGTCTATGGCTATCTTTTCTGCTTCTGTCTCTGTCTTTCCCTATGCCCAAGAGATCCTCAGATGGTAGTTTCTAGCCTTGGGGACCACCTCATGAGTCCAAGAGGCTGGAGTGCCTAGTGGTGAGTGCTGGCTGCCCAGAGGTGATTCCTTCTACAGCTTCTCAGAGGAGGAGCCCATTTCCAGAAGGATGCTGCAGCTGAGGGGGTGAATGAAGCCCACACCATGTCCTGGCTGCCCAGAACAAGCAGACTGGGGAGCTGCTCAGGGTGCACCATGAGACATCTGTTGAGCAGTCCTGCACAGGCTTTCCCTTCTAGACTCGTCCTGCCTCTCTGACAGGGCTGCAGTGAGGAAAGCCCTTTGGTAGAGCAGACTGAGCAGTCAGGAAGTTCAGGATGTGATCCCAGCTTCTGACATTTACTAGCTGTCTGAGTCTTAATTAGCCCCTTAAATACTGAGTCTCAGTTTCCCCATCTGTAAAATGGTGTGATAGATAGAGGGTTGTCCTCAGAGCCAGGTAGCCCTGAGGTTAAGTCTTGCCTTTGATCCACTTTGGTCCTGGGCAGCACTTGCTTCTCAGTTCCCCACGCAGTTCCCCAGGATTGTGGGAACCAGGGCCTGTGGTCTCCACCCCAGGGTTTCCAGGTCTCCCCTGTAGCCATCTCTACCTCCCTCAGGGGGATGTGGATGAGGTGGTCAAGCCTCTCCCTGTTCCTCCCAGTCTCCACTCCATACCAGCACAGGAGAAGCCCCTCCTTCCCAGGATGACCCTCCCCAGTCCCCCAAAGTCTAGCTGAGAGTCTGTCATCCTGCTGTCCCCCTGATATTGGACTGAGCACTGGAGAGGACCTTAGGGAGCGTCTGGCTACATAGAGGGAAACTGAGGATCAGAGTGGGGAAGGGGGATAAACCAGAGGCAGAGTCCTCCTTTAGCTTGGGACCCCTGACAGACTAGATGCACAAACCTGTGCATAGTGTTCCTTCTGGAGGCTGCTGGTGCTGGAGAATAGGGACCCAGGGCACAACACACATACCTAGAGAACTTGGATGTTCTAGGAGCCATTCAGCAGGGGGTCCTACCCCACTTACTCCCTGGCCCCAGGAGCACTTAGGGAACTCTGCCCCAAGGCAGCTCTTTGGGCTGGGTTGGGGGGCAGCTCTAAGGATGCGCCCGCTCTTCTCCCCCACCCCCCACGCCATTTTCCAGGTCACACTTTAAGGACACTGAAGACCAGTCTTTCCCCCTCAGCCAGCCCAGTGGAGCAGACTCTGAGCCCACATGTGGGCCACTTGCTAGTTCTGGGGCTTTTAGCAAGCTCCTTCTCTCGTCTGGGACTCAGTTTTCCCTTCAGTCAAATGGATGGGTTTCACAGGATGTTCTTTCCACTCTACTCCAAGTCTCTGCTGGGACCCTGTCTGACTAGGACACTGGCCTTCCCAGTGGGTGAGTCAAGGGGAGGCCTTCCAGGAGCTGCTGTAACTCCAGTGAACAGCAGATGGAAGTGTTCTCCTGCCCACGGATGCAGTGTCTCCAGGGCCCCCAGCCTGAGCCACGGAAAAAGAAAGACTTT
>NW_027186370.1:0-10932 GCF_028583685.1 Petaurus breviceps papuanus
ACCTGGTGCAGGCCTTTGATTGAGCTGATAGGAAGGGGCCTCCTGCAGACCATATAAGGGCCATTCTACTTACTCTTGTTCAATTTCTCATCTCTGAAGGAATACAGATAATTAACGTTTACATAGCACCTATGTGCCGGGCATTCTGCTAAGCACTTTACAAACACTACAACCTGGGAGGTGGGAGCTATTGTCATCCCCATTTGACAAGTGAAGAAACTGAGGTAAACAGATGTCAACAGAAATCTGAGGTGAGATTTGAGCTCAGGAATTCCTAACTCCAGGCCCTACACTCTATCCCCTGAACCACGTAATTATCCCCAGCACCACATAATTGTCCCCAGCCTTATGCTTTCTGTTTCTACCTGGTCAACAAGTCCTTCATCTTAGTACTGCTGCTTGAGAATTATATCCTTAGCACATCTGTACAGCAACCTCTTGCTTTCATACTTAGACTCCAAGGCTTTAGTTGTGCCAGATAAGATTCTTGCTTGAAAGAATTGTCAGAGTTGGCAGGATCATATGCAATGGGCATGGAAGAGGTTCAGGAAGAGGTTCAGAAAGAGGAATGGAGACTTTCCCCTGGCTGGTCTTACTGTAAGAAAGAAGCAAGAGGGGAAATAGCCAGACTTTGCTATGATATAAAGGGAGAAAAGGTCACAGGAGTGTACTCTGGACTGCCTGTAGGTTGGGTGACCTCCACTCAACCCCTCCTGAAGCTGGGTCTTCTAGAGCTCAGTTTGGGGAATCATAGGATGTGGAAGGTAAGACTGACAGGTAGTTTGTGTTGGATGGGCAGTCAGACAACGTCAGGGACCCTTGAAAACTCCAATCAATCTATTGTCCACTCTGCTGCCAAACTGATTTTCATGAAATGCATGTCTGACACTGACCTTCCCACCTTCAAACTCAATGAACCCCAGTGGCTCCTTATAATCTCCAGGATCAAAAATAAAATGCTCCTTTTGGCATTGAAAGCCCTCGACAACCTAACCACTTCCTACTTTCCAGTCTTTCTACCTTTACTCCCCTAAATATATTCTATGATCCAGAGACAATGGTCTCTGTACATTCCACCCCACTTCCTTACTCCATGTCCTTTCACTGGCTGTTCCTTAAGTCTGGAATATTCTCTTTGCTCACATTTACCTGTTGCCTTCCTTGGCCTTCTTTAAGACTCATCTCAAATCCCACCTGTTGAAAGAGGTCTTTTTTGATCCTCCGCACCCCTCCCTCATTAACAAAAGTTGTTTGCATGTTGTTTTCTCTGAGAGAATATCAGCTCCTCGAGGGCAGGGACTGTTTTGGCTTTTCCTTGTATCCTTGGTGTTTCGTACTGTCCCAAGCATGTAGTCAATGCTTAATAAGTTTTTCTTTTTCTTTTCTTTATGTACTTTTTGACTGACTGAATGGAAACTCACCACAAGCACCCTGAGTTGGAGGACTGGGTGCTCCATTTTATAATTTGGGTACACACCTTTCACAATTCCTTTTCCTTAAGGTAATGAGTAGTCCACCTAGATGTCATCACTAATCTAGCCTGTAAGGTGAGGTAGGTACTAGTCCAAGAGTCAAAGTCAGTGCAATATTCTTCCAAGGAACTGGGTCAGCTACAAACCATATTCCTTCAGTGGTTTTAGGAGATACTTCTCAAATGACTTCTTTGTCCACTGGACAATGGTGCTTGTTAAGTTAAGCTTACTGACAGTGAGTTGTAGCACCTGAAAGTCCCAATCATTAAACTCTTGATGCCAATGTAAGTTCACTAATTACCTAAGTGGGACCTCAGCAAGGGGATCCTATCCTATTCCAGTGGCTTGATAGGTCATTGCAGCTACAATGGTTCCAAAAGGGACACTTTCCCCAGGAATCTAAACCAGGACAGTGAACTGATCTCCTGATATAGGCTACCTCCCAAAAGAATTTCTGAAAGCAACCCAACAACCCCAGGTGGCCTCCCTGACTTATGGGACATGATTTAGGACCTCTTCCCTGGTGGTTCCATCGGTCCTTACTCATGGCTACCCTTGGAGTGATTTAGGACCTGGTGCTCATGAATCTAAGAAGCTTAGCTCAGGTGGAGTTAGGGCATCAGACCCCAAAGATAACATGATCTGGGGCAAAAGGACCCTCTGGCAAGCCATGAAAGAAAGAGGTCCTGTCCTATGGGGGCTATAGATATGGTTATTAAAACCTGAGGCTCCTTAGGAACAGCTAGGTGGAGCAGTGGACAGAGCTCTGAATCCAGAGGCAGCAAGAACTAAGCTCAAATTCGACTTCTTGGGGTTATCAAGAGGATCAAATGAGATAATGCTTGTAAACTATTTGGCACAGTTCCTGGTACCTAGGACTGCCCTTAACAAATGCTTGTTGTCTTCCTTCCTAAGGAAGAAATGGATGGCAAGAAATTCAGCACCTTGGTGTGGAGATTCTGATGGCTTAGGTCAGGAGGAGAGGGGACAAGTACTTCTACTCCCCCTGCCCCCATAACATCCTTTTATCCAGACTTAAGGAACTTGAGGGTAGGGACCAATGTCTCCTAATTTGACCAGTCCTTGGCTCTACCAGTCCTGCCAGAAGGTCTTACGCTATGGCTGTGGTGAAATAGGGTGGGGGCATACAAAACAAATCTTCCCTGGACTATTGGATACAGGATCACAAATTACAATTATCTTGGCAGATCTAACCCAACCTATGGGGAAGTACATTGTAGAGTGGGATAGGATCCCCATACAATTATGATGGTTTGGAAGAGTGACCACCTTGGGAGCTAAAGCCAGGACTCACATGATGGTTGACCACTGACCACTTGTCTGAACCAGCTTTAATTGATTATTCACCATCAGTATCAACATCAGCATCAGAATCAGCAGCTAGTGTTTTAAAGCTTGCAAAGTCTTACAAAGCATTTTTAGGGTTATATTATTTCATATGATTCACACACATATTATTTCATATGATCCCCATGGCAACCCTGTAAGGTAAGTGCTATTATAATCCTGTATTATTTATATTTATGTATCTGATATATATTTTTATGTAAGATATATATTTCTATATATTATATATATTTATATATAGGATATATCCTATATATTATATTATAATCCTATATTATTATCATTTTACAGATGAGGAAATAGTCTGAGGAAAGTTAAGTGATTTGCCCAGGGTCACACCTACTGAGTGTTTAAGGCAGGATTAGAACTCAAGTTTTACTGGCTCCAAGTCTAGTATTCTATTCCCTGTGCCTCCTAAATGCTAGACAATTTAAATAACCAGGAGACTGCCCTTGTTAAGGTTTTAGGTATCAAACCCTAGGGTGTCCTAGTAAGTAGGACTTAGGCAAGAAATAGTGGATCTGCTGATTCCTACCCAAGTCACTAATACAAACCAATACTATGTCTTTAGAAGAGATAAGTAAATCTCTTCATTAATTGAGGAGATGAAATAAGCTGGGATCCTAGTATGAACTAATTCCTTTAATAACCTGCAGTGCAAGGTAGATAGCTTGTAGTATCCCTCTATGAAAATAAACATGTTGGTGCCTATGATTTCTGGATTTCTGGAGCAGTCTCTAGTTTGACAGGGTGTATCTCAAATTTTTAGATAATGATATGAGGTCATTGACCTAGCTGATGTTTTCTTGTTCTTTTGGGCACTTCCTTGCACTAAAGGGAGAAATCGGATATTGCTGCATATTGCTCTATCTGACAAGGCCACCAGGGGGCATGATGATACTGAATAACATCAGCTCTTTTTAATTATCATACAGACCAATCAGCCCTAGTAGTACCCATGTCTCTATCAACCTCTTCTTCCTCTTGTTTTCCCAGATTTATAGCTAACCTATGGGTATGTCTGAATTTCCATCATTTTCATAATTTTATTTTTCATACATCTTATTTGGTGGTTGGTCTATTTTTTCAATCCTTAGCATGAATCCAATGGGACTATTTTATCTACATCTATGTTAAATATGTTAACTAAAACAAATAGAAAGTGAGGCTGTGTGGTTTAAGAAAAAGAGATTCTAAAAGGCAGTCACAGATGAATTCCATACCCCTCTTTTCTGCTCTGCCTTTTGCTCTTTCTCCATTGGTAGACACAATAAAACTAAAAGACCATAGTGATAGATGGTTTCTTAGCACACTACATTTACCTCCCTTCCTTTCCTGATCCTGGGATCTCCTCAAACTCTCTGTACCTACTGAGTGAAGCCACTGTTTGATGATGATACAGCCTACTTGACTTCCTTCTGGACACAAATATGGACACTGACAGCTCTCCAGGATGGCTGGATCAGCTTACAGCTCCACCAACAATGAATTAGTGTTCCAACTTTCCCGCATTTTCTCCCAACATTTATCATTTTCCTGTTTTGTCATATTAGTCGATCTGATAGATGTGATGTTATGTGATGCCTCAGAATTGTTTTGATCTGCATCTCTTTAGTCAATAGTGATTTAAAGCATCTTTATATGAATATAGGTAACTTTAATTTCTTCCTCTGAAAACTACCTGTTCATATGCTTTGACCATTTATTAATTGGGGAGTGACTTGTATTCTTGTAAATTTGACTCAGTTCTCTATATATTTTAGAAATGAGGCCTTTATCAGAGACACTAGTTGTAAAAATTCTTTCCCAGTTTTCTGCTTCCCTCCTAATTTTGGTTGCATTGGCTTTGTTTGTACAAAAAACATTACAATTTAATGTAATCAAAATTATCCATTTTGCATTTCATAATGTTCTCTATCTCTTGTCATAAATTCCTCCATTCTCCATAAATCTGACAGAGAAACTATTCCTCGCTCCTCTAATTTTTTTTATAATATCATTCTTTATACCTAAATCAAATTTTGGACTTTATTTTGGTATATGGTTTAAGATGTTGGTCTATGCCCAGTTTCTGCCATACTATTTTGCATTTTCCCCTGGAGTTTTTGTCAAATAGTGAGTTCTTATTCCAGAAACTAGGTCTATATATAGTAGATTACTATAGTCATTAATTACTGTGTCTTGTGTACCTAACATATTCCACTGATCCATCATTCTTTTTCTTAGCAAGTACCAGGTAGTTTTGATGATTGCTGCTTTACAATATAAGATGTAGTATGGCTAGGCCACATTCCCTCACATTTCTTTTCATTAATCCCTTGATATTCCAGAACTTTTGTTCTTCTAGATGAATCTTGATATTGTTTTTTTTAGCTCTATAAAACAATTTTTGGTAGCTTGATTGGTGTGGTGCTAAATAAGTAAATTAATTTAGGTGGAATTGTCATTTTTATTATATTAACTCAGCCTACCCACGAGCAACTGATGTTTTCCCAGTTATTTAGATCTGACTTTATTTATGTAAAAAGTGTTTTGTAATTGTGTTTATATAGTTCAACCTGCAATTTCTTAAATACTTACTATGCCCATGAACTGTGATAAGCAGACTAAAAATATTTTTTTTAAAAAATCCTATCCTCAAGGAACTTCCATTCTACTGGGTTACTACTGGAGTGATGGAAGTCGAAAAAGAAAATGGGGCATACATGAGAGATGCTAGGAAGGGAGAACTCATAGAATTTGGGAAATTATAGGATATAAGTAGTGTAGGAGACAAGAGGGTCCAAGACAAGTTATCAAGTATGAGAGACTAGATGAATGGGGGTGCCACAGAACACTGGGGATATTATTGTAAAAGCAAAGTCACTGTGGTCAGCAGTGAGTGGCTTAAGGTCTGAGAAAGAGTATTAAATGAAATGCCATTCAATTTGGTAATTAAGAAGTTTTGATGGCCTTGGAAAGAGAGAAGCTTCAGCAGAGTGATGGGCAGACAAGTCAAATTTTAAGGAGTTGAGGAGAGAGAATTGGTGAAAAGGGCATGGAAATATCAAGGGTAAACACTTTTCCAAGAAATTTGGAAAAGAAGAGAGATGAAACAATAGCAAAATGGGGTAGAAGAGTGAAGGGAATATTTTAGGGATATTGGAAAGACATGACCATGTTTATGGACAGATGGCAAGGAGTGAACAGAAAGAAAGAGGCTGCAGATGCATGAAAAAGAGGGAGGGTAGGATTCCTGAAGCAAGAAAGCAGAGGAGGCTGGAAAGAATAGAGACAGAGGCATAGGTAGAGGGATTATTAGTCTTATTTGAGAAGTAGAATCATTACTTACTTTGTCAATAGAAGGAAAATAGGTATTAATTCTGAAAAATGTAGGAGTAGAAGAATTAATGGCACACCAGCCAATCATTCAATCAATTGTTAAATAGCAAGTTATTCCTAAATAATCTTAAGAATTTCTAAAGTTAATAGTTACTTCTTCAGTGTGAAGCTTACCGATCATTTGAGAAATGGAGCTTTTTCTATCATAATCATTGTTTACATATTTGCAACAGCACTGACAGGATAAGGCCTAACCTGCTTAGAGCAAGGATGAAGAAGCATTTATTAAGCACCTACTTTGTTCCAGGAACTATACTAGACACTGGGCACACAAAGATAAAAATGTAACTGTCCCTGCACTCTAGAATTCTATAGAGGGTGAGGTGGGGAACAGAATTTATAACATGGGTACACAGGTGCTCTGTGCCTAACTGTACAACAATCTGATCATTATATGCTGGTGTGCCATAAAACAAAAGAATTTACAACATGTACATATATCTTCAAAACAAAGCAAATCTAGTTAATTTATTTTTTGGGGGGTGGTCTCCATCTTCTTGAAGTAGGAAACTAAATAATTCACTCTAAGTCGGGGCTGGGGGTGGGCTTGAAGTCAGGGCATGAGGAAATGTAAAAAGTTTTGGTATACTTGTGAGGGATGAAATCAAACAGTGATCAGGGAAGACTGTAGACTGCAAGGTGTGGGATTTTGTTGGGTTTGGGGTTTTGTTTTGTTTTGGTCCAAAGCTAAAATTTCTGTGATGTAGGGAACTCTTGTGAAGACTCACTCCTCCACTGATAGATCTCAAACTGCTCTGGAATTTAGAGTTGCCCAAGGCACTGACAGCTAGGCTACTTGCTGGGAGTCATATTACCAGCAGGTGGTCAAGGCAGGACAAGGACACTGGGGTCTGCTTGCTACCCACTCACTAGGCAATGTTGCCTTTTCCTTTAAGTAGAGTTCAAATTTGCCTCTCTGCAATGCCCACCTGTGGATCCTTGCTCTGCTCACTGGGGCTAATTCAAGTAAACAATTATTACCAAGTCCCTGCTACTTGCACAGGACTGTTCTGTACAGACAAAAATGCAACAGTCTGGGCCTCTCAGTGCTCATATTCTACTGAGGGAGACAATAGCATCAAAGATCAAGGTAGTAAAATAAAGGGAGGAAGGAAGAGTCAAAGCAGAGATCTGATAGATACCAGCTTTCTGGCCACTGTTACCCTGCCTCTCAGTTGATGTTTCACATTATACATTTGGAGTCAGTGAAACCAGCTGGATTTTGTGTGGCTTTCTCCAGCAATATTCAGCAGCTCTGGAGTAGAAGAGAAACCAGAGAAGGAAAGTTCCTCAAAGATAAGAAGAAGCTGATTGGGAGCAATGGGAGTTTCCTCAAGTGAACTCTGTAAGATTGGGTCATAAATTCCATGAGCTTGCTCTCATGTTTCAGTCTCATCTACAACTTGCTTCTCCCTCAATGCCTTGCTCAAGGGAAGGCACACTGTAAATGTTTATTGAAAAGAAAGTGACTCAGCTCATTAACATGATCTTGTCTATTCCACCCTTTCCCATTCCTTACCTCACCCACTCCACCACGGCCAGAGGCAGTTAGGTGGTACAGTAGATAGAGTGTTGGGCCTGGGTCCTTGAAGATCTGAGCTCAAATGCAGCCTCAAACACTTACTAGCTATATGACCTTGGACACATAGTCATTTAACCTCTTCTTGCCTTAGTTTCCTCTATAAAATTGCGATCATAATAGCATGTACCTCTCAGGTTATTATGAGGACAAAATGAGGTTATTTTTAAGGCTTTATTATTAAGTATTAAGGCTTTGAAAACCTTCATGCTGTGTAAATGTTGGTCATTATTACTATGAACATGTTACCCTGTCTATCTTTAGAACATTCATTCTCCCTTAAACCCTTTATCTCATTTACTCAGCCTGCTGATCCTCCACACGTTCTACTTAAAGAACGCTCTCACTCCACTGGCAGCACCCTGCATGCACCATCCTACATTCTTCTGCAATCATTTAACTTGACTATTCTATCTCATTGACTCCATCCTGTCTCCTCTACAGCACCTCCTCTATTCAGCCATTCCACTTCATTGTTTCCATCCCATGCCATCCACCACAGCTTACCTACATGCTAGTACTAGCCCTGATGTGTGACCACATCCACCCAATCTCTTCTATTCTTCCCTGTCCACTCTGCTACCTTCACACCACCTCTTCCTCTCAAACATGTCTACACCACTTAACCAGAATGGCATAGTATGAAGTGTTGCTGCTGTTTGTGCTTCATTCCCGAAGAGGACCATGACATCATGGAGGGGAGGCCATGACATGCAAGTTCATTGTATTTAGGTGAGGGAGGGCTTTGTGCTTTAGAGTCAGAAGCCCTGGACTGAAATCCCACTTCTCTCACTCCCCTCCCTGTTTACCTTGTGTGTCATTTAACTTCACTGTGCCCAGCTTCTTCACCTGTAAAATGAATGGGGTTGGACTCGATGGCCACTGGGGTCCCTTTGAGATCTAATAATAACATTAACAGCGAGCCTCTATGTAGCATTTTGAGGATTTCGAAGTGCTTTATGGATATTATCTTATTTGATCCTCATATCAATTCCTTTGGGAGAGAGGTGCTAGTGTTAGCCTCCCTTTATAGAGGAGGAAACCAAAGCAGACAGAAGTTAAGTGACTTGCCTAGAGTCACAAAGCTACTACGTGCCTGAGGCTGGGTTTGAATCTGTCTTCTTGACTACAGGTCCAAGGTCCCATCCACTGCACCAGCTGGCTGTCTAGCATTCTATGCACCATTCCAGCTCACTTGTTCCATTGTGACTGCCCCACAGGACAATGATCTCCCTCTCCTCTCCATGCCTACATAGTCTGAACAAGTCATCTGACCCATGGATACCTACCTGAGAATCCAGAAGAGCTATTGGGCCTGTGGTTATATGGTCTATTCCTGGACCCTGGCAGTGCTCCTGAAGAACTAACACCCAAGAATCTAGTTTCCTCAGGGTCTTGGGATGCAGAGAAAGAGATAACTGGGCTGGGGGTAAAGCAAGGACAGCTAAGAATAGAAAGGCCAGACCTACCTTCTAATCTGTGCTGAGCTGGACTGTATAGCTATGGTGTTCACCTCAAGATGCTGATGCTATGCTCTAAGCACCCCCAGACTTCAGGACATTTGCTGCAGACCCTGTAACAAAACTAAACATGATTCTTAAAATGCCAGTAGGGCTAGAAATTAGCCCTGTAGTTATAATTATTCTGTGCTAACTCCCCTCTCCTGCCCAGGCTTACATCTGTCTGCCTCATGCTCCACCCTCTTCTAACCACACCAGGGTGGGGGATGGGCAGACCCCACAGCTCTCAGCTGCCTCCTTAAAAACACTTCCCTCTGGACAGAACTCCTTTCTATGCAGATATTACTGATCCTCCGCCACAGTTCTTGACCCCATCCTGACTAGAGAATCCTGCCAGGCTCAGCAGCATGTCTGCCAGGACCTTCACCACTCTTGCTAGGATCTACCTCTTGGGGCTACTCTTTTCCATTCTCCCAGGTATCTGTCCTGTCCACACTGCTTTTCTTCTCTTGTTTGCCCTCTGTATGGGGCTGGGTCTCTAATTAGATTCTGAACACCTCTATCCCTATCTCTCTCCTGTTCTCTCTTCCCTGGTGGTAGGGGCCTTGAGGCTTAGCTTCTCCTTCTTCCAGTTGCTTGGCCTTGTGTCCCTGGCAACCTGGATTGAGATTGGAATCTCTAATTAGCAGCTAGGTATCTCTGCCGTGCTCTCTAAACTTCCCCTCCGGTGGAGGCTTGGTATAGGACTTAATCTCCTTGGTATGTTTTCTGCAGGTTCCTGGGCCCAGGTGCGGCTAGTGGAGACAGGAGGCAAGGTGACAGCTGAGGGGCAGTCTGTGACCCTGACCTGTAGGGCCTCTGGCTTCAATTTCAAGGAATATACCATGTCTTGGCACTGGAGCACAACTGAGAACAACAAGGAGTTCCTGGCCAGCATAGGTGCTGGATCTAGCAGTAACAGAGAGTACAGCCCCAGAATTCAGGGCAGGGCTTTCATCAACAGGAACAATGAGGCCCAAACTGTCTCCCTGACCTTGCGCCAGCTAAGAAAGGAGGACTCAGGCAAATATTATTGTGCCAGACTCACCCTGCTACGGCCCAGGAAGAGACCTTGACACAAACCTGGGATTAGAACCCCAGATGCTGCTAGTGTGTGTGTGTGTGTGTGTATAAGGGAAGAAGTAGATTATGTTTATGTGCTAAAATAAGAGTCAGGGCTTAAATCCAGCCTCCACTGTTCCTTTACATTCTTGTGACTCCAACCATTGCTTCAGTCTCAGCTGATGGCCCCCTTCCCCCTCCCTCTGGGTGCCAGGCAGTCTCACCTTCTGCTGCCAAGTTCCTGGGAGAACAATGAGTGACTGGGAGCAAGGAGAATTCAGTCTGAAGTCCTGCTGTGAGAGCACATCCTCTGTGCCACGCACCTGGCCTAAGGACTGGCTCAAGTGTGGGGACAAGCCTCCATTCTGGAGGACCTCACAGCCTGGGGTGGCAGAAGGATTAACCATCTCTGCCTCTGGAGAGCTCAAAGTCTTAGCCTGAAGGAACCCAGAAAGAATTGACTGGTTCCTGTCCTCAGGAAGCCTATCCCATACTATTATCCTGAGGGAAATAGCATAAAGTATATGTCACAAGTAAAAAGTATATGTCCATTTTACAGATGAGAAAACTT
>NW_027186370.1:10942-39528 GCF_028583685.1 Petaurus breviceps papuanus
GTCTCTGCATTTTAAGTCCATCCCCTCTCTGGCAGGAGAGTGGCATATTCAGTCTTCTAGACTTGTGGTTTATCATTACATTGTTCAGAGTTCTAAAGTCATTCATGTATGATTTTCTCCATGATGTTATTGTTATTGTGTAAATTGTTCTCCCAATTCTGCTCACTTTACCCTGTATCTGTTCATAGAAGTCTTCCTAGTTTTCCCTGAAACATCACAATTTTATGGCATACACACAAAAAAGGGAGGCTATGGATAGAACAAGCACCAAATAACGTAACAAAAAACAAAAATGATTATTTTTGCTTGTTTTTAAAAAATTGTTTGTTTTTAGTTTTCAACATTCATTTCCACAAGATTTTGAATTACAAATTTACTCCCCGTCTTTTCCCTACACCCACCCCAAAATAGTGAGCCTACTGAATATCCTTTCCCCCAATATTATATCTCTCTTATATCCTCCCCCATACTCCCTCTAACTTTATAGTAGGGCTAGATGGATTTCTATACCCAAGTACCTGTATATCTTATTTCCTAGTTGCATGTAAAAAACAATTTTTTATTTACATTTTAAAAATTTTTTTATAAGCAATTGGGATTAAGTAACTTGCTCAAGGTTACATGGCCAGTTATTTCTGGGTGTGGTGCTAAGTATCTGAGCCCAGATTCGATCCCCAGGTCATCCCGACACTGGAGCCGGTGCTCTTACTTGCTGTGCTACCTGGCCACCCCTACATTTGTTTTTAAAACTTTGATTTCCAGATTCTTTCCCTTCTTCCCTCCTCACCTGCCCCCACTGGGAAGACAAGCAATTCAATATAGGCTGTACATGTGTAGTTATGCAAAATGTTTCCATAATAGATACATTGTGAAAGACTAACTATATTTCCCTCCATCCTATCCTGCCCCCCACTTATTCTATTTTCTATTTTGACCCTGTCCCTTTTCTTTCTTTTTTTAAAGCAATTGGGGTTAAGTAACTTGCTCAAGGTTACATGGCCAGTTATTTTGTGTGGGTACCAAGTATCTGAGGCTGGAACTGATCTCGGATCTCCCAATGCCGGGGCTTGCTCTCTTACTCACTGCACCGCCTGGCCACCCCTGACTCTGTCCCTTTTCAAAAATGTGTGATGCTAACTACCCTCTCCCCCAGTCTGCCCTCCCTTCTATCATCCCGCCTCTTATCCCTTTTTCCCCTACTTTCTTGTAGGGTAAGATACCTAATTGAGTGTGTATGTTATTCCCTCCTTAAACCAAATTCAATGAGAGAAGGAGAAAGGGAGAGATAAAATAGGATAAATTATCTCATATAAAAGAGGTAAGAGAAAACTGTTACAATGGAGTAGAAGAACAGGAATATGAAAAGGAATGGATCAACCTTACTCTCATTGAATTCCTCTCTTCCCTCTTAATTTTATTTTTTAGAAATCATCCCTTCCTATTCAACTGATCCTGTGCCTTCTGTCTATGTATACATGTACACACATATACACACACTCACATATATATTTATACACACATACACCCTTGTATGTATACATATATATGCATGTATACATATATACATATACCCTACAACTATCCTATCATACTGAGAAAAGTCTCATGAGTTAAAATTATCATTTTTTCATGTAGGAATGTAAAGAGTTTGACTTTAATAAGTTCCTTATGATTTCTTTTCCCTGTTTACCTTTTTATGCTTCTGTTGCTTCCTGTATTTGAAAGTCAAATTTTCTGTTCAGTTCTGGTTTTTTCATCCAGAATACTTGAAAGTCCTCTATTTCACTGAATGACCATATTTGAAGCATCATACTCAGTTTTGCTGGGTAAGTGATTCTTGGTTTTAATCCTAGATCTTCTGACCTCTGGAATATCATATTCCAAGCCCTTTGATCCCTTAGTGTAGAAGCTGCTAGATCTTGTGTTATCCTGATTTTGTTTTCACAGTACTCAAATTGTTTCTTCCTGACAGCTTATGATATTTTCTCCTTGACCTGGGAGCTTTGGAATCTGTCTATGATATTCCTAAGAGTTTTGTTTTTGGAATCTTTTTTTCAAGAGGTGTTAGTGAATTCTTTCAATTTCTATTTTGCCCTCTTGTTCTAGAATATCAGGACAATTTTCCTTGAGAATTTCTTGAAGGGTGATTTCTAGGCTCTTTTTTTTTTTGATAATGGCTTTCAGATAGTTCAATATTTTTTAAATTTTCTCTCCTGGATATATTTTCCATGTCAGTGGTTTTTCCAATGACAAATTTCACATAGCCTTCTATTCTTTCATTTGTTTGGATCTGTTTTTATAGTATTTTGATTTCTCATAAAGTCATTAGCTTCCATTTACTGTAATCTAATTTTGAAGAAATTATTTTCTTCAGTGAGTTTTTGAAATTCTTTTTCCATCTGAGCAATTCTATTTTTTAAGGCATTCTTCTCCTCGTTTTTTGGGCCTCTTTTGCCATTTGAGTTAGTCCATTTTTTTAAGGTGTTATTTTTTTTTAGTGTATTTTTGGGTCTCCTTTAGCAGGCTGTTAATTCACTTTTCATGATTTTCTTGCATTATTCTCATTTCTCTTCCCAATTTTTCCTCAGCTTCTCTTACTTTGTTTTCAAAATCCTTCTTGAGCTCCTCCATGACCTATAACCAATTCATATTTTTCTTGGAAGCTTTTGATGCAGGAGTTTTGACTTCGTTAACTTCTCCTAGTTCCATGTTTTGATCCTTTTTGTCCCCAAAAAGGATTCTGTGGTCTGATTGTGCTTCCTCTGCTTGCTCATCTTGCCAGTTAATTACTTGATTTTTGAGCTCTTTGCCATGGTAGAACTCTGCTTCCAGTGGAGAGAGCTTTGTCCCAAATTGCTGGTGTTTTGCACATGTTGACAGAAGTCTGAGGAGGGTGCCCTCTCTACAGCCACCACAAGCTCTGGTATACTGGTGTTTCTCACTCCAGGACCATTGCCCAAGACAGTGACCCAGATTCAAGCATGTCAAAGCTAGGGCAATTACCCTCTGAATGCCTCTGAATGGTCACTTGGTCTCCTTATGATCTGCAGGGCAGGAATTCTGCAAGCAGCCATGTGGCAGCAGGTGCAGCTGTGGTACCTCAGCCACCTCTCACTTGGGGGCAGTGCTGGACTGTACTCTTCCATCACCCAGCTCCAATAGAGTTCCCCATTGACCCTTTACTTTCTCTTTTCCACTTATGGATTGAGAAGTCTGGAAACCACCACAGCTGCTGGTGATTCACTCTCCTGTTCTAGCCAGTCTGTGCTGCTGGTCAGGGCCTCCTTGGGTATGGGCTCACACAGTTCACATGGAACTGTGCTAGGCTCTCAGCTTGGTGTGATAGACTCTTCCTGTCAGTTTTCCAGGCTGCCTTCAGTGGGATATTTGTTTCTGTCTGTCACTTTGTGGGTCCTCCTTCTGCTCCACCATCTTGCCTCCACCCCCTGCACCAAGGATTTCAAAGGAGTCCCTTGGGGCAGTGCGAAGGAAGGGGAAGGAACATTACATCTGACCCTTGAAGGATAGGAAAGGATAAAGAGAGATTTAAATAGGCTTTGAATAAGCAAAAAACAGAGGCAGGTCACCAAACCATCAACCCTAAGGTCTAGGTTATTCACTTTACTCAGTGCTGGCAAATCTGCAGCTGTAGGATAACAACTAAACTCTATAGGTCTGCATTGAAAAGTCCTTTGTAGGGGCGGCTGGGTGGTGCAGTGAGTAAGAGGACCAGCCCCAGAGTTGGGAGGACCCAGGATCGGTTCTGGCCTCAGATACTTAACACCCACACAAAAAAACTGGCCATGTAACCTTGGGCAAGTTAAGTAAAAGTTCTCTGTAAGTTTTTCCCCATCTTGCCTTCTAACTCATAGTTCTCCTCTCCAGCCCAGTGGGATACTTCACTATCCTCCCAACCTTTTTTTGTGGATGTTCCCACAGCTCTTATCCTACCTGGGATGTCCTCTTAACTGCTACCTTCTCCCTCCATCTACCATTGCATCTTCAAGACTCAACTTAAATCTCATTTACTCTGGCAGGTCTTTACTGACCACTTCAACCCACTCTGACTGCCCCTATCTACAAACTCATAATTGCCCTCCTCTGTATCTTATATACTACTTCCTTGTACCCATTTCATTCTGAAGAAGGAATTATCTACTGTAAACTGACCATGGAACTCTGGGACTGGGACTTGTCCTCTAATGATGACCAGAGACTCAACAATAGCATGGAGGGGTGTATGAACAATGAGGACCTTGTACAAAAGCATATTATTTAGCCCTCTGTTCCCACATTCTCTCCACTTCCAAGATCTTTTCCTTGATCTAGGTTCCCATGATTCACCTAGATTGTTGCAATGACCTCTTATCTGGTCTCAGATTTCTCCCATGCCAATACATCCAACACATAGCATGACCTTTCCCTCATTTGATCCCCCTCCTCAGTATTCATGCTCTCTTAAGACTCTTATCTCTATCTGCCTTGTAGCTTTATTTCATCTTATTTAGTCTCTCTCTTATTCCCTCAAATCAGATCCTAGAGGGCAGGAAACAGTTCTTATTCATGTTTGTATCTTTTCCAAGTGCCTAACATCTGGTACCTTGCAAATAAGAATGTAGTCAATGTTTGCAGAATTGAAAAAAAATTTAATTTAGAGTTGAGAGAAGATCATAATATGGATGGCTTTGAATGCCAGACTAATGAGTTTGGGCTTTATCTTGTAGGATGTATAATGTCACTGAAAGGTTCTGAGTAGTGAAATGATGTAACCACAGCTTTCTTGGCTTCCTTCAAGGGTGAGAATAGATACCACCTCCCATGGGAAGATCCATTTCTGAATCTATCTCACTGCCAGTGTTCTGTCCCTTCTCGAAAATTAATTTTTAAAATACATTTATTTAATATTTTATTTTCCCCAATTACATGTAAAAACAATTTTTAATATTTAATTTTTTTATAATATTGAGTTCAAATTCTTTCCCTCCTTCATTGAGAAGACAAGCAATTTGATACAGGTTATATATGTGCAGTCATGAAAAACATTTCCATATTAGCCATGTTATGAAAGAAAACAGAGACCAAAAAACACCCCCAAGAAAAATGAATCAAGTTTAAAAAGTATATTTCCATCTACATTCAGACTCCATCAGCTGTTTCTCTGGAGATGGATAGTATTTTTCATCATAAGTCCTTTAGAATTGTCTTGGATTGTGCTTGCTTTGGCAGCACATATTCTAAAATTGGGACAATACAGATAAGATTAGCATGGCCTCTGCATAAGTACAACACTTAAATTTGTGAAACATTCCATATTTTTAAAGGGACCCATATGTACAAAAATATTTATAGAAGCTATTTTTGTGGTGACAAAGAACTGGAAATCAAGGGGATGCCCATCAAATGGGGAATGGCTAAACAAATTGTGGCATATGGATGTAACGGAATACTATTGTGCTGTAAGAAATAAGGAGAAGGACTCCATAATAACCTGGGGAGATGTATATAAACTGATGCTGAGTGAGGGGAGCAGAACCAGGAGAACATTGAACACAATTAGAGACACATTTTGTCTATGATGACTAACTTTGATAGATTGGGCTCCTCTCAGCAATACAAGGTTATAAGACAACTCTGAAAGACTAATGATGGAAAGGACTATCCAACAACTAGAGAAAGAATTACAGAGTCTGAATGTAGATTGAAGTAACATCTTTACTCTTTTTCTTTTTTTGTTTTATTTTGTTCCTTCTTTTTCATTGTTCATTCTTTTGGTTATAGTCCTTCTTTACAACTTGACTAATGTTTAATGTGAAAGTATTTGTAGAACCCATATTGGATTGCATGCTGCCATGGTGGGGGGAGGAGAAAGGGGGACAAAATTTGTAATTCAGAAGCTTGTGGAACTGAATGTTGTAAACTAAAAGTAAATTAATTAATTAATTAATTTTAAAAAGAGTTCTCTTGGATCATTGTGTTGCTGAGAATAGCTAAGTCACTCACAGTTGATCATTGTACAGTATTTCTGTTATCGTGTCCAATGTTCTCCTACTTCTGCTCATTTCACTTTGCATCAGGGCATGGAATTCTTGGTTTTTCTGAGAGCATTCTGCTCATAATTTTTTGTAGAACAATGATATTCCAGTACAATCATATACCACAGCTTGTTCAGCCATTCCCCAATGGATGGGCATCCCCTCAATTTTCCAATTATTTGTCACTACATAAAACTGATATAAATATTTTTGCACATATATGTCCTTTTCCTTTTTTAAAATTTCTTTGGGATACAGACCTAATAGAGATGTTGCTAGGTCAAAGGATATTCATGAATTTTATAGCCCATTGAGCACAGCTCCGAATTGCTCTCTAGAATGGTTGAATCAATCTATAACTCCACCAATAATATGTTGGCATCTCAATTTCCCCACATTTCCTCCAACATTTGTTATTTTCCTTTCTATCATATTATCCAATCTGATAAGGGGGGGGGTTCTTCAGAATTGTTTTAATTTGCATTTCTCTAATCAAGAGTTTTTTTTTTTTTACTTTTACTAGAGATAGCTTTGATTACTTCATCTGAATATTGCCTGTTCATATCCTTTGACCATTTGTCAGTTGGGGGATGGCTATTATTTTTATAAATTTAACTCAGTCCTCTCTGTATTTGAGAAATGAGGCTTTCATCAGACTTCTCAAATTAATTTTGATACACTTATTTGTGTACCTGTTGTATCATTTCAGTTCAGTAAATAAGCATTTATTGAACACCTACTATGTTCAAGATACATGTATAGAGTCACAAAAACAAAAATGGAAAACTGACTTTGTCCCCAAGAAGCTTCCATACTATTGGAGGGTAAAACCTTTATGCATAAAAATCAGTATTAAATAAACAAAGGATGAAGAGAACATTAACCACCAGAAGGATCACAAAAGATTTTCCTGTAGGGCATGAACTGATCTTTGAAGGAAGTTAAAGTTTCTGTGAGGTAAAGGTGAGGATCAAGTGCATTCCAAGTATAGCAGAGAGTTTGGGTAAAACCACGCTATGAGAAATAAAACACCAAATTCTGAGACCAGCAAGTAAGCCAGTTTAGTTATTATGAAGAATGCATGAGGGAGAAAATGTGAGAAGTCTAGAAATTAGGAGAGAAAAATATGGTGGATAGATTTAAATACCAAGGTGAGGAATTGGTATTTTATTACAAAGTCAATGGGCACAGCTGGGTGTGGTGATATACACCTACACTCTCTCTGCTACTGGGAAAGCTAAAGTTGGCGGATTGAGTTCAGTTCTGGAATTAATTTATTAATTGCACTGTGCCAAGCTGATAAGATGCCATTACACTAAGGCTGGCATCAATATGTTGGGGCCTTGAGGGGGAAGGGGCACCAGGCTACCTAAGTAATGGTGACCTGGCCCAGGTCAGAAATGGAACTAGTCAAAGCTGCCCTGTGGATTAGTTGTATACTCAAGCTTGTGACTAGCCATTGCACTCCCAGTCTGGGTAAGATAGGGAGACCCAGTCTCAGGAAATAAAAGTAAAGGCTGTAGAGAGTCACTGAAGCTACTTGAGCAGGTCAGTGAATTGGACAGCCCTGTGCTTTAGGGAGTTTAGTTTGGCATCTGGGTGGAGCATAGATTGGAGAGGGTAAATCAGAAGCAGATAAAAAATTTAAGAAGCTATGGCAATAATTCAGGTAATAAGGTCTGAACTGGGGTCCTTGCATGCAGAGAAAGAGACAGAGGAGAGATGTAGAGATGGAATCAATAAGACATGGTCGTTGATTTCATATGGGGGGTGAGGGGAAAGGAAAGGTCAAGGATGACTGAGGTAGTTAGCAAAGGGGATAGAGCATGGCACCTGAAGTCAGGAAGATGTAAGTTCAAATTCTGAATTTATTAGACCCTTATTGGCTGTGTGACCCCATGCACATCACTTAAAAGAGCACCTATCTACAAGGATTATTATTTTTTCTCTTTTGACTTACTTTTTAAAATTTAATATTTTATTTTTCACCAGTTACATGCATAATTTAAAAAGCTAATTAATTTTTTTCATCATTCACTGCCATAAAGTTTTGAGTTCTAAATTTTCTCCCCCCTTTCTCCTCTCCCCCTCCCCAAGGAGGTATGCAATCTGATATAGGTTCTACATATACATTCATATTAAACATATTTTCACATTAATCATGTTGGAAAGAAGAATTAGAACCAATGGGAGGAATGATGAGGAAGAGGACACAACAAAAAAAAGAGCATATAGTGTGCTTCAATCTACATTCAGACTCCATAGTTCTTTTTCTGGAGGTGGACAGTATTTTCCATCATGAGTCTTTTGGAGTTGTCTTAGATCCTTGCATTGCTGAGAAGAGCTAAATTTACCAAAGTTAGTTATTGCATAATGTTACTATTACTGTTTACAGTATTCTCCTGGTTCTCCTCCCTTCACTCAGCATCGGTTCATGGAAGTCTCCTGGTTTTTCCTGAAATCTGCCTACTCATCATTTCTTATGTAACAATAATAACCCATCATATTCATATACCACAATTTGTTCAGCCATTTCCCAATTGATAAGCATCCCCTCAAATTCCAATTCTTCTCCTCCTCAAAAAGAGCTGCTATAATATTTTGTACATGTGTGTCCTTTCCCATTTTTATGATCTCTTTGGAATACTGTAATGGTAATGGGAATTTGAATATCTTCCCTGCCCCTTAATAAGCCTAAGGGAATTTGAAGATCTTTCCTGCCCCCTGAGAGGTCAAATCACTTGGAGCCTATGGTGGGAGGAGTTTGCTGTAGGGTGGAGCCCACAGGCAGCTGGGAAGTCAGAGCAATTAGAGCTGGAGGGAGGAAAAGGTACTCCCAAGGAGGCAGCTAGGCTTGTGAGTGTTTGTTTGTAGAAAGACTAAAGGATAATGTGACTCCCTTCTGTGCTATGGTATATTAACTTCTTTGTTGCTATGATGGATTTGGTTTCCTGGTGTTGGGATCTGACTCTCAGGTGTAGGAATAAATGTTTTACTTCTGCCTTCTATATAGAGAGTCTGTTATATTTTGTGATTGAGAACTATGCCAGCATATTCTCAGTCATCATCAGTGCTGTGAATATTGCATTAGCACCACATTTGGCAATAAGAATGGGATCGTGAAATATCAGACCTCTATTTGGAGGCAGAAGGACTTTACAGGAAGAAATTAATTTCCCAGGTTGGGAGGATCTACCTTATTCCTCCCTACCAAGAGAATGGGATTAAAGTACAGTTGTGAAAACTGGGAACTGAGGCTACTGAACTGAGGACCTAGAGAATTAGAAACATGTTTGTAAGGAATACCAATAAAACCAGTGAGAGAACTGGAAAGGGTGTGTAGAAGAGGCTCGGGTTTACTAACAGGTTACCATATTATATGTGAAAGCAGAGGAAGGCTGCTGGAAGAGAAAAATCAGATGGAGAGGAGGTTAGCTGATTTGTATGAGAAACTTTCAGTCACATAGTATTTGGGCTCTCCTTTAGAAGAGTAAGCTGGAATATCTCAGATGGTAACAGAGAAGGTTGCCATTATGGGTTTGGCTCAGAAAAAGAAGGGAAAAAACTAACAGGAGGAAGACTCATACAGCTTTGGCAGAGATTGCTCCTAGTTGCCATGACAATAGCTGCCAGGAGAGTGCATGGATGGAAAATGATACAATGTTAAATGAGGAGACATTGACAAGGACAGAAGTTCACCCCATATTGAGAAGAAAGCAAGAGAACCAGGGAGGCCAAACATAGTTCAGAGATTGATTAAGTAACCTCAACAAGAGGTTACTGATATGTTAAGTAGATTCACCCAAAGGATGGGAGAATTGTTAGGGTTTTGGATGGTGAAAATCAGTGATGAAGGGGCCAGAGGAGTATGGGTAGATAGCATGGATTGCTTGAAATTAATAGGTATTAGAATCCTTTTGTATATGAACTTTTTGGAGATTACCATACACAAGGAGGTAACGATACAACCAATTTGTTAGCTTTAGCTGTCAAGAGATGCAATAAAATGTATCCCACTGATTCTATGTGGCATAGTGGAGAGAGACCATGGTATTTGCTTAGAGACTGTATGAGAAAGTTAAAGGAGGAGGTAATAAAAAACTACTATCATGGTTGGAGATGCAAATGCATAATCAGAATATCCACTTAGCACTTTCTTGTAGAAATATCATAGTGAAGACAGCTCTGTCTGTTTATTAGAACCTAATTCTGACTCTACTAATTGGTGATATAAAGAACCTCTTTCAGCAGTGCTGGATAAGATTTCACAGCTAGTGACTTAGAGGAATGGGAAAAAGATACATTTCCTAAAGAGAGAAGAGTAAATAGCCAGCAGATTCAAAGTGAGAATAGATTGACAGGAAAAGAATTATTTACTGCTCTATTGAGAGCAGTGGTAGATTTTGGAGGAAATAATGGTATTCCACCTAATGAACTATATAATATGTACTGAGAAAAGGGGCTTAATGTTAGACAGAACAGAGAAGTAAGAACTGCCCCTACAGATCTACCCTTGCTATGATAGTGAGTTCATGGACTTCAAAAGCATGTCTGACTATATATCTATTTCTTTTTTACTTTAAGTCTATTAAACTCGTTTGAGAGATTTATTTCCTGCAGTACCCTCCACCTCAGAAACCTGATTGCATAAACCAGATTGCTTAAGTCCATGACTATGATATGTCAACCCTGAACCTGGCATTGGCCAAACTCCAGATGCCAGTTAATAAACTGACCTCTTGAGTGGGACCTCCTGGAGCTGGTATCGACCAAACTCTGGATGTCAGCTAAAGAACTGACCTCTTGAATGGGACCTGTTGGGGTAGGGACAGCTCTATGTCCAATTTCAGCTATGGAGTAGCTATGGAGAAGAGACCTGTGCCCCTTACCCCAAGATTTTGAGCCCCATTCACTCAAGGGGGAAATGATGGGGTGCTTGTGCTCAAGCTCCCACCCTAAGATATTGTTTCATGTGCTTATTTTCTGTTTTCTCTATTATATTGGGTAAAGTTCTGTTGATACTAGTTACCCCACCAGTTACTCCTAAACTCCTATTTACTTATGTAATGAAATGTATTATTAATATATTTTTGCTATGTAAGAGACATGAAAGATCTTGGGACCTAATGTAATGGTAATGGTAATGTGAAGATCTTCCCTGCCCCTTAATAAGCCTAAGGGAATTTGAAGATCTCCCCTGATTTGAAGATCTTCCCTGCCCACTAAGAGACCAAATGTAATTACGTAGAGCCTGTGGTGGAAGGAGTTGGTTTAAGGGTCTTGAAGAGCCCACAGGAAGCTGGGAGTCAGAGCAGTCAGAGCTGGAGAGAGGAGAGAACAAACTCAAGGAGACAGTTAGGCTTGGAGTGTTTGTGGAAAGACTAAAGGATGATGTGGCTTCCTGCCATGCTATGGTGTATTAACTTCCTTGTTACTGTTTGAATTTTCCTGGTGTTGTGATTTGGCTCTCTGATATCTGAATAAATGTTTTGCTTCTGTTTTCTCTATGCAGAATCTGTCATGTTTTATGATTGAGAACTATGGTGATATTTTGTTGGTGCTACAGATACAGACCTTGAAGTGGTATTGTTGGGTCAAAGGGTATGTGCAATTTTATAGCCCTTTGGGCATAGTTCCAAATTGCTCTCCAGAATGGTTGGATCTGTTCACAACTCTAACAACAACACATTCATGTTCTAATTTTCCCATATCTTCTCCAACATTTATCATCTCCATATTTTGTCATGTTAGCCAATCTTATAGGTGTGATGTGGTTTCTCAGAATTGTTTTTATTTACATTTCTCTGATCAGTAGTGATTTAGCACATTTTTTTTTTCATATGACTGCAGGTAGTTTTAATTTCTTCATTTGAAAATTTCCCGTTCATATACTTTGCCTGTTCATATACTTTGCCCATTTATCAGTTGGAGAACGACTGTACAATTTTCCATCTATATTCAGATACCATCAGTTCTTTCTCTGGAAATGGGTAGAATTTTTCATCATAAATGCTTCAAAGTTGTCTTGGATCATTGTATTGGTAAAAATAGCTATGCCATTCACAGGTGATTATCACACAATATTGCAGTTACTTTCTACACAGTACGTTTCACTTTCCAACAGCTCATGTGTTTCCAGGTTTTCTGAGAGTATCTTGCTCATCGTTTCTTATAGCACAATAGTATCTTATAGTACAATAGTATCCATCATAATCACATACCACAATTTGTTCAGCTACTCTCCTATTGATGGGCATCCCCTAAATTTTCAATTCTTTGCCACCAGAAAAAAAGCTGCTATAAATATTTTTGTACATATAGGTCCTTTTCCTTTTTGTTTTTTACCTCTTTTGGGATACAGGCCTAGTAGTGGTATTGCTAGGTCAAAGGGTATGCATGGTTTTGTAGCCTTTGGGGCATAGTTACAAATTGCTCTACAGAAAAGTTGAGCCAATTCATAACTCCACCAGCAGTTCATTAATGTCTCATTTTTCCTGCATCCTCTCCTACATTGGTCATTTTCTATTTCTGTTCAATTAGTCAATCTAACATGTATGAGATAGCACCTCAGAATTGTTTTAATTTCCATTTCTTCAAGCAATACTGAGTTTGAGCACTTTTTTCATATAGTTATAGATGGTGGTATATGGTTCAGGTTTTATAGGCATATAACAATGAGGTCAGCACCATGTCTCTGTAGACCTGAAGTTTGGTAGTCAGTCTAATACCTCTTCTCTCCCCTTCTTTCTTTTGGAGTCTCCCAAACACTGAACTAGCTCTGGCAATGAAAGCATCAACCTCATTATCAATGTGTACATCCCTGGAAAGTACACTAGCAAGGTAAATTAAGTTATCCACAGCACTTGAACCTTCTGGATGCAGCTTTGCTTCAATTGGGATCAGCTTGGTCATGCTAGTGTGACAGTTAGACCTGAGGGAGGAGTTCTTGATATCTTATGAGTAGTTTTTTTGTGCTTTGGAAGTCATATCAGTGGTTCAAATCTTAGTTCTTAGGACTATTTCAAATCTTGAGGATGATTTCAACACCTTTTATGGAAAAGTTTGCCTGTATGTATGTGCCTTTGGAAAAAAAAAACTAGTCCAGTCCACACAGCCAGGTCCCCCCCTTGATGTGTTCTACCACAGGGGATCTGACTTCAAATCTCACACTTATTGCTTTCGTGACCAAGGCAAGTCACTTCCTCTCTCTAGGTCTCAGTTTCCTCATCAGTATGTGGGGGGTATATGGTCCATGTAAAATGTTTATGTCCAAAAGGGTTGCCTAAATATTGCTCATGGGATAGATATCTCTGGAATCTTATGCATCTTACTCCTAGAGAAACTTCGTTTCCTGCCTGGAAGTAAGCAGGAGAAGGGATAAGAAGGCCTGCTACTCAGAACTCCTCAAAAGGGGGAAGGGGAGTGGTACTAGACCAAGATTATAACTATCTCCCCCTGCCTTCCCAGATATTTATGGTCTAGAAAGATTTTTTAGCTTAAAAAGTTGTAAAACTGGTAGATCCCCTGGTCTCTATCCCTTGAAGGGTAAGGGTACCCAAAGCTTATACCTGCAGGTTGAACTCTTTACTACCAAATACTAGCTACACAGAAGACCATCAAAAATTGTAAATATCTAAGTGCACAATAAACAGAAATTTAAATTTTACATAGTAGTACACACCCTGGAAATATAAGTGAATGAGCTTTTCAGAGGGAGATCAGTTGCTATCTCCATGAACTAAAGGAAAGGATACAATCTGACCCATGGGGAAATTTCCTGAAGTCTCTAGGGAGGTATGCTGGAAATCAGTGGCATATGAAGGACTCAGTCTTTCCTTCTCTCCCAGAAAGAGAGTCTGTCTCTTTTGGCTCCCTGGAATCAGGAGTCTGGAGCTGCTTGTGTGTGTCTCTATTAAAGTAGGGATGGAAAATCTCTCTCCTTTCCAAAGCTCTCATGCCAGTTCTACCCCTCATGCAGGAACTCAGTGTTGACTCATTCCTTCTATCAGCTAGGAGATTCTTATCTCCTTGGTCACTGAATGAAGGGCTGATGGCAGGTTACCAGCACCATAAGGGGATTGGACTAGATGACCCTAAAGTCCCTTCTAGTACTATTTCTATGATTTAATCTCATCTCTGATTTCTACAGAGCTCTATGTATCTTTTTAAAGTTCCTGGGCAGTCTTTCCAGTTGGAAGTACTCCCAGGGTTTATATCGAGCTTTGTATCACTGTGTGAGTTACATTGGAAAGCACAACAATGCAACCTCTGGAGCATGTGGGGCAAAAACCCACAAGTGGGAGGGGAGTGCTGTGGGAGACTGGCATTACTACCTCATTCACAAACACATTTCTGTCCATCTTGTCCCATGATAGGTCTATAGAAAGGAGCTCCTTGACTTTGGGATCATCCTCCATGGCTCTAGAGAGACTGGGACAATAGAGAGGGCAGTGCTAGAGACCATAAACCTGAGTCCCAAGGTTAACCCAGGGTGAGGTCCTGGTTTTCTTCCTTCCTTGTCTCTGATCAGTTTTTGGGAAAAAAAAAAACATTCCTGATTCTAACTATCTGAGAAGGAAAAATTTTCATGTATATGAAAGATGACCCCATGGAAGATAAGTGAGATGTGTGTACCTTTTAGTGAGAAGGCAGATTTAGGGATAAGTAAATGGGCAGAAGTCAAAGAGGTACATTCTAGTTTGATGTGAAAACTAGAAAAACTCTTAGCTTTCCAAACTTCCCCAAAGTGGAATAGACTACTCTATGATGTGATGATCTTTGCTTTAGTAGAGATCTGCCAGCAGAAGCTGGGAAATAACTATATTGCAGCTGTTTCAAGCAGGACTTCTATTTGAGCATGGATTAGACTAGGTGGCTTGTGATACTCCTTCTAACTTGGGAAATTCTATGGATAAAGAAGCCCACCAGTACTAGGACTAATACATCTGGGACATGAGTGACACAAGAAAGGATGCCTCTGGGTGACTGTAATATCCCTGGATTCCTGGTCTTTAGTGGCTATTGTATACAGTTCAAAATCTCAATGACCTGACCAGAAATGCCATTGAAAGGTAAAGTGGCAAGTTACCGGGGTATTATTTGGTCATTGTCAGTGTCATGCCACAAGCCCTTCATCTAGTGAACAAGAACTCTGGCTTACCTAGATCTAGCTGCTTATCTAGATTAATCAGGGAGCTAGCATGCATTCATACACAGGTCCTGGCATGCTAGCAGCTTTTGAGAAAAATAGCTTAGACATAATTAAACAGCTGCATCCTTTCCTGTCTCTTTGCCTCCCCTGCTTTTGATTTTAGAGAACTCTCTACATAACTCCTATCCCATCAGCCTTTTCTTTTCTCAAAAGTGGATACTTTAATAGATTAAATGATAAGAAGCAGTTGGATAGCATACCAGTCAGAGTTCCAGACTTGAAGTCAGGAAGTCCTGAGTTAAAATTCTACTTCAGACACTACTAGGTATGTGACCACAGGAAATTCACTTAATTTTTCTCAGTCTCAGTTTCCTCAACTATAAAATGGGAATGATAATAGCACCTATTTTACAGAGTTGAAAAGATCAAATAAGATGATGCATACAAAGTGCTTTATAACCCTTAAAGAGCTATATAAATGTGAATCATGGTTGTGATTTTTATATGTGATCCCTTCTATGATGGTGGACTGAAATTCTTCCATGATTCTCCAGCCTGTGTGATTCTTTCCAAGTTACTCCATATATCCTTGAAAAAAGACTTATGAAACATACTGAAAAATGTGGGGGTGGGGTGGGAGCAGATAGATGTCAAAGATGACTGAAACTTATGACCCTGGATGACTGGGAGGGATGATGGTGCCATCAATATAATTCACTTCACTTGACTTCACATCAAAAAACATTGAAGAAGGGGAGGCCAAGTGGCTCAGCAAGTAAAGAGCACCAGCTCCAGTGTTGGGATGACCTGGGGATCAAATCCAGGCTCAGATACTTAGCACCACACCAAGAAATAACTGGCCATGTAACCTTGAGCAAGTTACTTAACCCCGATTGCTTTAAAAAAAAAAAAAAGAAACATTGAAGTGCTTATTTTTTCCAAGCCACTGCTAGGTATTAGGATTAAAAAACAATAACTGCTATTGTCAAAAATCTTGTATTCTAGATAGGGAATTCTCATGTTTCATTGCTAGTGATGTTGTTTAAGGATAAATATTTTGGGGAGAAAAGTTAGATTTTTGCTAAAAGAGAAATACCTAGAAAATTCATGAGTTCAGTTAGCCATACCTATGAATGGTTCCAGGAATCACTCCCAGAGCCTTGATTCTGGAAAGTTATGCTGAAACAACCTATCTCCACTTGATGGCAGTGTATTACAATGGCAAGTTCATTTCTTTTGAGTGGGATAGAACATTATAGCATCAAGAGGGGAAGGAATGAACTTTAGATATATTGGGTTTAATATGAGAGCATGAATTCCTGAAAGGGATGGTGATGGGGGGTGAGGTGGAGTGGGATATGAGAGAGGGAATGGTAGGTAAGGAGCGTGGTCATCCCTGTTCACAGTGTTTATGTCTATTCATGATCCAGGTTTCCAAGGTAGAGTATAATAGTCACCTGACCCCTTGAGGGGACACACTTTGTATTCCCTGGGTCTTGTTCCTACCCTAGACCTGCCAATTTTTTCCCATAGCATCAGATAACTTTTGACTGCAGCTACCAGTGAACTCAACAATAGGTTGGAAACTTGAAACTCTTCAGCAGCTTGTATATGGAAGAGTTGCCAGAAGGGTGCTACAATATAAAGAGCCCATTGGTTCAATAATAGCTGACATTTATATAATGCCAGGAACTATGCTAAGCACTATAATTTTTATCTTATTTGATCATCACAACAATTGTGGGAGAGAGATATTATCCCCATTTTAAAGAATAGGAAACTAAGACAGATAGAGGTTAAGCGATTTGCCCAAGGTCACACAGCTATTAAGTGTCTGAGGCAGGCTTTGAATTCTGGTCTTCCTGATATAGTCCTGGCACTCAATCCGCGATTGCCACCTAGTTGCCATGGTATTGATGGGGCGCTTGTGCTGGATTCCAATTCCAAGATCACATTCCTCCCTAATCTCAAAACAGTATCCCTGATAGTTTTCTCCCCAGTCCAAGGACACTATGCCTAGCAATAACTCATGGGTGGACCCCATTAAGACAAACTGCTTTTCCTCGAAATTAATCAGGAGTGTGCCCCAGTAAAGCAAATTATCTCTCCCTATTATAAGAACAAGCTGACCTCTGTAGAATTTCCTTTGTATGAACAGGACTATCTTACACTAGCAGAACTCTCATGTACTGATGTTCACAGTTATTGCATACAATCCAGAGGTCAAACTATAGAAGTCAACTCCCAAAGCTATCTTGTTAAAGATATAATAGCCCAAAAATGCACCCCTTAGAAACCTCTCCCCTGGTTTCTAGTAGTGAATGATGTCTGTGAACAAGGTTGCAAGTTATCACCTAATTAGAATATCTACCACTTAATCCACTACTTTTCCTATATATGTTTTTGCATCATTCCTGTTAGATGGCAAGTTCCTGAAGGGGCTCTGCCCATCATACTGATGTTACAATAAATCTTTGTCAGCTTGACTTAAAGAATGCTTGAGTCCATGAATTCATTCCAGATAGCCCTCTCTTGTACTTCAGTCCTTAAATCTCATCATTCTCAAGGCTGAACACCTAAGAAAACATATTCCAAGATCATATGGCTATTAGCAGTACCATAGAAGGGTCTTCATGGAGCTCTGTTTGAAATCTTGGAGCTAGTCAGAGGGTACCTAAGGGTTCAGTGCTGCATTGTCTTCTGTAGAAGCAAATTGAAAGATATTGGCAGGGTTAGCTAATGTTCCTTGAACAATTAATGAATGATATACCGAACTCCCTATCCCTCAAGGAGTTCAAGATGAGGCTGAATTACTAACGCCCTGTCAGAGAATGATAGAATTTGAAAGTTGGAAAGGACCTTAGCAATCATTTAGTTCAACCTGTAGGAATCCCTACTATAATACACCCAACAATTATTCATGCAGTCTATCCTTGTACTCCCCCAAAGAAAGGGAACCCACCACCTCTTTAGGCATCCCATTCTTCTGGCCTGGGTGACATAACTGAAGTCTTACTTTTTCCCCACTCAGCCAACCAAAGGAGCAAACTGGACACCCCTATACCCCTGTACCTCGCCTAGTAACAATTCCCCTTGGTTTAGCATCATTAGTTAACTGTCATCCATTACCACTATTATGGCTTGCAAGTTCCCACAACCTGTTATCCTCTTTATCCCTCAATTATTTTATTACAAGACAAATAATGCAAGCTACAACCATTCCTCACCTCCTGTTTTCTCTTTGCCATAATCTGCAACCCTTAATAAGGAGGGTCTCCAAGTATCTTCAGGCATGTGCTGGACTGTTGCTCATCCTTTGTTTCTAAATGATATCACAGGATTATGTCTTGACTTGTGCATGAATTGGATTCTCTCTCTCTTCCAGAATAATCAAAGTTCAATGGTAAAGCAAAATACAAGATGACTGGCAAGGACCTGGGATGAAGTAGATGACCTTGCAGTCTT
Source organism: Petaurus breviceps papuanus (assembly GCF_028583685.1). Classification (NCBI taxonomy): domain Eukaryota; kingdom Metazoa; phylum Chordata; class Mammalia; order Diprotodontia; family Petauridae; genus Petaurus; species Petaurus breviceps. The sequence goes on from NW_027186370.1 coordinate 29,591, forward strand.
CAATGTCTAACCATGCTCTAAGATGGCCTGCTCAGTCACTTTCATGGCCTGTTGGCACAAATTATTCTCACCACCATTGCACCAGGGGAAGTCTTCAAGTGCTTGGGGAAGACATCTTCCTAATTCAGCAGCTGACCTGAGGCCTGTCAGTTACCCTCAACCTGGCTTACTCTGATTTATGAGATGGATTTGCTAGAGTGTGGGTCCTGCACATGCTATAGCATCTTGGAGCCACAGGTGAGAGTTAGATGAAAGATGGGCACCAAAGATGGATGACCAGCCATAAAAAGCACTAGATGCAAAGATATAACTAGGAATCTTGGCACCAGAAAAAGACTTGCTGTCGAATCAGTAGTGGTGGAGAGCAATCCTGGATATCAACCTCACAAAGAGTGACATTTTGTGGAGTGCACCAACTTGTCAGGGTTGGGGAGGCTACCACTCAATGAATGACTCAGTTGGTCTGTGTTCAGGGGAGTGTGAGACACTTCATCAAGAATCTTCCTAAATAAGCTAATTTTTATTGCTCATTCATCTTTATACTGTTGAAGGGGTGAAAATATCCTTCCTCTGACACTTACTAGCTGTATGACCTTAGGCACTTAAGATCTGACACTCAGTTTCTTCTGTAAAAATAAGGGCTTTGGATTAGATGGTTTCCAAGTGCCCTTCCAGTTATAGCTCTATGAACCTAGGATCTTGCTAAGATGTAAATGTAGCACATTTTCAAATGGAATATTCTCATAAAATCATCTTTTAAAAGTTTTATATCCTCAAAACTTCCTTGCCTTGGGGTAAAGCTCTGATTACTCCATCCCCAGTTAAGTTTCTGGTTAGAGGAAGCATGAGATCCCTTCAACCAGTGAGAATCTGAGGTTTTGAGATTTTCCAGATACTTTTCCAGATAGCATTCAGTTTGTCTAGAATATAGAATCCATAGAGAAAGGTACTATAATATAAAATTAGAGAGGTGCATTAGTTTGGACTTTATCCTCTGAGTAATAGGGAGCCACTGAATTTCTTTGAGTGCAGTCCAAGTTAGGTTTTAAGATCATTCTTGATAACGTGTTCAGGATAGACAGAAGGATAAGACTGGAGGTGGGGTGGCTTAGGGAGACCCTTGGGCTTATTCAGTTTTTTGTATTTCTTTTGCTTTTGAACAACATTAATGGTGGGGAAGTTCTTTCTTATATTGAATCTAAATCAGATTTTTTACAACTTCGGGGAGAAGCAATCAATCAAGTATACTTCAGTTTCCACTGGGTGTGGAAGTAACTTGGATTAACATTAGATACCTTGAAGTGAAGAGGTATTGGATTAATTACAATTGGTCCTGCAGGACAAAACTAGGAGCAGTGTGTGTATGTATGTGAATTGATGGATGGAACAAATGAAAATGAATAAATGAAAAAAATTTATTAAGTGTTTATTGAGTGAAAAGCACTCAGTAAAGCCTTGAGGATAAAAGCAGAAAGGTAAGACAATTCCTATTCTCAAGGGGTTCACATACTTTTTAAAAAATTTATTATTTTTTAATTTTTTAGTTTACATCTTTCAATTCCACAAGATTTTGACTTACAAATTTTCTCCCCATTTTTCCCTATCCACCACCCCAAAACAGTGATCCCACTGAATATCCCCTTCCCCAATCTGCTCTCTCCCATATCTTTCCCCATCCCCCCTTGGACTTTCCAGTAGGGCACGGTGAATCTCTAAGTCCCAGTGCCTATATATCTTATTTCCCACTTGCATGTAAAATAATAATAATAATATACTTTTAAACATTTGATTTTAAAACTTTGAATTCCAGATTCTTTCCCTTCCTCCCTCTTTACCCACCCTCACTGGGAAGATAAGCAATTCAATATAGGTTGTACATGCATAGATACGCAAAACATTTCCATACTGGATATATTGTGAAAGACTGACTATATTTCCCTACATACTATTCCACCCCCCACTTGTTCTATTCTCTACTTTGATCCTATCACTTTATTTTTTCTTTTTGGAGGGCAATTGGGGTTAAGTGACTTGCCCAAGGTCACACAGCTATCCTACCCCTTTTCAAAAGTGGGTGCTTCCAACTTCCCTCCACCACAGCCTGCCCTCCAATCCATTGTCCCCTTTCTCGTTCCCTTTCCCTCTGCTCTCCTGTAGGGTGAGATACCCTATTTAGTGTGCATGTCATTCCCTCCCTAAGACAAATTCAATGAGAATAAGGTTGACTCATTCCCTTTTGCCTTCCTGCTCTTCCCCTCCATTGCAACAGTTTTCCCTTGCCTCTTCTATATGAGATAATTTATGCCATTCTCTCTCTCCCCATCTCCTCTCATTACATTGCTCTCTCACTTCTTAATTTAACCTTTTAAGTATCATCCCTTCCTATTAAATTGGTCCTATGCCCTCTATGTATACTGGTACACACACACACACACACACACACACACACATATATATACACGCATGCTCACATATGTATTCATATGCCCATATACCTGCCTATATAGACATGTATATGTATGTATACATATATACATTTCTATTTCTTTCAACTATTCTCATACTGAGAAAAGTTCCATAAGTTACAATTATTTTTTTTCCATGTAGGAATATAAGTAGTTCAGCTTTGATAAGTTCCTAATCATTTGTTTTCCTTGTTTACCTTCTCATGCTTCTCTTGCTTCTTGTATCTGAATGTCAAATTTTCTATTCAACTCTGGCTTCTTCATCAAGAATGCTTGAAAGTCTTCTATTCCACTGAATGACCATATTTTCCCCTGAAACATGATACTCAGTTTTGCTGGGTGGGTGATTCTTGGCTTTAATCCCAGCTCCTTTGACCTCTGTAATATCATATTCCAAGCCCTTCGATTCCTCAGTGTAGAAGCTGCCAGATCCTGTGTTATCCTGACTGTGTTTCCACAATATTGAAATTGTTTCTTCCTGGCTTCTTGTAATATTTCCTCCTTGATCTGGGAACTCCAGAATCTGGCTATAATATTCCTAGCAGTTTTCTTTTTGGGATCCTTTTCAAGAGTTGATTGGTGGATTCTTTCAAACTCTATTTTGCCCTCTGGTTCTAAAACATCAGGGCAGTTTTCCTTAAGAATTTCTCGAATGGGGCGGCCAGGTGGCTCAGCGAGTAACAGCACCGGCTCCAGTGTCGGGATGACTTGGATCAAATCCGGGTTCAGATACTTAGCACCACACCCAGAAATAACTGGCCGTGTAACCTTGAGCAAGTTACTTAACCCCGATTGCTTTAAAAAAAAAAAAAAGAATTTCTCAAAGGATGATTTCTAGGTTCTTTTTTTTTTTTTTTGGATCATGGCTTTCAGGTAGTCCAATAATTTTTAAATTATCTCTCCTGGATCTGTTTTCCAGGTCAGTGGTTTTTCCAAAGAGATATTTCACATTGCCTTCTCTTTTTTTATTTGTTTGAATTTGTTTAATAGTACCTTGATTTCTCATAAAGTCATAGTTTCCATTTACTCCAATCTAATTCTGAAGGAATTATTCTCCTCAGTGAGCTTTTGAGATTCTTTTTGCATCTGACAAATTAGACTTTTTTTTTTTTTAAGCAATCGGGGTTAAGTAACTTGCTCAAGGTTACTCGGCCAGTTATTTCTGGGTGTGGTGCTGAGTGTCTGAGTCCGGGATTCAATCTCCAGGTCATCCCAACACTGGAGCTGGTGCTCTTACTCACTGAGCCACCTGGCTGCCCCACAAATTAGACTTTTTAAGACATTGCCTTTTTGAGCCTCTTTTGCCATCTGAGTTACTCTATTTTTTAAGGTGTTATTTTCTTCAATCAGGTTGTTGACTCTCATTTCATACTTTTCTTGCATAATTCTCATTTCACTTTCCAATTTTTCCTGCACTTCTCTTATTTGGTTTTCAAAATCCTTTTTAAGCTGCTCTATGTCCTGTAACCAGCTCATATTTTTCTTGGAAGATTTTGGTGCAGGAATTCTCACTTTGCTGTCTTCCTCCTGTTCCATGCTTTGATCTTTTTTCCCCCCAAATAAGAGTCTAATATAGGATTGCTCTGTTTGCTTTGCTTCCTTTATTTGCTCATGTTGCCACTCAATTACTTGACTTTTGAGCCTTTTGCCACAGTAGAACTCTGCTATCAAAAAGGGGAGCTTTATCCCAAGTGCTGGGGTTTTCTCAGCTGCTGAAGGTGTTAGTTGGGTGCCCTCCCTGAAGCCTCCACATGCTCTGGTAGACTGTTCGTGCACTCCAGGACCTCCACCCTAGACAGCAATGCAGATCCAAGCAAGCTAAAGCAAGAGCAATTACCCCTCAGACTTGTTGCTTAGTCCCCCTACAATCTGCAGACCAGGAGCTCTGAAGCATGTGGTGATGGCTGCACAGCTGTGGAGCCTCAGCTGCTTCTCACCCTTGGGTCAAAGGCTGGACCACACTCCCAAATTCCCTGTTCCCACAAAGTCTACACTGACCTCTCACTTTGTCTTTGGCATTTATGGGTTGATAATTCTGGAAATCGCCACAGCTGCTGGTGATCTGAAGTCCCTCCAGCCAGCAGCTGGTTAGGACAACCTGAGGCTAAAACCCCTGGCTCGCCTCCCAGAGTGCTGTGTTGGCCCCTTCCTGCCATCCTGCTGGGCTGTCTTCAGTGGAAGGTTAGCTTCTCTCTGTCATTTTGTAGGTTCTGTAGCTCCAAAGTTTGTCTAGAGTAATTTTTTAAATAAATTAGGGGAGGTGGGACTCTCTTTTTAAACATTTTTTCTTTTTAATTTTGAGTTCCTAACTCTCTCCCTCCCTCCTATCTCATTCCCTAGGCATTGAGAAGACAAGCAATAGGATATCAATTATACATGCAAACTGCAAACCACATTTCAACATTAGCCATATTTTGTTAAAGCAAGACAAATAAAGAAAGCGAGACAATTATACTCCAATTTGCAATCCAAAATAACAGTTCTCTGCTGTAGCATTTTTCCATCATAAATCTTTTGGAGCTGTCTTGGATTTTTATACAAATCACAGTGACTGAAGCTTTCACAGTTTATCATCATCATACCATTACTGCTACTGTGAACAAGGATCTCTTGATTCTTCTCACTTCATTTTGCATCAGTACATATAGGGTTTGCCATGTTTTTCTGAAATCATCGTCATTGTCATTTCCTACACCACCATCACACTCAATTGCAATCATATGCCACAACCTGTTCAGCCATTCTCCAATTAATACTCATTTTCTTGATTTCCAATTTTTTTCACCACTGGAAGAGCTGCTATAAATATTTTTGTACATATATGTCTTTTCCCCTTTTTCTTTGATCTCTTTGGGATACAGATCTAGTAGTGGTATTGTTGGGTCAAAGGGTATGCACAATTTTATAGCCTTTGCATTTAGTTCCAAATTATTCTCCAGAATGGTTGGACCAGTTCACAACTCCACCAATAGTGTATTAGTGTACCTATTTTTGCCTCCTCCCCTCTAGCATTTGTCATTTATGATAGGTGTGAGGTGGTTTAGCTGATTTAATTTGCATTTATCTAATCAATAGTGATTTAGAATATTTTTTAATATAACTATGGCTAGCTTTGATTTCTTCCTCTGAAAACTGCCTGTTCATATTCTTTGACCATTTGTCAATTGGGGAATGACATGTACTTATAGATTTGACTCAGTTCTCAGTATATTTCAGAAATGAGGCCTTTATCAGACACTGATTGTAAAAATTCTTGGTTACATTGGCATTATTTGAACAAAAACTTTTCAATTTAATGTAATCAAAATTATCCATTTTGCATTTTGTAATGCTCTCTAACTCTTGATTAGTCATAAAATCTTCCCTTTTCCATAAATCTGACAGGTAAACTATTCCTTCCTCTCCTGGATTGCTTCTAGTATCAGCCTTTATCCCTAGATAGTGCACCCATTTAGACTTTATTTTGGTATACAGTATAAGATATTTGTCTATGCCCAGTTTCTGCCATACAATTTTTCAGTTTCCCCAGCAGTTTTTGTCAAACAGTGAGTTCTTACCCCAGAAGCTAGGCTCTTTGGATTTATCAAATAGTATATAGTCACTGACTGCTGTTTCTTGTGTACCTAATCTATTCCACTGATCTAATACTCTGTTGCTCAGCCAGTACCAGGTAGGTTTGATGACTGTGGCTTTATAATACAGATTAAAAAAGGTGGTATGGCTTGGCCACCTTCCCTATCATCTCTTTTCATTAACTCCCTTGATATTCTCGGCTATTTGTTCTTCTAGACGAATTTTGTTTCTATTTTTTCTAGTTCTATTAAATATTTTTGGTAGATTAATTGGTATGACAATAAATATGTAAATTAATTTAGGTAAAATTGTCATTTTTATTATATTAGCTCGATCTAGCCATGAGCAACTGATGTTTTCTCAAAATTTTTAGGTCAAACTTTATTTTTGTTAAAACTGTTTTGTAATTATGTTCATATAGGTCCTGGGTTTGTTTTGGCAGATAGATTCCCAGATATTTTATAATATCTAAAGTAACTTAAAATGGAATTTCTCTATTTCTTGTTTTGCATCTTGTTTTGCATTCACAAGGGAAATTGGTCTATAATTTTTTTCCTCCATTTTGTCTCTTCCTGATTTAGATATCAGTACCATATTTGTGTCATAAAAAGAATTTGGGAGGACTCCTCCAATTTTCACAAATACTTTGTAGTGTATTGAAATCAATTGTTCTTCAAATGTTTGATAGAATTTGCTAGTAAATCCATCTGGTCCTGGAGATTTTCTCCTAAGGAGTTCGCTGATGGCTTATTCAATTTCCTTTTCAGAGACGGTGCTATTTAAGTATTTTACTTCCTCTTTAGCTAATCTGGGCAGCTTACATTTTTGTAAATATTCCTCCATTTCACTAAGATTATCAAATTTATGGGCATAAAATTGGCAAAATAATTCCTAATTATTGTTTTAATTTCCTCTTCATTGGAGGTAGTTTCACCCTTTTCATTTTTTATACTTGTAATTTGGTTTTCTTTTTTTTATCATATTGACTAAAGGTCTATCAATTTTATTGTTTTTTTTTTTCATAAAACCAGCTTTTAGTTTTACTTAGTTTTATTTATTAATTCAAAAGCTTTATTAATTTAAATTTTATTAATCTCTTCTTTGGTTTTCAGTATTTCTAATTTAGCATTTAATTGGGGATTTTCAATTTGTTCTTTTTCGAGCTTTTTCAGTTGCATCCTTGATTCATTGATCTCCATTTCCTCTGTTTTATTCACGTATACATTCAGAGATATAAAACTTCCCCTAAGAATTGCTTTCACTGCATCCCACAAGTTTTGGCAAGTTTCTCATTATTGTCATTCTCTTGAATGAAGTTACTGATTGTTTCTATAATTTTGTGTTTGACCCACTCATTCTTTAGGATTAACTTATTTAGTTACCAATTAGTTTTTAGTCTATCTTTTCATGGCCCTTTATTACGTATAATTTTTTACTGTATCATGATCTGAGAAGGATTCATTTAATATTTGTGCCTTTCTGCACTGAATTGTGAGGTTTTTATGCCCTAGTACATGGTCAATTTTTGTGTATGTGCCATGTACTGCTGAGAAGATATATTCCTTTTTATTCAATTTTCTTTAGAGATCTACCATATCTAGCCTCTCTAGAATTCTATTTGCCTCTTTAACTTCTTTCTTGTTTATTTTGAGGTTAGATTTATCAGGTTCAGAGATGGGGAGACTGAGGTCCCCCACTGGTATAATTTTGCTATCTATTTCTTCTTCTTACTCCCTTAACATCTCCTCTAGGAATTTGGATGCTATATCCTACAAGTGCAGATATATATAGTAATGATATTGCTTCATTTTCAATGATGCCTTTTAGCAGGATATGGTTTCCTTCCTTATCTCTTTTAATTAGATCTAATTTTGCTTTTGCTTTATCTGAGGTAAGGATTGCTACCCCTTCTTTTTTATTTTTACTTTAGTTGAATCATAATATTTCTACTCCAGTCTTTTATCTTTACCCTATGTGTATATTCCTGTTTCAAATGTGTTCCTTGTAGAAAGCATTGTAGGATTTTAGTTTTTATTCATTCTGCTATCTGTCTCCATTTTATGGTAGAGAGTTCATCCCATTCACATTCACAGTTATGATTACTATCTGTGTCTTTCCCTCCATCCTATTCCTTCCCCTCTTTATGCTTTTATTTTTCCTTTCTTCCTTCCCCTACTTAAGAGTTTTCCTTTGGACCACCACCTCCTTCAGTATTCCCTTCCTATTCCCTCCCCTCTCTTTACCTCTTTTCCCCTTACTACTTCTTCACTCCTTTCTAACCACCCCTCCTTCCCCCCCTTTCCCCTCCTCCTGCCTGTAGGGCACAATAGATTTTATTATGTAAAGAAGTATATTATTCTGTCCTTGAACCCAATTGGATGAAAGTAAATCTCATATGATGCTCCTCTCCCTGCCTTCTTTCCCTTTACCATAATGACTTTTGGTGTCTCCTCATGTTAGAATCTTATACATAATTGATTATGCTGTTCCCTCCTTGAATGAAAACCAATGAGTGAATAGCTCATATAACATTCATCTCCCTCTCTTCTTTCCCTCTACTATAGCATGTTTTTATGCCTTTTCATGTGGTATAATTTACCCTTTTCTCGCTCCTCCTTTCCTTTTCTTCCATTACAATTCCTTTGCACCCCTTAATAAGGTTTTTTATCATGAGATTAGTTAGTTTTTACCCACAACCTCGATCAATGTATAATCCTTTTAAATGTCACAACAATTATACAGTTTTCAATATTGATAGGTATCAACTTCCCACATAGGGATATAGACAGTTGGCTGTTATTGAATCACAAATTATGTGAGAGAATGTGTGTGTGTATGTCTGAGTGTGTGTGTTTTCCCTGTTTACCTTATTTGTCTCTCTTGAGTCTCATATTTGGATATCAAATTTTCCATTGAACTCTGGCTTTTTCATCAGGAAGGTCTGGAAGTTCCGTAATGACCATCTCCTTGCCTGAAAGTTTGTGCTCAATCTTGCTGGGTAGTCAATCCTTGGTTGCAGTCCAAGCTCTTTTGCATTACAAAATATCATAATCTAATCCCTCCAATATTTTAATGTAGAAGCTGCTAAGTCCTGTGTGATCCTGTTTTTTCATGATATTTGAATGATTTCTTTCTGGCTGCTTGCAGTACTTTCTCCTTGACTGGATAATTCTGGAATTTGGCTACTCTTTTTTTTTTTTGGAGTTTTCAACTTGGGATCTCTATCAGGAGGTGTTTGGTGGTTTTTTTAGAAAGCTATTTTACCCTTTGGTTCTAGGACCTCAGGGCAGTTTTCTTTGATAATTTCTTGGAAGATGTCCGGGCTTTTTTTTTCATCATGACTTTCCAGTAGACCAATAATTCTTAGATTATCTCTCCTGGACCCATTCTCCACATCAGTTGTTTTTTAAATGAGATATTTTACACTTTCTTCTAATTTTTCAATATTTAGTTTTTGTTTGACTGATTCTTGATGCATCATAGAGTCATTAGCTTCTATGTGACTGATTCTAATTTTTAGTGAATTATTTTCCTCAGTTAATTTTTGAAGCTCCTTTTCCATAAGTTTAGATTTCATTTTTAGGGATTTATTTTCTCCAGTTAGGTTTTAAACTTCCATTCCCAATACACAAATTTTACTTTTTAAGGATTTGTTTTCTTCAGTGAGATTTTTTTTTCATTTTGGCAACTCTAATTTTGAAAGAATTGGTCAATTCATCTTCTACCTCTATTATTTGGCTTTTAAAATCCTTCTTGAGAGAGGGAAGAGCCAAGATGGCGGAGTAGAAGCAGGACCTCCCTGCTGCTCCAACTTCCACCTTCCCCAATCCATGTAAAAAGGGGACTCTAAACAAACTTTGGAGCTGCAGAACCCACAAAATGACACAGAGAAGCTAACCT
>NW_027186371.1:0-19275 GCF_028583685.1 Petaurus breviceps papuanus
AAAAAAAAAAATCAATCAAACTAACAGAATGAATGAATGAATAAGCAAATAAAGAAAGAAGGAAACAAATGAATGAATGAATGAATACTAAAGTGAAGACAACCTTTGTTCCTAAGGAGCTTATAATATAATAGAAGTCAACCAATGGGTAAGTCATGTTGAGGGGGCAATATTCAGATCTAGAAAGTTACAAGGATAGTAAGTGGAACCCTTAAGATTGACAGCTGATTGTGTTGATTTTGTTTGTTTTTCCAGAACTGGAACAGAAGACAAGAAAGATATCCAGGGGTCTCTGTGAAGGGTGTATGGGTAGTATCAAGGTGGATGGTTAGATGATAGCTAGTGAGCAAAGTGTTGCAGAGAGACGAGCTTTGGACATTTAATTTTTCTTATGACTTCCCTCACATACATCATTTAAGCAAGCACATGAGCCCTCTTGCATACACACATTACATACACACAGAGTTACTGAGAAGGAGAAGATGTAAAAATGAAATTGGAAGGGCATTTTTATTAATCAAACAACCTAATAAATCAGTTTTCCCTCCTTCTACATTGCCAAATTTGTAGGTAGACTTTCCTTACTCAATCTGGTTTCTTTAACTAGTGAAATGCTCTTCTAGGAGACCAAGCACTAAATTATTTTTATATGCAATGTTCTCTATTTTTTTTCTGTTTTCATTCTCTTAAGACATCTTTGCAATATTTGACACTACTGAACAGAAGAGTGTGGGCATGGAAGCCTCTTTTTCAGTGGAGTTGAAATGAGACAGATTAGCAGATGCAGAGTGGAATGGGCCCAAGTCCAATTTTTGCTCTCCAAAAAGGCATGTATTAGAAGGAGGTTGGTGTTCCACCTAAGCCCAACAATCAGAGAAGAGAGGAAGTTGAGGGAGGTGGCAAGATCAAGGCTTGAGTTAGCAGCATGGTGCTGAGATTAGAGGAGTTGAGTTTTTCTGGAAGAGGCATCTTGTTCCCTGGATTTGAAACTAGGACAAATAGCAGATGCAGAGCAGAGTCCAAAAGTGAGGCCAAAAAGTCCAATTTATGGCCTATTCTGATATTGGGTATTGTGATACATAAGACTGCAAGTTCTAAGAGTGGACATCATCTTATTTCAATTTTACATTCCCAAAATATGTAATATGCACAATCACTTATACATATTTCAGTACTTCAAAGAATTTATGATATCATTAATCTAAGTATTCTCTTCAAAGAGACATATGATACCCCATTGACAAATTTTCACCTTGTGTCATTCTCGTATGATTTTCACATAAGGTATTTAGTAAGTTTTAATTAAGTTGAGTTCTACTCTATGTATCATTTTATAGTGAAATAACAATTAATGACAGAGTTTATTAAATAACAATTGTGGAGTTCTGAATGGCTTTGTCAATGTTTTGTGAACTTCTGAAGAGTTTGCCTATAGAAAAAGTACTAGGGCAACTCAAATCTCATGGGAAATTTGATGTAAGTCCTATATAAGAAGAATACTTAGGTGATATGTAAGAAGTATCTCTTAGAATCCTCTCTCACTAGAAAGAGAAACCCAGTGCAAATAAAATAAATAATGCATTATGTCACAACATTTTGCAAGTTAATATATTTCCCATAATCTTTGGCACAGAGGTATTATGTTTTAGAAATAAAAGAATTCAGTATATTCATTTTAAAATGAAGACAGATGTGACTCCTTTTGTAAATACTTTTTTCCTCTGTAGTTTTTTTCTTCATTTTTATTGAAATACTCATGTAATGAAATGTTAAAATATTCTCTATTTTAGGGTCTCACAAAAGTATCAATAGCAAATAAAGGTATATTAATTGTTCAAAATTATATATGTTATGGTGATTTGAATCTATTATTACATTGTTGTAAAGATCACCTTCTGTATAAACTGTTTGTCAAAGCATATTGGTCACCCTTCTATAACTAATAGTCATAAAGATTTTCCCGGGGTCCCTGAGACATTAGGTGATTAGCCTATCTACATAGAGCTAGTAAGTGTTAGAGACAGAAACAGAACTTAAACTCAAAGACTGTAAGGTGTTTCCCCACCTTTTTTTTTTCTATGTCATTACTCATAGGTCATTTTAAGAAGTCTGTTGTTTTATAAAGTATTTTCCTTATTTCAAGTAACTACTTATCTTGACTTTTGAATTTAAAAGAAGCCATTAAAGTTTTTGAAATTTCACAACATACTAAATAATTTTATATCTAATTAGATTTAAGAATAATTTTGCTTTATGTTCATTAAAGGTGTTAAAAGTACACATAGTATGAATGGACAAAGCTCAGTATATGGAATACATGTTGTCATATGCCATCTTCCAAACTGAAATCTCACTTACTCCCTACCACAGTAGTTATTGACTTTTTCACAGGAAGCCCCATTATATTTGGGAACCAATTCTCCTTGGAGAGTGAACAAGGCTTCTATGAAATGGTCCCCCAAATCAAATTGGTGTGGGGTACTGAAATCTCATGACCATCTTCGAAAACAGGTCTCCAGGGTAGCAGCACTGCTGCTGTATCACCAATTGAAAAATTCCAATTTACTTCCCTCTTTAGATCTGCACAGAAAATGAGTCGACATCAAATTGGTATGATCAAGGAAGATATTGCTTGTAGCAGTCGCTCACAAGTTAAAAAATGACTTGCAAGGGCTGGAGAGCTTTATGCACATCGATAATAAAGAAAATAAGAGGGCCGAAAATGATGCAAAATGAGTCTTCTAAGACATTGCTTATAACTGATGAAAGTAAATTTACAAACAAAGGAAAGTAAATTGAAATATATAAAGAGTTCATGGGTGGAAGGATATCAGCTTTTCATCTAGGTACACACAAAATTCTGTCATTTAAAAAAAGTTTTTCTTTGTAGCTTCATTTAAAAATGAGTTGGAGATAATATTTTATGTGTGATGAGTATGAACTAGTTTTATTCTGTAAAAATCATATAAAATGTTTGGAATTTTAGCAGGTCTATTTATTGACATACCATAGATCTTTTCTGATAATCATTTGGAATATCTAAACATGGCAGTAAACATTGGAAATGAAAATAATCAAATCTGTCCAATTCAAAATGGTAATAAACATATGTACTCTTCTTTATGTAGTCTTGAGTATTTGCCTAATAAGGGTGGAAAGTAATTTGTGAAATGTTAAAATGATTTGTAAAATGTGAAAAGTCATTTGTGGGGTTGTGAACATGTTGTCTCATACTGCCATTTCATATATCAATGAATTAATTAGCAAGCAGCATTTAGAACCTCTCAAGCACTGCACTAAGCACCAATGAGGCAAAAACAAACTTGAAACAGGTATTGTCATTAAGGAGCTTGTATTATAATGCATTGTTGATATATGTTTCATGCTATTGATCATCCACCTATAAGTTTATTCTGGCTTTATGTGAGTTCATTTTGCTTTCTTCATTAAATTGTAAACTCTATAAGCTTAAAATTTTGACCAAATCACATCTCCCCATTTTATGATATAGAGCACACTGTCATATTTCCAACACATACTCAATGACACTCTAATTTGATGAAGAAAAAAATAAGTGCTTTACTGTGTTTATTGTTTATTATATTTGAAAAAATATGACCACATTTCATGGAAGAATATACATGTAGAATCTACTATAGAAAATTAAAATTAGAGTCCAAAATTATACTCATGACAAGGACAGCATTGCTTTATCACTTAAAGGTAACAAAGACACTGAAATTTGAATTATCTGACAAGATTTACTCATGTGGGAAGATTATGAATATAGGTCCAGAGACTGGAATGCTATTTAAAGACAAGTCTAGATAAGCTTCAAGAGGCTTATAATCAAAAAGTTTGCCACTGATGGATGCGTTTTTATTGGATTTAATATATTACTTTGCACACAGTAAGCACTTAAAAATATTTTATTCCATCTTTCACTTGCAAGAACAACAACTCTTGAAATTGTCTAACAAAATGTGAAGGGACTATAATATGTCTTCATGAAATTTTCACCCTGATGAAACTATAGAGTTATTGAAATAACCAAGGAAATATTTGATTTCAAATTACCAAAGTGGGAAATGAAGTCAATACACAGTAAACCTTCTACTTTTGCTTTTGTTCTTATGTGTCTCCAACAATTTTATTGAACATAATTGCTCTGTAATTGGATCCCTACATCCTAAATAAATAGACGACAAATGACAGCACTAGAAGAAATGATTTACTATGAACATTTACCTAAGAAGAGTTAAAAAAGGAATGTACCACAGTCTGATTTTCCAATATTTGCTGCACCAACTTATGGTCATAGAAAAAAAATATTCAATAGGATCGTGGACTTAGATCTGAAAGGGAATTCAGAGGTAGAAGGATCTTATATCTGAAGCTGAAAGGAACCCTTGAAATAATCTAATCCACCCCTCTGTTACTGATGAGGAAAACTGAGACTAAGAAAAATTGAATTGCCCAAAATTAGGCAATGTGGCAGGGATATGATTCAAATCAAGTACTCTGAATCTGAATCCAGACCTCTTCCTACTACTCCACAACACCAAGAATCTTTAGAGAGTTCATTATTCCTGCCATGCTTTGGGCAAATCAACTTTGGTGTCCAACTGCTGTTCTGCTTAGTTTTAACTTGGTGGGGGTGGGGAACAAGACGCCTCTCCTAAGGAGGGGGGCTGAGAGGCTAATAGAGCACCAGCCCTGGAGTCAGGAGGACCTGACATCAAATTAGCCTCAGACACTTAACACTTACTAGCCATATGACCTTGGGCAAGTCACTTAACCCTAACTGACCTCACTTCCCACTCCAAAAAAGCAAAAAATAAAAGATACTTCTCTAAAGATAAGGGAATTAATTCAGATCCCCTACCTTTTATCTCTTAGCCTTGAGTATTATAAGTCTTCCCACATCCTTTAGTCTTCTCTCCCCTCATATTGCAGGGTTGGAGAGTAGAGTACAAACATCTACCCAAAGCTTTCCTTTATAGAAGGCAGTGCCTGGACTTTGCAACTTATTCTACTTTCCTTCTGCAATTTTGCTTGGTTTCAACTCTATGGAAGAACATGTTTCTGATCCAAGTACCCCTTTGTATTTCCTTCATGCCCACCCCACCCCTTATTTTTTCCAGCTTCCTTTGGTGTGTTTATTTCTCCCTGTATATTGTATAATATAATTGTAATCTCCTTCATTACAGTGTCTGTTTTTCTTAATTGTATCACCATCGCTTAACACAGTGCTTAGCACATAGGGTGGTTAAGCAACTTATTGAATTGAATTGAAATGATAGAGGCTGACCTAAATGACATTTAAGAACTGGTAAACAATTATCTCTAAAATCTTATATTTTTTTGACTCGACTCTTGGGGTGAAGGGTCAATGACAAAAGAAAGAACATGTGGAATTTGAATATTCTTCAGGTGCATGATACTGTGGAGAGATGATTTCATCTATTTTGCTACTTGGTGGACCAGTTGGATAAAATGATTTTAAGTAAATAGGGCTATAAAGTTTCCTGCTAATGAAATATTGCCTACAATTAGAAATTCATTTAATTTATCAAACTCCCTATTTTCTAAGATATTACTTCTTGTTGTTATATCCACATTGTAATTGGAAGTGGTTTAGAACTATATCATGAGTGAAGGGAACTCCCTTCATTAATACCTAACAGAAACATATCTGCAGTTTACAATCTTAGAGGATGATCTAGCACACTGAGTGGTTAAATAACTTTTATGATGCTAACTCTAACAGGATACCGGATTTGAACAAAAGTCACTCTGATTCCAAGGCTGGCTCTCTTGTTACTTTGTCATCCTGCCTCACATAATTGATATGTAATATATAACTAACACTTTAATGGATTGGTGATTTTATTGTTAAAGATAATTCTAAAATATTGCAGATTGCAATTCATCTATTTATCCATATTCTATGTTATTCTTGTCTTTATATCCTTATAAGTCCACCCAGCTAATTTGTCTACTCAATCAGTATTCTGAGATCTTCCTTCTCAATCTCCTGACTTTTTGTGGATAACAATAAAACACGAGAGCCTACCTAACATTTATCCTTACTTTTGCCATATTATTGGCCTACCTCCTTTTTAATCATCATGTTTCTTCTTAGTGACATCCTTTTCATCAGTGTTTTTAAACTGTGGGTCATGACCTATAATGACAAGGAAGGAAGCAATTAACATCTTGTTGCAGCTACTTAAGTATTTAGCACCTTGTTTGAATTTCTTGTGATTTGAAGGTGGGAGGAACTTGCTGACACAATAGGAAGGGTGGGACAGGAAGGAGAACCACCATATAAAAGGAGGAGCACAAACTGAGACTGAGCAGAACTGAGAAGGAGAATATTTGTGGTATCCAGCATTTTGTTCTTTGTTGATTTGTGTTTATGATACTTTGCACAGAAGCCCTCGGACCTTATTCAGAAGGTCTTTGTTCAAAAGCCCCGAAAGAGGATTTTCTAGTCTATTTACAGAAGTTCTAGAGGTTGGGGCAGCTAGGTGGCACAGTGAATAGAGCACTGGCCCTGGAGTCAGGAGGACCTGAGTTTGAATCTGGCCTCAGACACTTAACTCTTACTAGCATGTGACTTTGGGCAAGTCATTTAATCCCAATTGTCCTGTGTCCCCCCACCAAAAATAAAGAAAAAAAAAACAGAAGTCCTGGAGGAGGGTTTCAGAGCTTCTGGGACTATATTGATGATTTTGTTGATTTCTCAGACCTTGTTTGTGGGTCTGTGTTAATTTCACAGGCAGATAATGAATTAATGATGGTACCATCAATGGGTATGAATGTTGTTTAGACTCTGTTAAACTTTTTCTTCTCAGAAAGAGAAACTTCAAAGGACTTGAGGTGGACTGGACACTGTGAGCTTCAATATGGAATGGGAACTGTATGAGCAACTGGACAAGGAGCTGAGGGCTGCCTGCCTGTGAATCCAGGTGACAGTTGGGTGAATTCAGGCAAGAGCTGGACTCATGGAAGAGGAACAATGGAATTGGGGAGCCAGCCTTAGCCAAAATGAAAAGACCTCTCCTTGGGCACTTAGTGTTGACTGACAAGATCACTATTTATGGGATAGGGAGATCTTTGTACTTTCTGCCTTGTACCCCTTAAGTGTGATTGAGTTAAGGAAGGTTGGAAGCTAGTTTCTAATCAAGAAGAAAGAAGACTTTCTGAATGATGAGATTAAGTCAATGTGACCTGGAGTGGGAGACCTTTATATTTTGTATCCCTTAAGGAGGATTTCTCCTTAAGGATGGTTGAGTTAAGGACTTACTGCATGCTACATATTTTTTAAAACTATGTAGCCACTTTAGTGATAAGTTGTTATGTTATATCATTTTGAATGCTGTACGTTGGTTGCTGTGAATATTTTCCTTTAATTTACTGCTGAATAAATAGAGAGTTCAATATACTATTAAATCAGAACCTTAAAGCTATTCACAGCAGCAGTCCTCTGCAGAGCTGCTTATGCTTGGTTTTACATGATGCCTGTGGGGTTAGAATAGAAAAATCCTGCTTTATATTACTTCTACTTAAAAGTAATGTTATATATTACTATCTACCTACCCCCACCATGTACCTGACCATTAGATGGTGCATTCTTTGAATGCCATATAATTTTCTTTCTTTAGGTGCTATTGTATTATGTGACTCACAACTCTTCAATATGAACTGGACAACATTATAAAGAGGATCATTTATCTGAGAGAGAAGTTTAGGGTCATTAAAAGGGCTTTATAATTTTTTGAAGTCATTCCAGTTGGCACCTCTCTTCTAGTTTGATTCTAGTCTCAATTTATTGTCCTACCACTGTGTCTGTCCAAATATATGCATGCATAGGTATACATCTATATATATATAAATATATGCCTATACATATAGACATACATATATACACATATAGCTATATATTTTTACATGTATGTATATATGATTTAATGAATCACATAGAATATGTTCATTTTTTAAACCAAGGAAAATGAATAAATGTATAATATTTAGCATATAATGATGTAATTCTATTAACTATTATTTATATCAGCATAAAAAGCCTTTCTTGGTAATGTTGCTTAAGCCTATTGGTGATTTTTACCTGTGGCAATTTGAAAAACATAAGACCACCCCAAATAGTTGATTTTTAATTAATTTAATTTTTGTTTGTTTGTGAATGATGAGGAGAAAGGAACGAAAAGAAGGAGAATGAGGCAGAGATATGTACTCTGGTATTCAAAGTCCTTCATTATTAATCCCCACATATTTTTCCAGTCTTCTAAACACCTATTCTTCCTCATGTACTCTGATCCAGTGATACTTGCCACCTTGATACTCCACAAACAAGACCTTCCATGTTTTGGCTCTGGGCATTTTTCTGGCTTTCTCCTATGACTAGAATGACCTCCCTGTTCTCTGTCTACTGCCTTCCTTAGCTTATTTTAAGCCTCAACTGAAATCCCACATGAAACCTTTCCTAACCCTTCTTTCCAGAACCTTCCCTCTCTTAATTATTCACTATTTATCCAGTATAGAACATAATTGTTTGTTTGTTTCCTCCCTCATTAAATTGTGAACCCCTTGACATCAGGGACTATATTTGCATATTTTGATAGCTACACACAGCACATAGCATAAAGTAGGTGCTTACTAATTTTATACACTACTACTTTCTTATTAGGGCTACTCTCTTCCCCATTTTAATTATGCTTCCTTGAATTTCTCCCCTCTCAAGACCTTTAGAGATGATGAAAGCTGAGGTGCTACTTACATTATACAGCAAAATAGGTGACTCAGTGGTGATCTAGATATATTTGAAGTTACTCTTACAGCATCTTACTTATAGAATGGCCTATGTAACCAGTGCCCAGTTGTGATTTAACTCTCTCTCTCTCTCTCTCTCTCTCTCTCTGTCTTTCTCTCTCATGCACACACGCACGCACACACACACACACACACAGTTGAGGTTGCAATGTTTTTAAATGTGCATATGAAGGAGTTTATTCTGACAGAAGCCTGAAAAGCTGAAGATAGCAGGTGGTACTATCCTATGGAGGATACTTAGTGACCAAGAACTGGAAATTGAGGGGATTCCCATAAACTGGGAGAATGATTGAACAAGTTATGGTTTATGAATGTAATAGAAAAGTATTGTTCCATAAGAAATGATGAGCAGACAGACTTCAGAAACACCTGGAAAGACTTATATGAACTGATGCTGAGTGAAGTGAGCAGAACCAGAAGAATAATTTATATAGTAACAGCAATATTGTATGTTAACTAACTTTGATAGACTTATCTTTGCTTACTTAGTAATGCAAGAATCTAAGACAATTAATTACAAATGACTCAGGATAGAAAATGTAATCCACATCCAGAAGAAGAAATATGGAGTCTAAATGCAGACTGAAGCATTTTATTTGCTCTTTGTTTTTTCCTTCTTTCTTATGGTTTATTCTATAGGTTCTAATTCTTCTTTACAACATGACTAATGTGAACATATGCTTAATATGCATATGTATGTAAAATCTGTATGAGAATGCATGCCAACTTGGCATGTGGGGAAGGGAGGGATGGGGAAAAATTTGGAAGTCAAAACCTTATGGAAGTGAATGTTGAAAACTAAAAATTTGTTAATTAGTTGAAATTTTAAAATAGATTAAAAAAGAATAGTTGTGCTTTTATTGTTTTCATTTTGTTTAGCTTTATTTTCTCTGTTTTTAGGGAAGCATTTTCTGGAGATGGTTTGTATCTTTTCTTGGTCA
Source organism: Petaurus breviceps papuanus (assembly GCF_028583685.1). Taxonomy (NCBI): domain Eukaryota; kingdom Metazoa; phylum Chordata; class Mammalia; order Diprotodontia; family Petauridae; genus Petaurus; species Petaurus breviceps. The sequence goes on from NW_027186371.1 coordinate 9,795, forward strand.
CAAAGAATGTAACTGAGGAATTTGAGGCAGTCTCTTTTAGTGGTGTCAAACTCAAACAGAAATGGAGACTATTAATCCATACATAAGGATCTCTATGGGTGCAAATTGACTTAGTTTTAAAATACATTGCTATCTATATTTTATTATATTTTTACTTATTTGGTTAAATATTTTCAAATTACATTTTAATATGGTTAAGGCTGTATTCAGGGGTTCTGTGGATTGTATATGCACCACAGGGTTACATATATTATATCTAGATCTTATTAATGAGGTACAACTGGTCCTTTGGAGGCTGCTTGGTGGCTTGGTAGATAGAGCACTTGCTTGACCTGAAGTCAGAAAGTTTGGTGTTGTTTTAGTCATTTTCAGTAGTGTCCAACCTTTTGTGATCCCTCTTGGAGTTTCTTGGCAAAGATAATAGAGTGGTTGGTCATTTCCTTCTCTAGATCATTTTATCAAAAAAGGTAATAAGTGAACAGGGTTAAATGACTCACCCAAGGTCACCAAGCTAGTAATTAAGGTTAGATTTTAATTCAGATCTTCCTGACTACAGGCCCAGAACTCTATCAAGGAAGATCTGAGTTCAAATTGAGTCTCAGGCTCTTAGTAACCATGCATGCCTAGACAACTTGTCTAATCTGTTTACCTTAATCCACTTAAGAAGAAAATGGAAAAACCATTCCAGTGTCTGTCCCAAGGAACAACCATGGAAAGTATTGGCATGCCATGGTCCATGGGGCCATGAAGAGTCAGGTAGGACAGAAGAGATGAACAAATTCATCTCTAGATTGAAATAAGATAGAATTCTAACCTTTAAAGCAGATAAGAGTGGTAACAAAGAGATTCATCCTTTACAATCTTGAAAAGACTGGTAAGAGAGGGAATGCCACCTAGATTAACTGAAGACAGTGTATTTTCTCTTTGATAATGAACTTCACACAGGCAGCTTCTTTACTGAACTCACCCACGTCCACATTTTCTTTGTATTCTCAACATTGCTGTCTTCAATTAATATGTGTTAATTAGCCAAAAAAAAGTTTTGTATATTTCTTTTTTCCAACCAAAAAATTAATACAACTTTATGAAATAAAAATGATTGCTGCATTTTGAAGTAAATGAGGTTAAATTACATTTTCTTGGCATCATAGTAAAAATATCTGTCACTGGTAGAGGTTAATGAAACTTTACCCCCTCATACTAGATGAAGGAGGTGGGAAATTTAGGTTGAGTTAGCTAGAGTGGGTAATCAATCCATGTAATCATTGAAAACAAAAAAATTCTACCAAGCCCAGTTGTAGATCCTTATCACTGCTACTCAGTATTGGCTATTAAAAGTCAACTTGGTTCTGCTTATCTACAAACATTCCTTAGTTTCCTTTGTCTACATCAATATAAAACTCTATATTATCTAAACAACAGCAAGCCACACGTAAAATATTGTTTAGGTAGAGTCAATTTCCTGGGTAGAGTTTTATACATCTGACTTCATTCCATAGGGCTACACTAAGACATTAACACAAAAGTATTAATGTGATAAGAAAGCTATTGAAACATTCCACCATTCCTACATACCTGAATATATTTATATGTATATGCACGCACATGCACAACACATATATGTGTATGTGTACATATATAACATGCATGCACATATGTATAATATATACATACACAGAGAAACTACATGTGTGTGTATTCTGTATTTGTAGACATGTGTGTATGTCTGTGTATATTGAATCTTGCATGCTATAAATAAACCGTTTTGTTAGTTTAAGGTGAGTGCAAGTGTTTCTATCCTTTGAAATTTCAACTTCCTGGCTAGAGCTCCTTCTAGTGAATAAAAAATAAATATTAAAAAAGTTTTATACTTATATCTAATTCAAACCTTTATATCCACTGTTTTAACTAGATCAATACTTAGTTGAGATACATTACAATGAATTAAATTTTTTTGTTTGTTTTAAAATCAATTCAGATTACCACAATGTCTTATATTCTAAAATGGTGTTGCACTTCTGCAAAATATTTAGAGGATAACAGAAGATTATGAACAGTAATGCCTTACAAAACAGCAAAAAGCAGCAGAGGGGAAAATGAGCCTGTGGAAAGCTTGGGATTATCTGCATTAGTTGGGATCCAATTAAGCCAGATCATCCAAATGCATTTAGACATGAAACTGGAGGTTAAACAACAGATATGTACAAAAGTGGAAAATAATTTCTGGTCACTTTATGAATGAATGAATAAAAAACATTTATTAAGCACTGATTATATACAGAGAACCAATCTATTCTCATATCCTCTACTAATGGCAGTCTTAGTTCCCCTGCTTTTTTTTTAATGGAAAATATTCAACTCCATACTTTAATATTATCAGCATCAAGAGTAGGCTAAAACAGATTATCAAAATGTGAGATCAGAAAAGAATGGAGACCAGTCAGAACAAGGAACAATAGATGAGGAGTTTTAGTACTGAACTGGTAACCAACATTGATATCTATATCAATGTTGATATCAATATCTACATCTAGCTAGCTAGCTATAAATGTTTAGAAGTAAGTCACTAGCACATTCAATCAGTCTTCTGTGAAGGTTTAATGGAAATACATGGAGAAGAGTAATAGAATATTAAGATATGGATATGTTATAATCTGCATTGGTAGAATTAGCTACATGAATGAAATCTCAGACCCATCAATCTATAAAAAAATCAGCTATATGAGTTACATGTGTAAATACATATGTAATACATGGAACACCTCTGAAATCATAAGCAATTAAAATATGAAGTGTTATCTACTCATGAGTTGAGGAGATTGTAATAACAATTCAATGATCAAATTAATTTCTCTACTCCACTATTTAAGAGATTGATAGTATGTTCAGGTATTTCAAAAAACTATGTCTTGGTGGATTCATAGCTCCAAATAATAATAATACTCTGCAGTCAAGTAATTTACAAATGTTACCTCATCATAGAAGCATGGGGAGGCGGGTACTATATTTATTCCCATTTTCAGAGAAAAATGAGGCTGAGAGATAATAAGTGACTTGTCCAGGGTCATATATCAGTGTCTAAGGCAGATTCAAACTCAGTCATTCTTGGCACATTTATATCCCTCTGAATCCTCTAAAGAAGATTCACCTACATACTAGAAGCCAAGATTGCCAATGTGCCATTTAGACTGTGCTGATAATGCATGTTCTCACAATGTATCTCATGACACTTGAATTTGTCATCCTTGTTGATATTTAGTTGCCTACTTCCACATTGCATATACCTTCCCATTATCCTTGGGATTACTTTTTAATTTTTATTCATTCTATATTGTAGTGTTATTGATTCATAGTTTTATACCATCTCTAGAAGAATAATGGTGTTACAGTTAGAGGAATTTAAGTTTAGTTCTTTGAAAGAATTCACAATTAGTCAAATCAGATCCAATCCATTCTCTTTCCACTCAATTCTTGGTCCAGTTTATTATCCATCTGAAGCATCTATTAAATTACATACACATATATAATTATATATATATATATACATAAATAGACATATACACATATGCATGCATGCATACATATATATTCTATCCCTCATACATATATATTTTTTTCTGTTATTACAACTGAACTTTAAATGATAGGTAAGAATTCAAGAGGATAAGAGGGAGCAGGAATGTCAGCCATAATCATCCTTATATGATCAAATAAATTGAGATAGGCAAATGAACTGTGCATCCAAGGAAAAGAGACTCATCCAGTTTTGCTTATTCAGAGATATAACTATACAAAACCATATAACTATATATATGACTATGTATAACTATTTATAATTATATATAACTATAACTATGTGTGTATGTGTATATATGATATATAAATACATGCAAACACATACATATATGTATCTGTATGTGTGCATGTACATGTATATGTGTATGTGTATGTAGATGTAGATGTAGATGCAGATGCAGATGTATATATTCTACCAGGAGAGGATGACACTGGGAAGAAGATAAAACATCAGAAGAGTGAGGAAGTGGCAAGTTTCTAAACACATTAAAAAGGAGGAACACTTGTCAAAGTCCTAATCAAAACCCTAGCTATTGAACCTAGTTAAAATATAATGCATATGGAGTTGAGATTTTGGAGGTTCTTGCATGCCAGGCAGAGTAACTTGAATTGTATTCAATTGGCAAAAGTGGAAAGTGGAATTTTTGTTTTTCTTTTTAGCAGAGGCCTGGTGTGACTACATTCGGACATGTCTTGTCTATTAATACAGAAGGCTATCATTTAGATAAACCACCACACCCAAATCCAGAAAGTTTTGTAATACCAAACTAGTGAATCTCAGAAAATCTTGGGGGGGGGGTAATTACAAATTGCAAAGCAATGACATGGTATTCACAGAAATATGGATTAATGCATGGATGCACATATATATTATTTTTATATATATGCACATATATGTATATACACACACATATGTATACTTGTATATATTTATATACAAATAATTTGATAAATGTTTCCAAAGCATAATAAGTTGGATCAAGAAATGAGTGGAAAAAGATTCGGTTCTTTCAAAGTTCTCAATATAAAATCTTTTATCTTTAATGCTATTGTTCTGGATTGGTCATTTTATCTGGTTCCCTATATTCTCCATTTGCAATTGGGTGACTAATAATACCACCCCTAACACATGACCTTTCTGTTTAAGTGAGAGTGTAGTGGCATACCAGTACTTGATGGTGATTGTATTCAGGATTATCTTTCAAAGATAGAGCCCTAGTTGCTGATTTTTAGGAAGGAGCTCCATCAGGAAAGATATAAAAGCAGAAGAGATGTAACACTACCTTTAGCTAGTGTTTCTGACTTAATCTATGAATAAACAAAGAGAAACATAATCTAGACTTCTCTTTCAACATACACAATGCATTTTCCTCCTATAATGGTTTTGGTCCTATTCTCTCCTATCTCTTCACAACAGGAAGAAAAGTCTCTCCTCCTTAGTCAGCATTTATTGCCCCTATATTCAAAGGTTTCACTAGTTTTCATTGGAACTCAACTACAGAATGGATCAGCTAGTGCTCACTTCTATATCCTCTCTTTTTAGGGAATAGGATTTAGGAGACATGGATTTAGATGTCAGGATTTGATCAAATAAACACAAATCTAAATAGGTAATTTTCACATATTGAGACCGTATATCTCTCAAACAGCCTCAGATAGAATATAGGTATTTTGGAAACACATGGCACTGCATAACATAAAAATATGAATAAAATGGCCATACATAATATTAGTATTAAAGGTAATTGAATGCTTGCAGTGATGGCCCACATGCAATAGAGGTATTTGTTTTACTTAAATGTCAACATATTGGACAGAAGGAGACAAAATATATTCTTCTCAGACTTCACTATTTCTTGTTCTCAGTCATTCCCTAGTAATAGGATGGAATGCTATTGATTAGTTAATAAATTTGTTTACAATTTGTAGGCCATTTGTGATAGTAATGGCAATTAAAGATTCCCCTGTATTGGCTTGGTTTTCAAATTGATTGTATTAAAACCCAGAGTTTGTTAATCCCACCTGTGGGATGGGCTTGTTGATGTGAAAAGAAAGTCCTGAAGTGGGAGGAGCTGGTGATGTAGATTTGGAGAGACAAGAGAGAGGCGGAAGTTCTTTTTGGAAGCAGCACCTCGTGGAGAGAGAGAGACTAAGAGATTGCTGGTGGCCGCTTTGAATTGCCCTGGACTTTTGAGACCTGCCCCCTGAGCTGCCAAGGACTGAGGAGACATGGCTGTTTTGCTGGTACTTTGTCTGTCTGTTTTGATGTTATTTTGCCAGATTTGTCCACTGGTGAAAGACTGTCCTGTTGAAGAAGTCCTGGAACCTGGCATTTGGTTAAGAAGGCCTGAGACTGTCCTGCAGACAGAGAGTGAATACTGTCCACTGGTGAGGGACAGTACTGTTGTTGCAGGGGTCTGGAGACTGTCCGGCAGACAGAATGAATACTGTCCACTGGTGAAGGACAGTGCTGTTGTTGCAGGGGTCTGGGAGCCTTTCTGTTGGTTCAGAAGCCCTGAAGAAGGATTTTCTTGTTGTATGTTTACAGAAATCCTGGGAGAGGGCTTTGCTAATGTGTTCAGGGGTTCTAGGACTGTTCTACAGACAGAGGATAAATTCATGAAGGGACTGGCAATGTATCATATGGCCTTGCTAAGCCTTGTCTCCCCAGGAACTAAGATTGCTGAGAACTTGCCTCGTGTCAAGATGAAGAAAAGACCTCCATTTGGGTATTAAGTGCTGTGTTTAAACTTGATGTAACTCTGGGGTAGATTCAATTGTGATCCTAGGGGTGGGGAACTTTTGACCTTATTGTGCTCTGTGATTGACAAATGAAGGTACTTTACCTATGTTTGGAAAATAATCTCCATTTGAGAAGAGGGGTTTTGTGGTGGACCAAAAGAAGGTATAGCCTAGGGGTGGAGTAGTATTTAGAACAGGGACTTTGTAATTGATTGAATGATTGGAAAGTCCTGGGGTGGGGTAGGCCTTGGAGATTATTTAATCACACTTAGTAAATGCTGTATTTTGAATGATGTCATGTTTTGATCTTCTCTGTTCTGGGTTTGTTACTGAATAAAATAGAGAGCACCTATGCTGGTATTTTGAACCTGGGAAGTTGCCTTTCCTTGGCATTACATTACACCATTGCAATGGTAGGAAATTTTCTTTGCAATAATTTAAGGTCAAGATATACTTTTATACTAATTTTTAAAATTTGAAACTCTATATTAACTCATAATTTTCTTTCTCAATATGCATATTCCTAACTTTTTGTTACACTTTTTTTTAAAGAAGATTATTGGGGGAAGGAGCCAAGATGGCAGTGTAGAAGCAGGAAGACTCCCTGCACTCCCCCATAACCACCTCAAATACCTATAAAAATGACTCTAAACAAATTTTAGTGCTACAGAACCCACAAAGTGGCAGAGAGAAACAAACCTCCCACTGAAGACAGCCAGGTACAGCAGCAGGAAGGGTCAATGATGGCCTGCTGGGAGCAGAGCCCAGACCCATGCGTGAGCCCATGATTTTAGCATCAGGGCAGCCCTAACCAGCTGCAGCTAGAGGGACATTGGGAGGATAGATCACCAGCAGCTGTGGTGGTCTCCAGAATTATCAACCCATAAATATCAAAGACAAAGTGAGAGGTCAGTGGACTTTGGGAACATGGAGTCCAGGAGTGTGGTTTGTCCTCTGCACACCAGCACAAGAAACACCTAAGGACCTGCGGCCCTGCAGCCTCTGAAATGTGACTTCAGAGCTCCTGGCCTGCAGATTGTAGGGGGACCAAGAGAACAGTCTGAAGGATAATCACTCTTGTGTTAACCTGCTTGGATCTGAATTCCTGTTTAGGGTGGAGGTCCTGGGGTGTGTGACCAGTTTGCCAGAGCCAGTGCAGGATTCTGGGAGGGCACCCAACAAATAGCTCCAGCAGCTGAGAAAACACCAGCAATTTGGGACAAAGATTTCCTATCTGGAAGCAGAGTTCTACTGTGGCAAAAAGGTCAAAAGTCAAGTAATTGAGAGGCAATATGAGCAAGCAAAGGAAGCAAAGCAAGCACAGCAATCTGACTTTGGTCTTTTTGGGGGGACAAAAAGTATCAAAGCATGGAACAGGAAGGAGACAAAGAAGTCAGAACTCCTGCACTAAAATCTTCCAAGAAAAATATGAACTGGTTATATAGGCCATTAAGCTTAAGAAGGATTTTGAAAACCAAATGAGAGAAGTGGAGGAAAAATTGGGAAGAGAAATGAGAATGATGCAAGAAAATCATGAAAAAGAGTCAACAACCTGACTGAAGAAAATAAAACCTTAAAAAATAGACTAGTGAAAATGGCAAAAGAGGCTCAAAAAGTTAATGAGGAGAAGAATGCCTTAAAAAGCCCAAATTTACCAGATGGAAAAGGAATTTTAAAAGCTCACTGAAGAGAATAATTCCTTCAAAATTAGATTGGAGCAAATGGAAGCTAGTGACTTTATTAGAAATCAAGATACTATTAAACAGATCAAAACAAATAAAAAATAGAAGGCAATGTGAAATATCTCATTGAAAAATCTACTGACCTGGAAAATAGATCCAGGAAAGATAATTTAAAAATCATTGCACTACCTGAAAGCCATGATTAAAAAAAAACAAAACTAGAAATCATCCTTCAAGAAATTCTCAGGGAAAATTGCCCTGATGTTTTAGAAACAGAGAGCAAAATACAATTTGAAAGAATCCATCCATCACCTCTCGAAAATGATTCCAAAAAGAAAACTCCTAGGAATATTATGGCTAGGTTCAGGAGTTCACAGATCAAGGAGAAAATATTACAAGCAGCCAAGAAGAAACAATTTTAGTATTGTGGAAAAACAATCAGGATAACACAGGATCTGGCTGTTTCTACACTGGGGGACTGATGAGCTTGTAATATGATATTACAAAGGTCAAAGGAGCTGGGATTAAAACCAAGAATCACCTACCCAGCAAAACTGATTGCCATGTTTTAGGGGAATATGTGATCATTCAATGATATAGAGGACTTTCAAGCATTCTTGATGAAAAAACCAGAGTTGAATAAAAAATTTGACATTCAGATACAAGAAGCAAGAAAAGCATGGGAAGGTAAACAGGGAAAAGAAATTATAAGGAATTTATCAAAGTTGAACTATTGACATTCCTACATGGAAAAACGATAATTGTAACTTATGAAACTTTTCTCAGTATGAGAATAGTTTAAGGGAATAGAAATATATATATATATATATATATATATATATGTCTATATAGGAGGGTATATGGGCTTATGAATACATATGTGAATGTGTGTATATATGTGTACAGGTATGCATTGACAGAGGGCACAGGACCAATTGACTAGGAAGGAATGATAATTAAAAGATGAAATTGAGAGGTGAGAGAGGAATATAATGAGAGGAGATAGGGAGAGGCAGAATGAAGTAAATATCTCATATAGAAGAGGCAAGGGAAATGGAGGGGGAAGAACAGGAAGGCAAAAGGGAATGAGTCAACCTTACTCTCATTGAATTTGGCTTAGAGAGGGAATGATATATACACTAAATAGGGTATCTTGCCATACAGGAGAGTAGGGGGGAAAGGGATGATATGGGAGATAATGGAGGGAAGGGCAGGTTGGATGTGGGAGGGAAGTTGGAGGCACACACTTTTGAAAAGGGACAGGGTCAAAGTACAGAATAGAACAAGTGGGGGACTGGATAAGATGGAGGGAAATGCAGTCAATCTTTTACAATATACCCACAATGGAAATGTTTTATGTAGCTACACATGTACAACCTATATTGAATTGCTTATCTCCCCAGTAAGGGTGGGTGATGACTAAGGAAGGGAAAGAATCTGTAATCCAAAGTTTTAAAATCAAATGTTTATTACACACACAC
>NW_027186372.1:0-57347 GCF_028583685.1 Petaurus breviceps papuanus
TTCCACTGAATGAACATATTTTCCCCTGAAACATGATACTCAGTTTTGCTGGGTAGGTGACTCTTGGTTTTAATCCCAGCTCCTTTGCCCTCCGGAATATCACATTCCAAGCCCTTCGATCCCTCAGTGTAGAAGCTGCCAGATCCTGGGTTATCCTGATAGTGTTTCCACAATATTCAAATTGTTTCTTCCTGGCTGCTTGTAATATTCTCTCCTTAATCTGGGAATTCTGGAACCTGGCTATAATATTCCCAGGAGTTTTCTTTTGGAGATCTTTTTCAGGAGGTGATCGGTGGATTCTTTCAACCTCTATTTTGCCCTCTGGTTCTAAAACATCAGGGTAGTTTTCTTTGAGAACTTCCTGGAGGATGATTTCTAGGTTGTTACTTTGGTCATGGCTTTCAGGCAGTCCAATAATTTTTAAATTATCTCTCCTGGATCTATTTTCCAGGTCAGTGGTTTTTCCCACGAGATATTTCACATTGCCTTCTATTCTTTCATTTGTTTGGATCTGTTTAACAGCATCCTGATTTCTCATATAGTCACTAGCTTCCACTTGCTCCAATCTAATTCTGAAGCAATGATTCTCCTCATTGAGCCTTTGAGATTCTTTTTCCATCTGGCAAATTCGGCTTTTTAAGGCATTCTTCTCATTGCCTTTTTGGGCCTCCTTTGTCATTTGAGTCAGTCTGTTTTTTAAGGTATTATTTTCCTCAGTCAGGCTGTTGACTCTCATTTCATAATTTTCTTGCATTGTTCTCATTTCTCTTCCCAGTTTTTCCTCCACTTCTCTTATCTGCTTCTTAAGGTCTTCTATGGCCTGTAACCAGCTTGTATTTTCCTTTGAAGCTTTTGGTGCAGGAGTTCTGACTTCACTGTCTTCCTCCTGTTCCATGCTTTGATCTTTTTTGTCCCCAAAATAAGAGTGTATTGTTGGAATCTTCTGTCTGCTTTGTTTCCTTTGCCTGCTCATTTTGCCACTAAATTACTTGACTTCTGGGCCTTTTGCCACAGTAGGACTCTGCCACCAGACAGGGGAGCTTTTGTCCCAAACACTGGGTCTCCACATGATCTGGCAAGCAGGACACACATCCCAGAACCTCCACCCTAGACTGCAATCCAGATCCAAGCAGGTTAAAGTAAGAGCGATTACCCCTCAGACTGGTACTTGGTCCCCCTACACTCTGCAGGCCAAGAGCTGAAGCCGCCACGTGGCACTGGCTGGCTGTGCTGGCATCTCAGTGGCTTTTCACCCTGGGGGTAAAAGCCACTCATTCCCACTTACTGGTCCCAACATCCAGACTGCACTGGCCTCTCACTTTGTCCTTTGTGTCTGTGTGTTGATAATTCTGGAAACGGCCACAGCTGCTGCTGATCTGGAGTCCCTCTGAGGGGTGGCTGGTCAGGCCCAATCTGGGGCTAAAGCCTCGGGGCTGGGCTCGGCTCCCAGAGCACTGAGCTGGATTCCTGCCGGCCTGCCGGGCTGTCCTCAGAGGGAGGTTAGCTTCTCTGTGTCATTTTGTGGGTTCTGCAGCTCCAAAGTTTGTTTAGAGTCCCCTTTTTACATGGATTGGGGAGGGTGGAAGCCGGAGCCTAGGGAAGGTCGTGCTTCTACTCCGCCATCTTGGCTCCGCCCCCATCCCTCCCCCCCCCCCGACACTTACTGTCAATAAACCTCAGTTTCGACATGGGCACACTCCTACTTGCAGCCTCCACTCTCAGTGCTGAAGTTTCAATGAGATCGGTGTAAAACACTATGGATACATAGGATCCCACCATTCCTACCAACATGACTACTCTGTGAAGCTGCCAATAAGGCGGCAGGATCCTTGAGTTCTGGCAAATGTTCAGATTTCACTGCAGGAGAGAAAAGCATGTGCTGACTGTCTGTCTTAGGGCTTTAATTAATGTATGTGACTGCCAAGTCTAAGCAAGAAAAACACCATCCCAGATGCTGTGGCATTGAATGAAGCAGCCACATGGTCTGGGGGATAGAGAGCCTGACTCCAGAGTCAGGAAGATGTGGGTTAGAATTGTGCCCCAGGCACTCCCTAGCTAGCTAGGCAGGTCCTTCCACCTGTGTCTCTGTTTCCCCATTCATCAAATAAGAGCACTGACCACCCCCACCCCCCCCAGGACTGGAAGAATTCAATGAGGCTGAGTGTAAAGTGCTCTGCACACCTTCAAGTCCTCAGCAAATGTCTCCAGGTGCCCAGGAGTATCTACATGAAGGACTTCACCTGGGACACCACACACACACACACACACACACACACACACACACACACACACAGAGCCTCCTTGTTGCTTGTCATTCTGGGATCATTATTTGGATCCCCTCCTTCTCTGGGTCACACACCTGGACCCTTGCACAGGGTGGCAGCCAGGGGAGCGGGGCAGAGCTCCAGGTGCAGGAAAGACTTACCCACATGAAGGTCATAGCCAAGTGTCTGGCTGCTGACCACAACTTCCAGTCTGCCTGTCGCTCCACTGTCACATCTGGCCCTCCTGATTCCCTTGACCAAGGTCTTCAGAGGCTTCCCAGCTCTCAGTCCCAGTTCATCAAGGTTTAATCAATTTAAATATACCACAGACAGAGCTGTGTTGCAGCCTTTAAAGCATCCCATCATTTCAGTTAATGTGGACTCTCTCATTCCATGACACAATCACTAAAACCATCAGCAACTAAAACCATCACCCAGCTGATGCCACATTGGAGAAAAGCCCAGTGGCAAAGCACTAGATACACACTTCTCAGAAACACTTAAAGGTTCTTCAAAACTCCACTTAGACAGACTGGCTTCCATCAAGTTTTTATAAATCACTGCACATTATTTCCTTGAAGGGGAAAAAACAAAAAAACTGTATACACTTGAAATGGAAAAGCTGCACAGTAATGAACCCAGAGCCTTGTGGGTATCATGAGTGACCTGCTAAGCAGAGGTGAAATCCAAGGGTTCTTGCCTCTGCTCAGTGGGCTTCCTGGTTACCTCCAGAGCAGACCCCAGAGCAGGAGACATAGAAGACAATGTGGGCCATGAGTCATAACGGGCTGTGCCCTGAATGTCTGCAGGAGCCCCACTCTTGGGAAACTCAGCTCTGGGGCTCTGGGATTCCTGTCACTTAGGGAGAGGAGTTAAAAAGGGCTGCATAGCAGGAGAGCAGGTCTTCTGCAGAGGCCAAGGTGGAGGGAAAACTGGCAGCCCCACTCACGCGCCCATGAGCCTTTTAGGGCAGCTCATGGGAGGGAAGAGGCTGAAGCTCCCAACTAACAAGTCTCAGGTCAGAAATTATTCCAAGCCTAAACTAGACCAATAGATGTTACCAAGAACCTTAAGCCATCACAAACAAGTGGGCAATGTGTTTCAACCCTCATGCTTATTCCTCCGATTTTTAAAATTACCTGCTGGGATAAAAACCCCATGCTAAAAGGAGGAACAAAGGGAGATGGGAAGAATAGTGGGAGAGAGAGCCTGGGGGCCAGAGCGCCAGCACCACCCCCTCGCAGGAGCCTGCTCCTCCCTGTGGGCACCAGACAGTGTCCCACCTTGCCAATGCCCATCAGCACCACTCGTTCTATCGAATCCCACCAAGAGTGGCTTCTCGGGCACTTCCTGCCAGCCTTACCCATGACCTCTGCTTTTTACTCAAAACCAAACTTATCTCCCACTGGGGAAAAGCCCCTTCTCTAGCGTTAGGTCCTCCCTCTCAGGGGGCAGACAGTTGCCTGCACCTTCTCCATCCCCTGAACTGCCCCATCATCCACCCCACGAAGGCTCTCCCTCTACCTTCTCTCCTCTACCTACTTGTCTAGAAACCTACCTACCCACCCACACAATCCTATGTCTGTCTACCCTACCAGTTTATTTCATTGTCAACTCATTGTCTAGTCGCCTTAAATAGACATTTGTATCTAAACTGTATCTAGCTTGTATCTAGTATCTGGCTGATAGCAGGTGTAGGTATGGGATCCAAGGTCTTATCTACCATAGATACCTTGATGGATGTAGGTAGGTTGACATCCACCTCCTCCAGTCACTCTATAAACACTGAGTACCTACTATGTGCAGACCTCGTCTCTGTTCTTCAGTCTAGTAGGGAAGACAGGCGGCCAGCACGGCTCTGGGATCCTTCCCCTCAAAGGTCCTGCAGCTCCCTGCGTCAGCTGATGGTGGCACCACCACCTTCTAGACTCCCCGTCCACCACCTCAGTCTGGGCAGCCTTTCCCTCCCCACACAGGCGATCTATCAATGCCAGACCCTCCATAGCTGACCTTCTGACTATGGGACTTTTATGGAGCAGTCCCTCAATTTCCGATTCTTTGCCACTACAAAAAGACTTACTCTAGATGTTAGTACAAATAGGTGCTTTCCCTTTTTCTTGGATCTATTTGGAATACAGACACAGCAGTGATATTGCTGGGTCAAAGGGTATGCACAGTTTGATAATCCTTTGGGCCTAGTTCCAAATTGTTCTCCAGAATGGTCAGACCAAATCACTACTCTACCAGCAGCACATTCCTGACCCTATTTTCCATCATCCCCTTCACCATTTCTCTTTTCTGATAGGGGTGAGGTGGTACTTCAGAGATGTTTTAATTTGCATTTCTCTAACCATTAGTGATTTAGAGCATTTTTATGACTATAAATAGCTTTAATTTTTCCTTCTGAAGACTGCCTGCTTATATCCTTTGACCATTTATCAATTGGGGAATGGCTCTTATTTTTCCAAATTTGACTCAGTTCTATACTTAGCATATATTTCAGATATGAGGCTTTTATTTGAGAAACTTGCTATAAAAAAGATTTTGATATTATTTCATGGTCTATGTAGAAAAGTGTAGTTTTTCTAATCATTTCTTTTAATTAGGTCTATTTTTGCTTTTGCTTTGTCTGAAATCATGATTGCTAACCCTGCCTTTTTTACTTCACCTGAAATATATTAGAATCTACTCTAGTCCTTTATTTTAATTCTGTGTGCCTTTCTCTTTTAAATGTCTCTTGGAAACAAATGTATTGTTGAATTCTGGTTTCTAATCTAGTTTTCTATAGACTTCTGACTCTCATTTTATGGGTGAGCTCATCCCCTTCACATTCACAGTTATGATCACTGTGTATTTCACTTCAACCCATTTTCTTCTGTTTCTTCCTCTCTTCTGAGAATTTCTTAAGGATTGGGGGTAATTGGGCATGTTTGAAGGCAGCAAGGACACAGTAATTAGGTAGAGAGAGAGAAGGACAATCTGGGGAGAAGACAAAGGGGATGGCATGGAAGGTGTATAGAGAAGGGTGGGCGTAGGCAAGGGGATGGGGCACCTCTGCATTTGAGAAGGGCATCCAGGATGAGAGAGAAGGGAGGGTGTCAAGAGGTTGTGAGATGAGGAGGGAGGAAGAGGAGGCAAATGCTTTGAGCTTCTCACCTGGGATGGTGGCAGAAAGGGGTGTTGGGGGAGGCTTGTGGAGAAAAGAAAAAGGTCTCCCATGCTCCAAAATAAAGACAACTCTTAGGGTAGCCAATCATTGGGGAAATGTTGAACCAATTATGGTCAAAGCATTTTATGGAATGCTGTTGAATTGTCAAAAGCAGGATTTCCTGAGGAATTCTTTTTTTTTTTTTTTTCTTTTTTTTTGGAGGGCAATTGGGGTTAAGTGACTTGCCCAAGGTCACAAGACTAGTTTTTGTGTTGAGTGTCTGAGGCCGGATTTGAACTCATGTTCTCCTGACTCCAGGGCCAGTGCTCTATTCACTGAGCCACCTAGCCACCCCTCCTGATGAATTCTTAAAGAGGCAGGAACCCTGGTAGGACTGTTGTAGAGAAGGAGGAGCAGAACCAGAGGCGGACTCAGATGGACCCTGACTACAATTCTGTGTGACTGGACCAGTCACTCTTGGCTGTAGATGGAGCCCACAATTTCCTGCTCTGGGCACGGAGCCTGGGGGCCTGCGGGGGCAGAATGGTGCACGGTCTGTCATTCACTGATGGCTGTGTCATTTGGTTTTGTTGTGGGGACGCCCATTGTATTGGGGAATGGACTGAAAGGAATGTGGAGGGCCAAAAGGCATTAAAAAGATATATTAAAAAAAAGTTCCGGCCTCGGATCTGGATCTTCCACACTTAGGTTGGATTGATAGGACCTAAGGAAAAAAAAAAGCTGACTTAGCGCCTAAAGCACGGAATAGCCCCGGGTTTCAGAGGCTCGGGACAGGCGCAGAAGCAACACGGAAAAACCAAGCCTCAACTTTCGAAGAAGAATGGAGAAGCAGAGAAACCAGGGGAAGGAGATTCCAAACCGAGCGGCTGCTGTGAACCGAAGGAAGAAGACAAGGTTGCCCAGAGCGAGTTTGGGGAATGATGCAGGAAGAGCAGAATGTGGAGGTGGAAGAGAAAAGCGAGGAGGAGGAGGAAGAGGACAGGCAGTAGGAGATGGTGTTTCAGGTACAGGTTGGGGTATGGACGGCAGGCATGCTTTGGCTTTTTCCCTCGGGTCCTGGAGGACCTGAAAGACGTCTTGTGTACCCAGCTCTTCCAGAGTGAAGCACCTACTCTGGGCCTGCCCTCCCTCAGGCTGGATGCCCTGGGGGCTAACGACCCCGAGCAATGTGGGCACTGGGGAACAAAACCCTCGGAGTATGTGGGGATAGAGTTCCCCAAATCATCTTGGAGATAGAGCTCCCAGCAAAGGGTCAGGTCTCCCCAAAGACCTAGTGAAGGACGTAGGGTTCCCAGAAGCCCTTGAAGTTTGAGGGGCGGGGCTCCCCAAACCATTTTGGGAGTGGAGTTTCCAAAATGGGGCGGTGTTCCCAAGAGCCTTTGCTGCTCGGGGGCGGGGCTCCCCAAATCCCCTTTGCATTGTGGGGCTTCCAGAAGCCCCTGCAGTGCCTGGGAGGCGCTACTCATAATTCTTGGACTTTCCGGTGGGTCCACCTCGTCCTACAGTTTCAGAGGAGACCTGAGTGGGTTCTGACTGGGTATTTTTACAATTCAGAAAGGGTTAGTAGAGACCAGCTGAGCTGTTCAGGTAAGGGGATATGGATGGTCATTATCATTTAACGGCAATGGGGTGGGTGACTGGTAGCCACCCAGTTCAGTGCCATCTTGGGTAGCATTAACTCGGGAGATGTTGGCCTTGCAGCCAGCTGAGCTCATGCCCTCTTGGAAGGCGTTAACGTAGGCGGTGCTAGCAATGCAGCCAACCCGACCCACGCCCTCTTGGGTCTGCATTAATACAGTAGTGTTGGGCAGTGAATAGAGCACCAGCCCTGGAGTCAGGAGGACCTGAGTTCAAATGCGGCCTCAGACACTTAACACAAAAACTAGCCGTGTGACCTTGGGCAAGTCACTTAACCCCAACTGCCTTCCCAAAAAAAAGCAAAAAAATAAAATAAAGCAGTGTTGCCGGCGTCCCCTCCCCCTCCATCCAATGGAGCCCATGCACTCTTGGGCCGGATTAATGCAGAAGATGCAGGCCCTTCAAACACCTTAGCCAGAACCCCCTTCGACTGCATTAATGCAGAGGAGCATTGCCTGCAGGAATAAGATTTTCAGCATCCCACTGTCCTATGCCCTCTTAAGACCCCTTTGGAGCTGGTCCCAGGGAACCAGTAAGTCCTGAATAGGCCAGCCAGAATAGAAGGGCCTGGAGCCCATGGGCTCCAAGGACTGTTTGGGCTTGGTCAGCAAGAGCCAGGGGGCCCATAGAAGATGTATCTGAAGGTCGGTCCTTGAGAGGAGACTTGAGGCTGGGTGCTGGGTGAGCATCACCTCCTGATGAGAGCTGCCTTCCAGTGGCATGGGCAGACTTTAGTGAAGTGGAGTCGGAGGCAGGAGCTGGGTCCCTTCCACTTCCCATGGCTTCTGACTTTGGTGTCTGTGCCTCCCTAGGTGATCCCGACAGATGCAGAGCCATGTTGTATAATTTGGTGGTGATGGGCACCTCTTGTGTGGGCAAGAGTGCGCTGACCGTGCATCTGGTTCATAATCGCTTTGTGGAAGAGTATGACCCCACCATTGAAGATTCCTACCTCTTGCAGACAGTGGTGGACGGGGAGGCGTGTCAGCTGGACATCCTGGACACCACGGGCCTCGAAGAGTATTACAGACTGAGGGACCAGTACATGCGCTGGGGGGAAGGCTTCCTCTTTGTCTACGCAGTAGATGACCTCTACTCTTTTGAAAGCGTGCATGGCCTCTGGGACAAGCTTCGGAGAATCAAGAAGACGGATTACGTTCCCATGGTGCTGGTGGCCAACAAGACCGACAAGGCCTGCTGGCGGGTGGACTCCACACTGGGCCAAGAGGTGGCCAAGAGCTTCGGGGTCCCTTTTGTGGAGACTTCGGCCAAGACCCGGAAGGGTGTGGAGCATGCCTTCCATGAGCTGGTCCGAGAGATCCGGAGGTCCGCAGCAGCCAAGGAGCTCAGCGGCCCCCTTGATGCTGAGCACGTCCTGGGTTGTGGGCTCAAGCACTGCACGATCCTGTGAGCAGGTGCCCCCTCTCCCCCTTGTCCTGCCCCAACCCTCCCTCAGTAACTCCCCCCCCTCGGCCGCCACTCCCCCTCCACAGCCTCCCCCGCCCTTCCCCTGCCTCCAGGCCCGTATCTGGATCTGTCCTCCTTCCCACTGCTCTTCCCTGGATTCCTCTGACATGCTCGCCCTGCTGGGCCTCACCAGGATTTCTCCAGGTGCCTCTTGGTGGACTCCTCAGTGTTTCTACACTCAGGCTCTTTGGGTTTGGGTTTTTTTTCCTTTTGAGAAGGAATGACTACCTCACTGCCTCAGTATCCTAACCAAACAAAGAAAGACTCCCTCCCTCCTCCTGTGGGCAGCCTCCCTTGGCCTCTCTGGCTGCCCAGGCCCCGCAGACAGCTGGACCACCTTCTCCCCCCTCTAGCACTTCCACCCTCAGCAGCCTCCTCTGCCCTCCGGGGGGCTGTGGGTGGGCTTTGCCTTCACAGAAAGTCCTGCTGCCCCACCAGAGCCCCAGCCTCTGTTCCCCAGGGCACTTGGTGTGTTGGCTGTCTGGGGCCTGGCACCCCATTCCTAGGGGTGGAGGACCTTGTCTGTGGTATGGGTGAGGAGCCCTGCCTTGAAGTGTCCCTGTTCAGTGTCCCCCAAGATGGGGGAGGGGGTGTCAGTCACACTGAGTGTGTCTGTGTCCTTGTCCTCAACTTACCTGTCACCATAAGCACTTTCCCTGGAAGTGATAGGGGAGAGGGTGAGGGTGGGAGTAGAATGGGCCTGCCCCCTGCCAGGAGGAAGCCTTGGATGGGAAGTGCCATTTATTTTTTTTTATTTTATATTTTGTTATTATTTATTTTTATTTATGTTTTAGCAGCAGCTAAACCCCTTTAGACCTCACTGTGTGCTGCAGGGTCTTGTTCCCTCCAGGAGAAATGGGGGGGTGGGGGTTGCTGGCTGTGATTTCAACAGAGACCCCATAGCTGCAGTTCAGGTGGGGCCAATCTGCTTGGGAGCAGTCTGACCTGGCACCTCTCTGCCACCTTAGTAGCGGGCACAAAGGGCAGGTGAGCGACACTCCTGTTTCAGTTGAGTGTTGGAAGCATGCTAAAGCTGCCTGGTTGAGGGGTGGGGGTGGGGGATTCATCTTAAAGGGACTTCCCTCAGACTTGAATTCAAAGTTGTATATTTTTCTTGTTCTCTGATTTATTACCAATAAAAGTTGTTGGTTTGTTTCTAAATGTGTTGCTGGTGGTTTCTTGGGGGCTGGAGTGCTTTGGGGTAGGAGTAAGCTGCTTGCACTGTGGCCTGGTGGGGAGAGCTGAGAGGTGGGAACCAGGGCCTCAGGTTCCTCATCAGTGAGATGAGCGGGGTGGTCTAGAGGGCCTCTCAGGGCCCTCTTAATTCTAGTGCTAGAGTGCAAATCCATGAGGTCCCCAGAACCTGACTTTCCCTGTCTCTAACATGGAGTCCATGGGGGTGACTTACAGCTGTTAGCAGGATCAGGAAGCTGAGATCTGGGATGGACAGATCCCCTGATTGAGTTTGTGATCTGTCATCTAGATTTATCTCTGAATCTATCACCTCTACATCTGAGGGGTTTTCAGGCAGAGTGGTGGCGGGGTGTCTCTAAAGACTTTCAGAGATTCAGGTCGACTCCAAGCCAGTTGGAAAGATGTATGATCGTTCTGAGATTTCTCGCTCTGGCAAGTGGCAGAGTCCCTGAGAGGACCTCGAAGCTCCAGTGAGGCCATACATACAGTTTTGCAGAGAATGTGATGCTGATAACACGTCCAGGAGTTACACAGGATATAGGAATATAACTCATATTAAAAAGGCAAGGGGAGTTTGTTAAGGGTTACAATGGAGGAGGGTCCCTTCTATGGGTCGATGGGTAAACGTTCTGGCCGTGCTGCCCTCCAGTTGTCTAGCTGTTGTGGTCCTGTCTGGCCAAGGTGGACAGTTGGCCATCATGGTCCTGTTTGGGGCTAGATGCATGATTTCATTGTGGTTGAGTACCCACCTGTCCAAATCTGTGAATTGGATCCGAGGTCAGTGACCAGCTGGGGACAGTGGCTGTATTGGGTCTGGGGGCCCAAGGTGTGGTGAAAGCCAGATTGTGTGGTTAAATCAGGACATGCCTGCTGCTCAGTGGGGCCCATAGGGAAGCTAGAATAATGGGGCTGGGGGCAGCTCCACTGGGTTTTAAGCAGAGCTACATTACCCATATGCTTACCTCTGTCCTCTCTCTATAGCGCTCATTTCTCTGGTCTCTGGACCTCCCCACCCCTCCTCCTCCCTCCCACTCTGCCCCCTGGCCTTGTAAACCATTTCAGGCAATCACCCGGACCATTTCCATTTCGCCCTTGGGGGCTTGCTGTAAGTTGCTGGTGTGATTCTTCCAGAGACACAGACTCAAAGTTTGAACTGGTCAGGGAGGTTGTGGAGGGAGTCTTTTTCAAGGGGCACCAGACTAGATGAACTCTGAGCTCCCTCCCACCTGGGAAGTGTCAACCTGAAAGTTTGGGTAAAAGAGGCAAACAAGCTAGGTGACATTTATAGTGTTTACTCCCTTAAAGCTCAAAGATACATAGATGCACGGAGCCGGACTGTACATTCTGACTGTCTGATAAAAAAACAACAAATCTCTTTACATGTTTTAGGACAATCCCAACCCAGAATGTCTGTGTCCCTCAGATCTATGGTCTCCCTATGTGTTTAACCATACCTTGAAAAAAGAAGTTTCTTAGTTGAATAAGTTGTAAATACAATAAGACAAGACAATTGACACTCTAATTATGATCCCAGGATATCTGTGTTTCCCCCTGTTTAATATATGTCCAGAGGATGCCAATGTCTGGTCAAAGACATCCTGTCCTTTAGTGGTTACAAACAGGAAAAATGCCCTTGGCCAGCCCCAGCTGGTCTTAAAGTTGATGACACAGTGGCAAAGAATTGGAAATTAAGGGGGTGCCCATCCATTGGGGAATGGCTGAACAAGCTGTGCTATATGCATGTTATGGAATACTCTTGTGCTATAAAAACGGGGAGCAGATGGACTTCATATTTACCTGGAGAGGCTTATTTGCACTGATGCTGAGTGAGAACAGTAGAGCCAGGAGGAATCTGTACACAACTACAGCACAACGCATGTGTGATGACCAACTTTGATAGACTGGACTCTTCTCAGCAATGCAGGGTTATAAGTCAACCCCAAAAGACTCATGATGGAGAGAGATGTCTACATCCAGAGAAAGAACTGAGTTTGAATGCAGACTGAAGCACACTGCCTGCTCTCTGTCTTTTTCTTGTTTGGTTTTGTTTCCTCTTTCCCCTTGTTCATCCCATCTGATACAATCCTTCTTTATAACCTGACTAATGTCTAATATGAAAGTATTTGCATATCCTGTACTTGATTGTATGCTGCCGGGGGGGGGGGGGGAGGAGGGGAGAGAGAGAAAATTTGAAACTCAAGGAATTGTGGAACTGAATTTTGTAAATTAAAAGTAAACAAATTAATAAAAATCAAAAAAGAAAAGTTGACGACACAGGAAAGGGCATTTTTAGAGCAAAGCAAAAGGCTGGTTGACTATTTCACACTTTGCCCTTTATTGGGGTTCAAATGATCTAAAATGATTATCAGAGGCCATCCTGGGAACTGGGGGGGGGGCGGGGGGGGGTTTGGGGGTTAAAAGCCTCCACCCAGATCTCTCTCTCTCCTGACTCCTTTTACCAATGTCAGCTGGCTGATGGCTTCCTACAAGGCAAGAGGTGCCAAGACCAAGGACCTATAGCCCCTGCCCTCAAAAGAGTTTACATTCAACCCAGCTGGAAAGCTTTGAAGTGCCTACCCCCACGGACCCTGGTCCTGTGCCTCCAGGAGGCAGGCACGGCCATTCAGGAAGGAGCCTCTGGCCGTCTGGCAGAGCCCTCCTTTCTGAACTAGGTCCCTCCACCCTGGCTGTGCCCCAGGCCTGCAATGCTCTCTTCTCATTCCCACCCCCTCACTTCCCTCAAGTCCCAGCTGGAATCTCACCTTCTACAAGAAGTCTTCCTGGGTCCGCTTTATGCCAGCGCATTCCCGCTGGAATCGCCCCTGGTTTATCCTACCGATGCCTTGCTTATGTGCAGGTTGTCTCTTCATTAGACTGGGAGCTCCTTGAGGGCAGGGACTGTCCTTTACCTTTTTTTGGTTATCCCTGGTCTTAGAACCGGGCTCACAATGGAAGGACAAACAATGGCAGGAGGGCCTCTGGCACTGTGAAGCATTATGCCCCATGCCTTCCATGTGACGTACATACTTATCTTCATGAAAAATACGTAGATTATCAAGAAAGAAAACTAGTTTATACTTTGCCTGATCGGCCTGAGGATTTATTACATGTACTGCTAGCAAGAAATCGAATCCGCATATTGAAGAATAATATGTTTTCCAAGTTTAAAAAACTGAAAAGCCTGGATTTACAGCAGAGTGATATATCCAAAATTGAGAGTGAAGCTTTCTTTGGTTTAAACAGACTCACCACCCTCTTTCTTCAGCACAACCAGTTAAAGGCACTGACAGAGGAGGTGTTCATTAGGGTTAGGCTATCTGTATCTCTGTGACAATCCTTGGCACAAAGCTGTGAGATGGATATGCTGATATCAATGTTGCAAATCTCAAGGAACAGGAATCTGGGGAATTGTGCCAAGTGTGAAAGCCCACAAGAACTGAAAATCTAAAACCTAAAGCGGATAAAATCCGAATCCTGTGTTTGCATTTCAGTTACCTGTGTTTTCTGTCTAAGAAGGAATATCCAGATAACAGGGTTTCTTTAACTATTATTTTAGTTGTGAACTAAGGGAACAATCTCATGCTGTTTGTCACATCTACATTGGCTGAGCAACCACTGCTGGCTGGCATTCCACAATGGTAGACTGCATGAGATTGGCTTCCATTGGATGCCATAAATAACTACATAAAGACCTATATAACTTTTTAAATGTTTTTTTAAACAAAAAACTTGATTTATTCTTGCCATGCATTTTAAAAGCTATTTGTAAATACACAGAAAAAATTTAAAATGGAAGCTATAAATCTACATTTACCAAAAAAAAAAATGCTTAGAACAGCTTAATAAGGCTGTGCTATGCCTCGGACACTAGCTGTCAGTCTACCTCTGTGTATCTCCATCTACTATCTGTAAAACAGAGATCATAGGGGTGGCCAGGTAGCACAGCAAGTAAGAGCACCAGCCCCAGGGTCGGGATGGCCTGGGATCAAATCCGGGCTCGGACACTTGGCTTCCACCCAGAAACACCTGGCCGTGTAACCTTGAGCAAGTTACTTAATCCCAATTGCTTTTGGGTGGCCAGGTGGTGCAGTGAGTTAGAGCACTGGCCCCAGAGTCGGGATGACCTGGGATCGAATCCGGGCTCAGATACCACCACATCCAGAAATAACTGGCCGTGTAACCTTGAGCAGGTTACTTAACCCCAATTGCTTTAAAAAAAAACAGATCATAATAGTAACTAACTCAAGGTCACTGTGACAATCAAATGATGTCTTTATAAACTGGGTTTGTTTTGTTGTTGTTCAATCATTTCAGTCATGGCCAACTGTGACCCCATTTGGTATTTTCTTTTATTTTGTTTTGCTTTTTGGAGGGCAACTGGGATTAAGTGACTTGCCCAAGATCACACAGCTAGTAAGTGTGGCAAGTGTCTGAGACTGGATTTGAACTCAGGTCCTCCTGACTCCAAGGCTGGTGCTCTATTCACTGCACCACCTACCCGCCCCCGTTTGGTATTTTCTTGGCAAAGATACTGGAGGGGTTTGCCATTTCTTTCTCCAGCTTATTTTACAGATGAGGAAACAGGCAGAAAAGGTGACATGACTAGCCCAGGGTCACACAGCCTCCATCTGAAGCTGGATTTGAACTCAAGAGGATGAGTCTTCCTGACTCCAGGCTCTCTATGCTCTGCGGCGGCCCATAAGAGGTTTTGCAAACCTTGAAGTGGTCTATGAACACCTGCTAAGGTAAAGAGGGCATCCATGGCCTCTTGGAAGATAGCAGAGTTGTAGCATATTGACTCCCATGCCAACAGAGGACATGATTTCATGGATTGATGTCTTGGCCCATCTCATTGGTTCTCAGGATCACATATGTAATCTGGCTGCCTGTTTCTGCATTTGTCCCATCTGTCTGATGGGCCAGCCGTCCATCCTGCATCTCGCTGCTTCCTGCGGGTATACCCAGAGAAATCACTACAGACAGTATTCTGCAGCCCAAAGAGGCTGCTGTCCTCACACAGCAGGAGGAATCCTTGGTTTGGATGCAGAGCTGTGACTGCATTGGCACAGCATCAATAACGGGTATCTATGTGGTCAGCCACAAGGTGAGGAGGTGGATAGAGCGCCAGCCCTGAGTCAGGAAGACTCACCTCCCCAAGTTCAAGCCTGTCCTCACACAGCACCAACCACTTACCAGAGGTCTGTGCAAAGGACAAACAAAACGGGGCCCTTCCCAAAGGTTTGTTCAAGAAGAAGCAGAACCGGGCTGTATGTGCCCTCTGCTGCACTTATTTATTCAGGTTAAGCCAGCAGGTCAGGCCTGGAAGTCAGAAAAGAACTCAGAGAGAGCTCAAGGAGACGCTTTCAACACTTAGAGGACTCCCAGATCAGGATCCCTGTGTCGTCCCAAAATTAGAGTCTCCATTCGTGTTTCACCACAATGTGAGAAAGGAATTCTTTAATGCAGTAGACAGTAACTACAGTAAGGATGTCAAGGTGCCAACTGAAATTATAGAACCAGGACGTCTGTACTTCTTTTATCATTAACGTGACACAATATAGCTTAAGAAAAATCCCACCATTCAAGAGTGTCTGGTCCCAGGCGCCTGGTCCGTCCCCTCTGGCCTTGTGGCTGCTGACAGAGGAAGGGGCATCTTGGGCTCCCTCAGAGAGAAGAGGATGTCTGGCATGCCAGAGCACACCAAGCGTCATGGCAGGTGAAGCTCAGAGGGGTCCAAAAAGGCTCACCTGATTCACCCATCCAGGTTTTAGGCCTTTTTCAGGTGAGGGGGGGCTCAAAAACAGTTCACCTGAAAAATAGCTGTGTGACCCTGGGCAAGTCACTTTACTCTGATTGCATCGGCTTCCTCATCTGTAAAATGAGCTAGAGAAGTAATTGGCAAACCACTCCACTATCTCTGCCAAAAAAAACCCCAAATGGGCTCACAAAGAGCTGGGCAGGCTTGGCAGGGGGCAGGCTCTGCTGGGGCAGGAGGCAAAGGCCTGGCTCCTGGATTTTCTATGCACAGCTCTCTGCAGAGGAAAGGCAAATTACAGAAGGCTGAAGGGAGACCGTTCACGGACCCAAACATAGCCAAGCACACACAGTGTTGAGAGGGGCCCTTGAGCTCTGGGGGAGGCCACTCCTCTGAAATGACCAGACTGCCCTAAAGAGGTCTTCTGGACCAAAGGCTGGAGGGAGCCCATGGGGAGCCATCCCAAGCTTAGCCTCTGCCCTTGAACCCACTCCACTCCTTTTCCAAAAGGCTGACTGCCCACCTCTGGCCATTTGACCCAGCCCAGGGGTCACCAAGCTTTGCCTAGAGAGAGACCGTGGTCTATCAGCCTGCCTGCCACTGTGGTCAATGTGGGCACAGAACTGAACTCACCGAATAGTCAGTATCTGTGGAAAAGTGGTGCAGTGGGTGCAGTGGGGTCTGGTCACACCCCCTCTTGGGAGAAGTCTGGGTCTGAGGGAACCGAAGAGGGAGCTGGGAAGAGGAGCACCCTCTCTAATGGAGGAGACAGTGAAGAGGGGGGTGGGGAAGAGAAAGGAAGCAGAGGAGAGGAGAGGGACTCTCTGTGCCTGAGAGCCAGCCAGAGAACTGCCCAGAGGTCAGTGATGCAGGCGCTTGTGCCAGGAGCAGCTTAGAGAGAGGCCTCTATTTCCTCCTCTGTGAAATGGGATGACACCAGCACCTGCCTCCTCCCAGGGTGGTCATGAGAATCCAAAGCCACACATAAAGCCTTTCAGAGACATTCACTGTTATAGATGGTCCAGTGCCTGCCACAGTTAGGGTGGGCTGTGTTTGCACTGGGCGAGATAAGTCCTCTGGGACAATAGAGTGGCAGCACAGGTTGGCAAGCGCCCCTTGGACCCTCCTGTGACTGGAGGAAAAGCATACCCCAGACAGAACACAACCTGTAGCAGCCAAAATGAAACACAATAAGCTCCCAACCGACTTCTCTCAAGTGTGTTACCTGTGGACAGCCCTGATGTGTTGAGTTGGTACACACACACACACACACACACACACACACAGACTCCATTGGGAGCCTGACAAGTGGGAGAGATCACCTCAAAGAGCCTGGCTGATGGATCAGGATTTCACAAAAGCCACTGAGGAAGACTGAGGCTGGCAGAAGGGAAGCAGAAATGGGCAGCTGATTGTGTACAGAGGGGGGATGTGAGGTGAAGAGGACAGATGCCCCCCCAGATGCTTGGTGCAGCTGCTTTATGTTTAAGGCCTTTATTGGCAATAAAAATTAGAGTTCAGGCACATAGTCAGTCAACAAGCATTGTGAAGAGCCTGCCATGTGCCAGGCCAGCACTGGAGACAGAGAGAAAGGCAAAGCACAAGTCCTGCCCTCAAGGGCTCCCAGTCTAATGAGGCAGAATTTCCTGGATCCATTTCATTTCAGACAGCTGGTCGTTAAACATTTGACCAGCACCTTCTTTGGCAGTGAGAGTAGCAAAGTGAGAGGGTGGGGAGCAGAAGGAATGAAGCGTCTTTGGCTTAGATTGCCACCAGCTTTCCCTCCCAGGATGCAGACTGCAGCCCACAGGCACATCCTTCGGGGAGGGGGGTGGGTCTCAGCCTTCCTAGGCAGTGGAGTGGGGGGCTTAGCCTCCACAGGCAGTGGGGGGGTGTTCAGTCTCCACAGGCACACCCTGGAGGGGCTCAGCTTCCACTGGATTTTCTGAGTTTCTGTTTTGATCTTCTGTCTCACAATAGCAACTTTCTGTGGTTGTGTTCTTTGTTGTTTGCTCCTTTTTAGAGATAATTTCCTAACTTTTAACTTAGAAGTTGAGTTCTACTCCTAGGATGTGGAGGAGGAATTTTCTCTAAGCTTCAGGTTTTTCTGTCAAACTGTTTTCAGAACTAGTTTTGAGAGTCTTTACATTTTTAGTTCTAACAAGGTGTGTTATAGTCTAAGGAAAGGTGTGCTTACTTTTTTCCTGGTCTTTGCTCTAGTCTGTGAGTGACAATAAGCACTGTTTTCTACCCTGCAACTGTGATCTTGAAACTGCAATCCATAACTGCATATGGAGAATGCAGCAGTTCCAAACAAGCATCCCTTGTAGTCTCCTTCTGACCATTTGTCTAACCCCCTTACTATCTGTGGGCTAAGATTTCTAGGAGCCACTGGTGCTGGGTCAGTAGCCTGCTGCTGGCTGCCTGAAGCACAGCCTGTATTGGACAGGGCTGCAGGCTTACCCCAGTGAAGCAGACCTTTCCTGCTGACTTTCTAAAATGTCTTGGGCTGGAAAATTGTTCCTCCCTTCCTTTTTGGGTTGTGCTGCTCAAGATTGATTTTGAGGTATTATTTTAAAGTTGGTTGGAGTAGAATTTAGGAGAGGTTAGGTGAGTTCCTGTCTTTATTTTGCCATCTTGTTCCTGCCACACTATAATGCTTTCTAAAAGTGATTTTCTTTTGTTTTTTTTAAATGTTCCACTTTTCATTTGGGGAAAGGATCATTTTTTTGGGGGGGGGAGTAATGAAGCTCATGAGATTAAATTCCTAGTACTTTAATGGTAGCACCTATTATGAATGTTTTCTCTAGACGTCTGCCTTTATAGCTTAGATTCCTAGCATAGTAGCTGGCACCATATAATTATGGTGTATTTTGTGTTATTTTGTCTCCCAACCTTTTTTTCTTTTTTTTTCCTTTTTTTCTTTTTTTGTAGGGGCAGTTGGGGTTAAGTGACTTACCAAAGGTTAGACAGCTAGTAAGTGTTATAGGTATGAGGCTGGATTTGAACTCAGGTCCTCCTGACTCCAGGGCCCGTGCTGTATTCACTGCACCACCTAGCCGCTGCCCAATGTATCTCAACTATTGAACTTACTACATTGCTTTGTATATTTTGTCATTTTATGAAAGAGAAAAAATTGGTGAAATAAAGGAAAAGATCTGAAGTTAGTGAGTACTGATGTTAAGTATGAAATATAACATTTATCTCATAGCTTCTTATTTAGTTTTAAGTTCAAAATAGAACCTTATTGTTGACCTTTTGAGTTGCTTTCTGTGGCTGGAATCAGATTACTCAATTTAGTGTCACAGTTGATGTTTTTCCCCTAAGGTGTTCTGATTTGCCAAAACATTCATAATTGGGAAATTCTGATCATCTTCTCTGGTTTTTAATTACAAAATTACTTACCACTTTTAGTCTTGAGGAAGTTAATTCTCTTAATTTCTTCATTTTAATATTTTCTGTTTGAATTCTTAAAGAATTTCATTTAGAACCAAAAGATAATTATAGCCAGATTCCCAAATTATTTGTGAAAATCTCAATGGTGACTACACAGAATTTGTGGCCTATTCAGCAAGTCTTTACTGAGCCCTGCTTTTTCTCAGGTCCTTTTTATTCTAGCAAACAAAGACAATCAATCCTTGTCCTAGAGAAGAAAGCAAGTATATACATATAAATCCATAAAAAACTTTATGTAAAGTTGTAATTGAGAGGGGGAAAACATTTTCATCTGACAGGAGGTCATAGGAGTTGGTACATGAGTGGAATTTTGAAGGAAACAGAATGCTGAGGCTGAGATGAGGAAAGAGTATGTTTAAGGCATGAAGGATAGCCATTGAAAAGACATGGAGAATGCTAGATAGAAGTGTCATGTATGAAGAGCAGCAAGAAAACTGGGAAGTGGAGGTATGTATAATAAACCTTCAAAAATAAGTTCCTCTAACCAAAATAGCTGTCTGAATGAGAAGTAGAGGTAGATCATTTAGATACCACAGTCTGCTGCAGCAAAACCTTAACATTTATACCAGACCAAATAACAATCAAGGTATTCAATGAGAAATTATATTAAATTACTTACAGATCTTGGACTGCACAAGAGGTCAACCAGAAGGGTGATGCCACAGCCTGGTAACACATAGAACCTCCAAAATAGTGTGTCTGGAGTAAGCATGAGAAGAGGGCTGCCCTTAGAAAATCCTGTGGGTTGGACATTAGAAGCATTGAGCTTCTAAGTGAATATCAGACAGCAAGGTGCCATAATTCTGATAAAACTAAGGATCAGGAACTCTGAGGACCTTAATACCTTGTCCTTGAACAATAGAGAAAACTGAATATACAATTGAGAATTCAAGTGACCTAGTTTGAGATCTGTTAAGGTCAGCTACCTCTTCCAAAATTGTAACCAGGGGTGAAAACTGGCCCTAGCATAAGGCCTCTATTTAGGATTTTAAAATGGAGAAGTTAGTAAATCAAAGAAGCACTGACTTCTATCAAAAATTGTTGTGCATAAAAGTTTCTGTAAAATAGGGTCTAAATAACTACATGACAACTGTAAGCAAATGCTTGAGGGAAATGTATTTAAGGACCACATGAATAGCTACAAAAATGAAGCAAGATATTTAAAAAAAAAGTAATGTAGATGAAAAAAGTGGAGAATATAGGATCTTAGAACACAAAGTGGTAAACTGTACCCAGGAAATGAACTTTATGAAAACTTGAACATATCAACAGCTAACTCTTTAAGACAACAAGAAATAATAGATTGAAATCAAAGAATGGGAAAAAATAAGAAGAAAACACAAAATGTCTAATTATCAAAAACAACTGACTTGGGAAGCAGGTCGGGCAGAGATAATTTAAGACTCCCTGAGAAGCCACAATTTAAGATAAACAAACCTGGATGCCATATTTAAAGAAATTATAAATTAAAATTGTCCAGGTCTATTAAAAACTGAGGCTAAATCAATGTGGTAGGAATCTGTTAATTACTTTCTGAGCAAGGAACCTCAAAAGAAAAAGTGCCAGGAATGTCATCATTAAAATCCAGAGCCATCCCCACCAAAGAAAAACTACGTGTGTCCAGAAAAAAATGAGTTCAAGAACCACAGTCAGAATCACATAAGACCAAGAATCTTTTACTCTAAATGAGTTATCTAGTTCTAAAGAAGAGAAAGAGGCTAACAACTTAAAATGACTTGCTTTCCAAGGCTGAATATAATAGTACAGAGAATGGAATCAATTTTTAGTGCAATAGAGAATTTTCAAGCATTTCTGATGAAAATCCAAGTTTAGGGGGTGACTACGTGCCACAGTGAATAGAGCACTGGCCCTGGAATCAGGAGGACTTGAGTTCAAGTACTCCCTCAGACACGGGAAAAAAAGCCATGTGACCTTGGTCAAGTCACTTAACCCCAAACGCCTTACCTTCCCCCCTCCAAAAACAAACAAACAAAAAAAAACCCTCCAATTTCAGTAGGAAATTTTGAAATACTAAATTTTATAGAAACCTAGAAATAAATTTATTTGGAGCATTTGGAAGGAGATGGATGGTGATATAGTGCTAGAGTTCTTATGCAGAAAGAAGAAACAACTGTCCCTTCAGAAACTTGATGTCTTGAAAAGGTATTGAGATATTTAGAAGAACAGACATCTGTGGGTGTAGATTGATTTTATTCTGAGTGCTTGAATTGGGATAGGAGAAGGTGGGGAAAAGGAATAAAATATTAAATAAATAATATTGATTAATAAAATAATTATAAAGGAGAAAAAGGAAGTGTGTCTTGCTAGTTTTTGTAATGATATGAAATTTAGAATTTCATAATTATATGAGTATATGAGAAGCATATACCAATATAGGAAATGAGTGGGAAAAGCTGGTATCAAATATGCTTTACTCTTTTATGCAATGAACTAAGGTTGGTTGAATTCATATACCACAACAGTTTAATGTAGAAATATATCATACAATAGAGGGAGAAAGCCTGATAGAGGGGGAGTCAAGTAAGTGGATAATATTGAGTAGAGTAGATAATAACTAGCCAAACACATTTCCTGATCCTGAAGGGGAGGGAGGAAGGGGAAAGAAAAGGAAAGTACTAGAATCTAAGGAAGTGCTTTGGATTGCCTCTTAGACAGCTGTAAAATAACTAAACAATGTCATGTGTCAGTGTACTGGAATATTATTGGAGTCCAAGATGATTAAAGTGGTCGTTTTGGTGAATCATGGATAGTATGGATAGTGCTTTAGTGTGAATTGAGCAGAGCCAGAACAGCAACTTATTCTAGGAGAGCAACATTGTTGAAACAAGAGCTTTGAAAGACTTAGCAACTCAGTGGAGCAGTGACAAACTCTCACTCCAGAAGACCTGGGATAAAGTGAAGTGTGTTACCCATGTTCTGTTCTGACAGAAGGGTAGGTGATAGACCTACCTACCAATTTGACGTACATTTTCAGCATGGTCACTGCGCACATTCATTTTGCTTTTCTACATTTATCTCTTACAAGAGACTTCTCTTTTCTTCATCCTTTTCCCCTTTAATCATTAATCAGTAGTACAGTTAGGAGGAGAAGGAGCTTAGCAATAATGCCAAAAGAAGGCCATTGAAACTTTAAAATATCAGGAGAGACTAGAAGGACATAAAGACGAAAGCACAGACTAAGAAGACAGTTTTGGAAGTAATGCATAGAATTTATTCTTGGAAATTGATACTTTAAAAAGTGGTATTAAATGGGGATTCAAAGTTTCTTTTAATTTTTGTGTTCTGCTGTGTGTGTGTGTTTTATGACCAAAAAAGGGTTATTACTTTAAAAAGAGAGAGACAAAACAGTTTTATTTCATCTGTTGAAGCAATAGGGAGCCATTGTGGTTTATTGAGTAGGTGAATGTCGTGTTTTGACCTGTTCTGTAGGAAGATCACATTATCAGCTGTATGCAGGAGAAAGACTTCAGGCAGGGAGATCATACCTGCTGGAGATTCAATGGGGAATAGTGGAAATTCATAACTGCAATATTTCATCAAGCCATCCAAGAATCTTAAGTCTTAGCAGAAAATTTCCATTTTCAGAATTGTCTTTAACCTGCCTTTTATTCCACTGAAAAATGTTCTTGTTGATTGGATGTAAGTCAATTCCTAATTCTGAATCTTCAAACTTTGTCCCAGAGAGGGATTGTCTGGTAGTTTGGTGCCTTACAAGTTTTTGTACCCTTCTCCTGACTGCTTTCCTTAGTGTTGTCCATGCTAATAAGCTTCTGTTAATTCTCTTAATCTCTATTAACCCTCTATGCCCTCATTTATAACAGTTAAGATAAATCCATGCTAGCTATAGCTTTAATGATTTATTTTCTGTTGCTGTAATGATTTTGGATATTTCTAGATATTTGAGTAAAGGAACGGTTTTCCAAACTGGGTTAATTTTTAGAAATTTCTGTAGCCAAAATCTAACATGTCAAATATTGTTTTTTGGTTGTTGTTTTTTTTAAAGGAAAGCTTGCGCCTTATGTATTGAAGTCACCTATTCAGAACTGTAGCTGAATAAGTAATTCTTTAAAGTATTTTCCTGTTTCTGAAGATTCTTTTTTAGTTTTGGAAAGTAACTGACTGAAGTTAGTATATTGAGAGGTTTGGGGTTTTTTGTTCATGGAAGATGAAAGAATGCATCACTTTTAATGACTCTTTGGATTCATCTTTGCTCATATTACCAGTGAAAGAGAGTATAAAGAATGATATAGTTTTCCCCCTTTCATCCCTTTGATAGCATTTAGAATTCTAAGTGACAGTTGGGAAAGGGACAGTTTGGTTGTCGAATCATTTGCTCTATCTCAGATCTCTCTCCATCTTCATCTTGGAGGAGGAGGAGGTATTATTTATTGAAACACATAGCAGAATGGTACTATGTTGTTTCTTTGGGTGCAGGAAAAAACGTCAGGTGGCATAGTCTGCTTATACATCATAAGGAGAAGAATATAGGTAGTATAGTCTACTTACATGTCATAAGGAAAAAAAAGCCTTTGAGTAGCAAGATAGGGGAAATAAATTTGTTTTTTAAATCTTTGCCAAATTTTTCGACAATGAATTCCGATGGTGAGGAATCTATGACCTCAAGGCCACATGTGGCCCTCTAGGTCCTCAAGTGCTTACCTTTGCCCGAATCAAAAGTTCAAAGAGCCAGTCCCCTTAACAAAAGAATTTATTTTGTAAAACTTGGATTCAGTCAGAAAGCTGCACCCAAGGACCTAGAAGGCCACATGTGTCCTCCAGGCAGCAGATTCTCCACCCCTGAATTAGGTTTTCTTTATGTTGTTATTTCCATAGGATGCTGAAGTTATATAAAGAAGTGTCAGTGGATTTGCAGAATTTAGATGTATAATTCTGGAAAATAAGTAATATTCATTGTTCAGGCAATTTAAAAAACCAAGAACAACCGTCCACCTTCCAAAACTACCAGTAGGGCTAAAAAACATCATTGAAAGCAATTTCTCCATTGACTGGTTTACACCTGCTTGCCCCTTGTAAACTTCTGAATTCCCTTGCACAGGAAGGGGTTCACAGGTTCTTACCTCTACCACCCCAACCTGCCCTAAACAATGAGACAAGTTCCAAATGCCAGATACCAAAGAAAGAGGCCAGGAGATCCGTAATGATTATAAGAGAAGTTTAATAATCATATGGGTTACTTACATTAGGAATGATGGGGGGGGGGCAGCCAGACTCACGGTGGATCCCCACCAAGAATTTGATAGTCTTTTATTTGGTGCAGCAGACAGATGATTTAGTAGATCCTTGTAAAGACCCTAGGGAAACCCCATGTTAATTATAGAAATCGGAGGGAGGACGAGCCATAGAGCATCCTTACACATGTTAGGTCTAGGCCTAGTTAATGTTTTGTTTTACTATTTAGTACTGGACTTGAGTCCAGAATCTTGGGCATCAAGGCCAGTGCTCTTGAGTAGATGTCCAGGCACACAAATACTGGTCACTATATCCTTGTTATGACTTTCCCTTATGGGGACTCCATACCCATTCAGTGAAGAACTAGAATAATATGTTATTTTGCAGTTTTCATGAGCCAGTGAATACTATAGTAATACACGTACTTTAACACAGTCCCATATACAGAATAGGTACTTAGTGGTAAATGAATTTAAGTAGATAAAAAAGAAGTAAAACAAAAACAACATGAATTTCACCTATTGTTGGTGAGGGGCAATCAGGTAACTCTTGAGTTGGAATTTAGTTACAGGAATTTGATCATTTGATTAAAGAACAGATTTAGTTACAGGGAAGTTAACACTGAAATTGGTTTCATAGCCTAGGTTTTTCAGTGTGATGACTTGGAGACAGTTAGGAGTTTATAAATGATAAATGATGAAACTTTAGAGTTATCACTCTTTATCATTCTATGATGAAATCTTAGTGAATGTTGATGGGTAATATAAATAACATATCAGAGAGATTGTATTCTTAGATAATTTTAGGAAATAATTTGAAGATGATAGTTTTGGAATTTGTTGCATTCCTCTCTGCCTTTTGCATATCATTTGCATATATTCTTATTTTCTCCATCCCCATTTATTTTGGAGAATAATATTTCAAAACGTTATTACCTCATCAGGACACCAATTGTTCCTTCCCAGATTTCTTGGCTAATTAAACTTTTAAATTATTATTGTTTTACTGAATAAGTCTTTTAAGATTTTGTTTTGATTAGAACCACAGATCTAGGGCTAGAAGGGACCTCAAAGGCCATCTACTCCAACCGCTTCATTTTACGCTTATAACCTTATATAAATTTAGTAAAAATGACCATTATTTGTGTCTTTTAAGGCTAATGAAGATGTTTTGGAAAAAATGGAAAGAAGGTAAGGTTTTGAATTTTCTTTCTTAGAAGCCATTATTCCTAAATTTGAAGGTGCTAAGACCTTCAATTAGCTACATAAAAAATCTAGATGCTGCACATATTGTGTGCAGTAGTGGAAGAGAGCAATGGTCCTTGAGGCCCCAGAAGTCATTAATGCTTAGCTTAGGACTGGATCTTTTTTCCCCTCAACAGCTTGACAGTATTGTTTCATTTAGAATAATCTCAACTGAATTCCTTGAGTATATTGTAACTGATGACATGGGCGGGGCAGGGCAACTCAAAAGCATCCTAGATGAGCATGGGAAACTAGCCAAGAATTTAAAATTTGATGAGTAATAGTGATCAATATAGGTATTCTACTTGAGGCTTACTGTGAATTTCATTTCCATGCAAAGAATGTCAAATGTGTTTAAATTTTCAGCATTCAAGAAAAGGATGAGAAATTAAAGACTGTAGAAGAACTACTTGAAACTGGTCTTATACAGGTGGCTAATAAAGAGGAAGAAATAAAGGTAAAAAAATTCACTGTCTTTTGTAATAACCAGCTGTGATGGGGCTCAGTGTGATGTGCAAATGATTTTCTGTAGCTTTATAAAGTATTCATTTTAGAGTACTCGGAATGCCTTATGAAACTTGATCTTATATGATTTTTTATTTCAGTGAAACTTACATCTGTAAGAATAGCTTAATATTAATTTACACGATGATTAATTTATCATCAAGGAGAGTGTCAGTGGGATAAAAATTATGTAGAGTTATAGAGCTCTCCCTTCTGAAAGTTATTGCCTCTTGAAAGAGGAAGGTTCATAGTTCTTACTTTATTTGGTGAAATTAGAGTAAAAGTAAGATTATAGTTATGTTTTTTGATGTTTGTTGGTAACCTTACTTAATTAAGTTAGGCTTAATGAACAAAGGAAGCATTCAAGTAAGTTTTTGAATGGAGAGAGGAATATGGCTTAGTGCTTGAAAAGTGGTCAGTGTGGTGTCATGGAGTAAGTCAGAGAGGTAGGTTGAAAGAATAATAAGACCAAAAGAAAGTTCTTGTTTGACAAGGCATGAGCACAATATTAGGAAAAGAAATATTATTGGTTACCCAGAAAGAAGTGGTAAGGTATTATGTATCTGTAAAAGAAGCAGTTGAAGAATGAGAGAATACTGCTTGTAAAATACGATTGTATACAATAAGCATTTATGTTGATGTAATGCATTTGAACTGTTTTCTAATATGAATTTATTGAAAAGGCATTAAGAACAGAAAGTTCATCCTTGAAAAATGAAGTTCAAAGTCTAAAAGCTCAACAAACATCTTAGGTAATAATTAAAATTGTTAAGGTATTGTAAATTTTAATTTTAAGTAAAAAGCTGCGTAATGTAGGTAGAGGAATTCAAAAAGACATGGGAATTCAAGGCCTGCCTCCGATTCATGAATTGTATGATATACCTTTCAGTACCTCTGGCAGCTCTCTAAGATTGGAAGCTACAAATGTATTGCTTATTTGCTTTGATGGGGGTAAGTTTTGTTGACAAGTGAATCATAGTTGTGGAGTATTTTCTTTTTGACTACTTCCCAAATTCCCTCCCTCACCCTCTCCCCTCGGAAAAAAAAGGCATTTTCAAGAAACATTTCCCTTAGTTCAAATAAACAAGTAAAATATTAGCTATTAGTAATCATGTTGAACTTCTTTAGTACAAATAGACTAAATTATCTTTAACACATAATATGCTTTGGGAGGTTATACCTAGATATGTTATGATTCTTAACATACTATTCTCAATTTGGCCTTGTTGGTATTTAAGTATTATAATCATATTATTAAATCTTTGTTCAAAAAACTTCAATGATGTCCTATAGTTTACTAAATAAAGAATGAACTACTTATTCTAGCTATGTAAGTCCTTCTACAGTTTTGGTCTAAACTATCTTTTCAGCTTTTTCTCACATTAGTCATCTTATTTTTTTTTCTTTTGTTAAATTCACATTTATTTATTTACTTTTAGTTTTCAGTGTACATTTCCATAAGATTTTGAGTAACAATTTTTTCTCTCCATCTTTCCCCTCCACCCCCACCCCAAAAATAGTATGCCCACTGAGTACTCCTTCCCCCAATCTTTTCTCTCTTATATAGTCTCCCATCAGCCCCCTAACTTTCTAGTAGGGAAAGATGGATTTCATTACCCCATTGCCTGTGTATCTTTTTTTTATATATATACACATTTGTTTTCAAAACTTTGAGTTCCAGATTTTTTCTCTTCTTCCCTCCTCACCCACTCACACTGGGAATATAAGCAATTCAATATAGGTTGTACATGTGTAGTTATGCAAAATATTTCCATATTAGGTATATTGTGAAAGACTAATTATATTTCTCTCTATCTATCCTGCCCATCACTTATTCTGTTGTCTCCTTTGACTCTCTCCCTTTTTTTCCTTTCCTTTCCTTTTTTTTTTTTTTTAAGCAATAGGGGTTAAGTAAATTGCTCAAGGTTACACGGCCAATTATTTCTGCGTGTGGTGCTGAGTGTCTGAGCCCGGATTTGATCCAGGTCATCCCGACACTGGAGCCGGTGCTACTACTCGCTGAGCCACCTGCCCCCCCTTAAGCAATGGAGGTTAAGTAACTTGCTCAAGGTTAAACGGCCAGGTGTTCCTGGGTGGGTGCTAAGTGTCTGAGCCTGCAATTCGATCTCCAGGTCATTCCAACACTGGAGTGGTGCTCTTGCTTGCTGTGCTACCTGGCCACACTGACCCTGTCCCTTTTCAAAAGAGTTTGTTTGCTAATAACTGCCCTCTTCCCCAATCTGCCCTCCCTTCTATCAGCCCCCCTCTTATCCCTTTCCCCACTGTTTTCCTGTTGGTTAAGATACCCCATTGAATGTGTATGTTATTCCCTCCTTAAGCCAAATTAAATGAGAGTAAGATTGTCCCATTCCCTTTTACCTTCCTGCTCTTCCCCTACATTGTATTAGTTTTCTCTTGCCTCTTATATGACATAATTCACCCTAATCTATCTGTCCCTTTCCCCTTCTGCCAATATATTCCTCTCTCACCTCTTAATTTTATTTTTTATATCATCCCTTCATATTCACCTCATCCTGTTTCCTCTGTCTATGTATATATGTACACACATATATACACATACACTTATACCCTCCTGTACATACATATATAGGTTTGTATAAATATTCCCTTCAACTATCCTCATACAGAGAAAGTCTCATGAGTTAAAACTATTATTTGTCTATGTAGGAACATAAATAGTTCAACTTTAATAAGTTCCTTATGATTTCTTTTCCCTGTTTACCTTTTCATGGTTTCTCTTTGCTTCTTGTATTTTCCTCTTTTCATTGAGTGACCATATTTTCCCCAGAAGCATTATACTCAGTTTTGCTGGGTAGATGATTCTTTGTTTTAATCCTATCTCTTTTGACCTCCTGAATATCATATTCAAAGCCCTTCAATCTCTTAATGGAGAAGCTGCTAGATCTTGTGTTATCCTGATTGTGTTTCCACAGTACTCAAATTGTTTCTTCCTGAGTGCTTGCAATATTTTTTCCTTGACCTGGGAACTCTGCAATTTGCCTATAATATCCCTAGGAGTTTTCTTTTGGGGATCTTTTTCAAGAGGTGAGAGGTGAATTCTTTCAATTTCTATTTTGCCCTCTTGTTGTAGAATATCGGGAGAATTTTGCTTGATAATTTCGTGATAGATGGTGTCTAGGCTCTTTTTTGATTCATGGCTTTCAGGTAGTCCAATAATTTTTAAATTATCTCTCCTGGATCTGTTTTCCAGGTCAGTCCTTTTTCCATTGAGATAATTCATATTGCCTTCTATTTTTCATTTGTTTGGATCTTGATTTCTCATAAACTCATTAGCTTCCATTTGCACCAATCTAATTTTGAAAAAAAATTATTCTCTTCAGTGAGTTTTTGAAATTCCTTTTCCATCTGGACAATTCAAGTTTTTAAGGCATTCTTCTCATTGGCTTTTTGGCCATCTTTTACCATTTGAATTAGTCTATTCTTTTAAGGTGCTATTTTCTTCAGTCAGGCTGTTGATTTGCTTTCCTTGCTTTTCTTGAATCATTCTCATTTCTTGTACCAATTTTTCTTCCACTTCTCTTACTTGGTTTTCAAAATCCTTCTTGAGCTCCTCCATGGCATGTAACCAATGCATGTCTTTCTTGTAATATTTTTTTTCCCTAGGCACAGTTGGGGTTCAGTAAATTGCCCAAGGTTACACGGCTAGTTTTATTTGTGTGGGTGTTATGTGTATGAGGATGGAACCGAACTCGGGTCCTCCTGACTCCGGGGCTGGAGTATTACTCACTGTGCCACTTAGCCGCCCCTCTTGGGAGCTTTTAAGGCAGGAGTTCTGGCTTTGTTGTCTTCCTCCTATAGCATGCTTTGATCCCTTTTGTCACTGAAAAAGGAATCTATGGTAGTATAGCATTTTATTTGCTTCTTCATGTTGCCAGTCAGTTACTTGACTTTTAAACTCTTTGCCATGGTAGAACTCTGCTTTAATAATTGAGAGAGCTTTTTCCCAAGTCACTGGGGCTTTTGCAGCTTCCGGAGTAATTAGGAGGGTGCCTTTATGCAGCCCCTACAAGGTGTTGCACCACGACCACCATCCAAGACTGTGTGACCCAGATCCAAGCAGGTCAAAGCAAGAGCAAATTACCCTCTGAATGGTCATGTGTTCCCCCTACAATCCGCAGGCCAGGATCTCCTGAGGCAGGTGCTGCTCTTCTTCTCTTCCTGGGGTCAGGGGCCAGACCATGCTCTTCCATCAACCCCTGTTCCAACAGAGTCCCACACTGACCTTTTACTTGCTCTTTGCCATTTATGGGTTGAGAAGTCTGGAAAGTGCTGCAGATGCTGGTGATTCCCTCTCCTAAAGTCTGCTCTGGCTGGTCTGGGTGCTGGTTGGGGCTCACGCAGGACTGGGCTGGGCTCCTAGCTCAGCACAATAGCCCCTTTCTGCCAGGCTGCCTTCAGGGGGAGATTTGTTACTCTCTGTCCCTTTGTGGGTTCCGTAGCTCTAAAATTTGTTTAGAATAATTTTTTACATGTATTGGAGGAGGTAGAAGCAAGAGCCGGGCATAAATCCTGTTGGACTTCTGCCAACTTGGCTCCATCCAGTCATCTTATTTTTTACATTTTTTTCCATCTACTCAACATGTCCCATACTTTTCCTCCTCTACAGTTTCCTTCGTGTTATATTCATATTATTTACCCTTTTCCATCCCACCCTACTTCCTACCTTTGCTCTTAATTCTAATTCCAATGTTTTCTCTGTCAGTCACTAAAAAAGTATTAAGACTCTGTGCTAGGAATATGTTAGACACAATGATTCAGTCTGTGCCCTCAAGGAGTTCTGTCTGAGATGACAGTATATACACATGTAAAACAAAAATAAAATAATGTAGAGGAGAGGCACTAGTGGTGGGAAGTGCCTCATTAGACTTCATGTAGAATGTAGTGTTTAAAATGAGTTTTGAAGGAAAGAAGGAATTTTAATATATAGTTAAGAAGAATTTTCATTGCAGGTATAGAATTTATCTAGTACAAAGTCGTGGAGGTGGGGGATAGAATATCATGTGTGATAAATAGCAAGGCTAGTCTGACCATATTATAGAATCCAGGAACTGAAATAATGTTAAAGTTATAATAAGGTTAGAAAGAAAATGTGTGGCTGCATTGCAAAGGACTTGAAGTGCTAAACACAAGTTTTTATTTGAACCTTAAGACAGTGGGGGGGGGGTAATTTAAGTTTGTTGAATTGGAGAATAACATGGTTAGTCTAAATTTAGGAAAATAACTTTAGCAGCTTTGTGGAAGAAGGATTAGAGAGGGGAAGAGATTGAGGAAGGCCAGGTCAGTTAGGAAGCTGTTACAGGGATATGTGGGCTTGACCCAGGGTGGTAGCTGCGTGAATAGAAGGAAGGGACTGGTTTAAGAGATCGTCTAGAGGTAGAAACTCTTAAACTTGACAGTTGATTAGATATGAAGTGTGAGGAGTTGAAGATAATACCTGAATGTGTGAACCTGGGTGACTGGAAGGATGATAGTGCTCCCAAAGATAAGGGAAGTTTGGAAGAAAGGTGCGTTTTGGGAGAAAGAAATTCTTTTTGGATATTTTGAGTTTTAGGTGCCTTAGAGACATTAAATTTGAGATGTCTCTTGATTAGATGAGGGGAATAGGACATGGGAACTAAAGAAACTAGAGCTCAGGGGTCATCTGCATAGAGGTAACAAACACATGGAATCTTTTTTTTTCCCTTTTTCTTTTTTGCTTTTTGGAGGGAGTAAGGCAGAATACTTGGGGTTAAGTGACTTGTCCAAGGTCGTATGGCTAGTAAGTGTTAAGTGTCTGAGGCCAGATTTGAACTCAGGTCCTCCTGACTCCAGGGCTGGTGCTCTAATCAATGTGCCACCTAGCCACCCCTTAACCCATGGAATCTGATGAGGTTTTTAAGAGGGTCTAAAGTAAAAAGGTGAGGAAGATAGTTTAGGGGGACACTCAAGTGCAGGCATGTGATATGAGCCAGTAAAGGAGCCTGAAAGGGGGTAGGAGAACTGTACAGAGTGATTGCATAAACAAACAAGAAGAGAACTGTCTTGTATCTTCCAAAAGTTGGAAGTAATCCCACTCCCTCCCCCCTACTCTGGCCCCATATCATACTGCTTTAGATTCCTTTATACTCTGTGTGTGTGTGTGTGTGTGTGTGTGTTTGTGTGCACGTTTGCACATGTGGGGCCCAAAGCTATTTTTTTTTTATTTTTGTTTGTTTGTTTTACATAGTAATTTTTTTCCCACTTAGATATAAAAACAATTTTTAACATTTATTTTTTTAATAACATTTTTTAGTTCCAAATTTTCTCCCTGCCTCCCTCTTCTCCCCCCTCCCCAAGACAGTAAGCACTTTCATATAGGCTATAACATGTAAGTCATATTGTGAAAGAAAAAATAGAACAAAAGAAAAAAAACCTATGAAAATCAAAGTGAAAATAGTATGCTTAAAAATGTAATGCACTTATGTTCTAGTTCTTTAATTGCACATGCACTGTTTTCTCTAACTGGACAAAAGCTCCTGAAAGTGCATGCTTTATTTCTTTACCTGTCCTAATACCCTGTCTATTGTTATGGGAGATTAAAAAGTTTGTAGCATTGTTAGATCTGAATGAAGTGAGATTAACTCAGGTACCTGTAATTACAATATTTGAGCATTCAAGGGCATTCTAAGGAATGACAGTAATTCCCAGAGAATCTACTTGTGTAATAATGTCAAAAGTAACATCCCACTTTTCTCCCCTTGCCCCCATCTCACTATTTCTTTAGGAAAGTTGAATTTGTGTTAATTTTCTATTAATTTCTTTTTTATTCTGACAAGCTTGGTACTTAAATCTTTAGGTAAGCTTTTGCGAGAATGTTTTGGTGGCCAGAGTCCTTTACTTAAGATTGAGACCTGACTCTTAACTTTTACTGCCTGGGACCTTGTGCAAATACCTTTAAGTCTTGGAGTCTCAATTTCCTCATATCATAAAATGCTTACTGAAATATAAACTTTTGAGCTATTTTTGTCACTTTGAAATTACAGATAAAATTGCTTCAAATATAATTATATTTGGGTGGTGTTTAATGGGAGTATTTACATTTGCATTTATTACCCAGTCATGATATGGGGAAAATATACTGTACTTATTACTGGGATTTCTCCATTTCTAGGTTTCTTTTACAGTCATAGTTGAAGACCTTCAGAACATGGAAGTAATATTATATTTTGTTATTAATATATAATGTAATTTGTATTATGTAATATATTTCTTACTGGTTTTTTCTTACTTCCCTTATTTTCCTTAAGTCAACAAATATTTGAAGGCCTGCTACATTCAAAGGCACTTTTTTATGATGTGGGGGAAATAGGCTTTCATGTGTTTTGAAATTTAACCTTGAAGTTCATGAAAATATATTTATATGAAGTCAGTGGCTTATGCTTTAAGTTTACTATAGTTTTATATATTCCTATATTTGGAATTATACCAAATTATCATACTAAGTTTGAAACCAGAATTTTAACTTATTCTTCTTTCTAGAATAGTAGAATTCTTTGAAATCACATGGGTAATAAGAAGACCACTTGAATGTTACCTCTTATATATTGGTACTCCAGAAGTTGATGGTCCTGCTGCAGCGTTAAGTTGTTTAAACTTTGGTACTCTTAAAGGATAATAGAATAGAAGAGATTATTCTTACATAGTAAACTAGGGTTGTGGTTCCCATTTAGTGTTTCAAGTGGTTCAAGATGATGGTCCATAAAGCATTAATTAAAATCTTTTAATAGCACTATAAGCAGTATTTTTTGTGTGTTAAATTAAGTTAAATAAATTTGGTACTTAAGTACCAAAGTACATCTTTGTTGTTCTTGAAAGTGGTTCAAGGAACAAAAGCCATTGGGAATGACTTCTCAAGAGCAAAATTATATAGCTTTCTCAAGGGCCTTAATAAACACCATCACCAAACTCTGGTCATGATTATAGGCCCCTCTCAGGTAGTGATTCTTTGATTTTGACCAGGAACCGAAAGGATGGAGGGAGTGTTTCTTCTCTTTTTCCCTAGAAGGCTAAACTGTTGTTGTAGATATGAAGAGGACATTTGGGCAGCTTATTAATGGGCAGCTTCTACTTTTGCATCCTAATTGTGTGTGTGTGTTGTAGTTAATATTCTTTC
Source organism: Petaurus breviceps papuanus (assembly GCF_028583685.1). Taxonomy (NCBI): domain Eukaryota; kingdom Metazoa; phylum Chordata; class Mammalia; order Diprotodontia; family Petauridae; genus Petaurus; species Petaurus breviceps. The sequence continues at coordinate 34,076 of NW_027186372.1, forward strand.
TTTTTTTAAGAATCCATGAAAAGGATGGAAAGATTAAGTCTGAAGAAGAGCTCATGGAAGCTGAACTTCTTAAAATGCTAACAAGGAGAAGACTGTTCAGGTATTAAGTAGGAAATAGTTGTTTTTCTATCCTCAATTTACACCATTAACTTTCATTTGTTTATCCTTGCATTGTGTTTTATAATAAGAAACAGTCCATTTTTGTCAACTTTTGTATTTCCATTGTCCAATCTTGTCTCTTTTGTCATTGTAAAGGCTTTGAAACAGGAAATGGAGGCTCTGAAAGATGAAGTAGGAAATACGCAGCTTGAAAAGGCTCAACAGGTACAAATCCAGAGCCAGAGAATGACACATTTTTGTTTTGGTGTTATTGATGATCTTTTTCTGCTATGAAAGAAAATTTAGTTTCATTAACATTCATAGATCTTCTGACGACAGTCAAATATTGAAGAATCATAAAAAGAAGAATTCTTTTGCTTTGCTGTTAGTTTGCCAACTTTTAAAATTTAGAAAATTTAAAGATATTTTTAAATATTTAGTTTACTTTTATATACTTCACTCTATGGAAAACAAATGGATTTGTGGAGTATTTCACTTTCTGATTCCCATACTTTTAGAAATACAACATAGTCATAGCAAATTTTGAGCTTCCTCTTTCTGTAGAAATTTGGTGAAAGGTTATGAGAGAATTTTTGATTCTTCACCCCCTTCAAGGAATTTATAATCTGGCTAGAAGAAAAAAGGAAACAAAACAAACAAAAATAAAGCAAAGCAATAGAATACCATAAAAGTATCAGTAATTATTCAGGTTCCTAGAAATTGATGGGGTTTAATCTGGGATGCCTTTATGGGAAGAAAAAAAAGGTATAACATTGTATGGAAGAGATGATGCATGAAATGGAAAGGAATTTATTGTTGTCTTTTGTTTCATAGTAAGAGAGTGAGAAGGTGCTAAGAATAAGAAAGAGGGTTATGAAGGCATTATTAGGTGACATGATTTATTATAGGGGAAAGAGTCCTAAATTAGGGAGTCAGGTAATTTTTTATATTAGTTCTGAGTCATTGGTGAAATACTTCTTACAACTTTGGACCATGTATAATTCTTCTTTCTGGGCCACAATCTTAAAATAAGGAATATTCTTGCTGTTCATTTCTAGTATTAATAGTTTATATTTTTATTATTTGGCTTTCAGGTGTAGGATCTTTTAGTGTGATTAAGGAGTATTAAAAATATCTTATATATTTCACAATTACCAAATTTTTAAAGCTAAATAATTTTATTACTAAGAATTGTGAGTTGTTTACTCAGCTGTCTTCTTTAATTATAATAATAGTAATTACTATAATATTGGTTTTGGGAAGGAGAATTGTGACATCCCTGCTTAGAATAAATTGTTGACAGTGTTCCACCCAAAAAGGACAGCAAATCACAGTCATAACTTTTAATGTACTAGATATCTTAAATCCTCAACAATTTACCATGATTATTAATTTTTTTTCTTTTTTAAAGGTATTAGTTGCTTCTCAAATTCAAGAACTTCAAAATTTGTAAGTACTATTTTCTTCATTATGCACTATTAAATTAGATATCATTGTGATGAAAATTTTAATTTCTACAACCTGGCTAACTGAACATATAGGTGCATGACACATTTTAAATTTGACATTTAAGAGATATTTTGTGTAACAAAATCTTTTTTTTTGGGGGGGGGTTGTTATTCAGGCTGAACTGTGACTACTGTTACTATCTAACGCCATTGACTAACCAAAAAGAAACAACTTCTTTGCTCCCATTTCCAAACTAACTGTAATAGAATTACCAGTCCTGATGTAGATTTTATTTTTAATGCAGCATGTTCATTTTCAATCTGGGTGGAAGCTTATTGATGAAACAAGACTATCTTTTTAAATTAAGCTAGGTTGTATGTTTTAATTGTATTACTTCTCTAAAATTCAGAGTTTAAAAAACTTACTTTAAAAATGATTTTCAATGTGGCAACTAAGGGGCACAGTGAATAGAGCACCGGCCCTGGAGTCAGGAGGAACTGAGTTCAAATCTGGCCTCAGATACTTAACATAAATCTAGCTGTGTGACCTTGGGTAATTACCCTACCTTTCCTCCCCCTCCAAAAAGCAAAAAGAAAAATTTAAAAAAATTAAAATGATTTTCAATACTTTTAAAATACCTAAATTTAAAAAAAATGTTTTAAAAATACAATATTGGCCTATAGTCAGCAAATAACTATATATTAAACACATACTACACTGTCTGTAGACTGGTCATAGACAGAAATTAAATTCTTTTTAAACTTAAACTTATGATCTTCCATTTGAGGTAATGGAATAGAAGATGTTATAGTTTCACTACATGTAATACAAGGTATATATGAAATATATATACAAGGTAAATATGAAATAACTTCAGAATGGGAAAGGATGCTCATTCTTGGAGTGATCAAAAAAAAGTCTCATGTGGGAACTGGCAACTGAGCTATGCTTTGAAAAAAGCTGAGGCTCCTAGGAGGCAGAGATGAGGAGTCGGCTCCAGATGTTGGAGGTAGGGAGAACTAATTATGGAAAGACAGAAACAGTAACTAAAATATCTCATGTATTGAACATCAAGTAACCTAGTTTGAGTGGAAAGGAAAATATGAAGAGGAATAACTTGAAATAAAAGTGGAAAGCCAGGTGGGGGCTAAATTGCAGAGAGCTCTAAGCCCCAGACTGAAGATTCTTATATCCTAGAGGCAATAGGGATCCACTGAAGACTTTTTAGTAACATGAGTTTTGTGATGTGATTAGATCCAAATTTTAGGTTTAGCAGCCACTTGGAGGATGGATTGGCAGTAGAAGAGACACCACTAGTGAGGCCAGTTAAGCTTTTGCAATAGTCCAGGTAAAAGGTGCCATGGACCCTGTGTGAGTAACAAAAAAGATATTGGTATAAGATACTGTAGAGGTATGATTGAAAAGACATAACAATGGATTGGATATGGGAGTTGAGAGAGAGATTGTGGACTTGATTGCCTGGAAGAATGGTCAATCCTTCATAAATAGAAGTTTTGGGAGGAAATATGAGTTACTTTTTGGACATGTTAAGTTTGAAATTCTTTTAGTACATTCTGGGGGGAAATGTCCAAAAGTCATTTGGGTAATACATGACTAGAGTTCAGGAGACAGAGTAGGACTGGGTATGTTAAACAGAAGGTAATTGAATCCTTGTGAACTTGATTAGATTTGAGAACAGAGTGTTGAGAGAGAAGTGAATGCCCAGTATAAATTCTTGGGGATGCCCACAGAATGGGTTGTGCAAGGAGGAGGGTACCATAAAGGATATTGGGAAGGAATAGTAAGATAGATAAGAGGAAAACCAAGAGAGGGCAGCATCACTGAAGTCAAGGAAGAAGAGTCAATAGAAGATATTGTAGATGGTATACCTTACATGAGATGTTTTGAAAGAAAAATAAATAGGTATAAACTGTAATCTAGTCTATTTACTAGATGAAAAATTTACATATTTCTTTAGAGTAAAACAAATGTTTTTTTTTTCATTTCTGCCATTATTTTTTCCTTTGCTTTCGCCATTTTTGTTGTTTTCCTTCTTTTAAGAGTATAAAAATAAACTGTACTGATGTTTGAGTAGGAAGGCATGGCCTACATTTGGATTAAATATATTATTTCTAATGTAATATCTAATTAGTAGCCTGTTTTATAATTGTCTCATACTGTATTTAGCATTTATTTTGAAATGGTTTGAATGAAGAAATACTCATTTTCAAAAATATTACTAATCCCTTGGAATATCTATTCATTTTGGTGTTTAGTCTTTTTTTTTTTAAAGCAATTGGGGTTAAGTAACTTGCTCAAGGTTACATGGCCAGGTGTTTCTGGTTGGGTGCTAAGTGTCTGAGCCAGGGATTCCATCTCCAGGTCATCCTGACAATGGAGCCAGTGCTCTTACTCACTGTGCTACCTTGCCTCCCCTTGATGTTTAGTCTTTTACCATTCAAAAAAATTTTTTGAACATTTTTTCTGTAGCTCTTGGAAATTTCTTGTACAGATTAAAAGGGAAAGAAGAACAGGAGAATACCATGAAAGCTGTATTAGAAGAGAAAGAAAAAGATCTTGTTAACAGAAGAAATTTGTTGCAGGTAAGAAGTTTCAAAATAAAGACACCATGCACATTCTGGAGTGTGAATAACAAGCCTCATTGTTCTATTAAAGTGTCCCTTATGGCTGCAGGGCACAGCTCTTTAGGTTTCTTACCAAGCTAGAAAGGTTATGAGTGTGGAATTGTGACATTTTTACATGAGGATGAGCTTAGTTAAGGTCCAAAATCTTGACCATCCTATCATGAATTCTTGCCTATGTTAGTAGGCATTTCATGCAGAAAATTTCACTTCATTTCATGAAGAAAATCTAAAGAGATTTTTGGTGGTTTACAATTTCCATCAGTAGAGGGGTATTAACACTAATGTAATCATGGATATGTTGAAGTCAGAGAATCAAAATACCAGCTATGATTATCTTTTTTTTTATAAGATGAAAATGCAGCTGTAAAAGCACATGTTCAAAAAATAACACAACAAAAATTACAGCAGGTATGTTATGAATTAATTACACCTGAGGATTGTGTGTGGACTATTAACTTATTGGAGAGCAAAGTGGTAAATATATCTTGCTTAAGTTTATTTCTAGGGAATTTTTTTTTTTGCTTTTTGAAAGGTAGAAGGCAGGGCAATTGGGGTTAAGTGACTTGCTCAAGGTCACATGGCTAGTAAGTGTTAAGTGTTTCAGGTCGGATTTTAACTCAGGTCCTCCTGACTCCAGGGCCTGTGTGACACCTAGCCGCCAAGTGGGAAATTATTTTCTAATGAGTGTTTTCTCTCTATTTAAAGCCAGATTTATTAGCCAGATGTTGCAAATCTTCTCAACTATTATAAATGAATGAATCTCTTCATTCTAATAGATTTTATGCTTTTATCCTTAAGTATCTTACCTTAAACAATTTTAATCAATCAACTGCCTTAAATCCTTCTGGAAACAGATACTTACGCATCTTAAATTTAGTGATTGAATGAGATAACATTTCCTTTTTGTAATATGTCATGGTTGATGTTGAAAAGTAAATCTTATACTTGCTTTTAATTTTACCAAGATAAATTGTATTTCATTTGAGTATACCGTGTCTTTCCAATAAATGATTTTTTATGTGGTACAAAAACGTTATTTTATTTCTTAGGAATCTTCTGCATCACAGATTCAGGAACTTGAGAATATATGAGTATTTATTTAGCAGCAGATATATGTACCAATACCTCAAGATGCATGTTTTACCTTCCCTGAGTTTGCCTATAAATAGTTAAAGAATGTTTTCTGACTTATTTTTCCCTCAAAAACAGATTTTTTTTAGTCAGGTAAGTTGTTGTCCAAGGACATGTAAGCACAACAAGATTCTTTGTAAAGCAAAGTCTCATGGAGTGTTTCTGAATGTCTAGAAGAATTTCTCCCTTTTCTTCCTTTGTCTTGTGTGGTTCTCTGAATGCTTAGCACATTTGGGTGTTTTTTTTTAAATTTGAATGAGTAAATAATGTATTAAGTGTGTACTATATGCAAAGTATTCTTCTGAAAGCTGAGATAAAAATAGAAAAATAAGACAGTCTCTTGTTCTCAAGATGCTTGCATTCTAACAACCTATATGTCAGGTTTCAGGTGCAAGTCAGATGGAAAATTCCCATAGTCTTTAGGGTATAACAGCAATACACATGGTAAATACCTCTTTCCTAATGTTATTTTCTCTGAAAATTTTTTTTATCAATTTATAATGTTGAACCATTTGACCTTGGTGACAAGAACTTTCTTTTTGGAATGTTCAAGGAGATTGTTATTAAATTATACTGAATATTAGTAATATAAAATGAGTTCAACTTTAAAATATTTTAAGTTTTTTTGTCAAACATCTGAAGGTCATTAAATAACATTTTTTAGCTCATGCATTGTTTATGAGAGTACTTATGTTGTTAAGTCTATGTGTATCAGTCTGTTGATATTTATGTCTATAGATTAATATAGATGGATACCAAAATATAACAAAACCTGGAAATATTGAGGGATAGATATCATATATACCACTGTCTTTGAATTGGCTAGGAATATATTCTTTATTTTTTTTTGATGGACAGAAAAATCTCTACCAGAAACTTTGGATGATTCTTATACCTGACTTTATTTTACAAATTGCATATTAAGAATTGATGTTTTAAAAAGGAAAAAAAAACAATTAAGATTTGGGGGAGCTAGGTGGTGTAGTGAATAGAGCACCAGCCCTGGAGTCAGGATGACCTGAGTTCAAATCCAGCCTCAGATACTTAACACTTACTAGCTGTTTAATCTTTGGCAAGTCAATTAAACGCCATTGCCCTACCTTCGCCCCTCCATTAAAAAAAAAAAAGAATTGCTTTTGATGATAACTATTATGTGAGTTGTTATATTGTATGGCAGGAGAGAAAGTATTTTGGGGTATAATGATTATAGAATGGCCACAGCATTTAATGTTCCTTTAGATGTCAACCAAGCAAAATCCTCTCATCTTGGTCTGATCAAACCTGGTCTTTTGGACTAAACCTGGTATTGAGTACCTGAGAAATTCCCAGTGCTTTGGTAAACTATACAAAACAACCACTAAAACCTTATTTCTGTTCTCACAAGCACTTGTATCTAGAGGAGTATTCTGAGAAGTGAATTCTAATATCAAAGTTTTGTACTTGGAAACCCTAATATCAGCTATTTATAGCTTACAAGGTTGTTTTCAACTGATAAGGTTTTACTTGTATGATATGAAATGGTGGAGAATAGTTGTTGTGCAGAGAAATTATGATTGAGAAATACTTCTTAGCTAAAGGTACCTGTTATGATTGCTTTTGTAAGTAGTAAGCATCAAATACACAGCAGCAACAATGTCAACAGAGAGTTCGAATGATCTAGGACAATAAGGTGCAGAATTGTACTAGAGGAGGTGCTTGTAGGGAAAGGTTGAAGGATATTCAGTGTGTTTGGGAAAGGAAATCCATGGGTATTTCTTATGTTGTACCTATTTTAGATTAGGACATACTAAAGTTTAATTATAATTCCTTTTTGGTGATAGATGAATTTAAGGATTTAATTTTTTTTCTTCTAGCTTAAAGGCAAAGGAAAATCAAGTGAAGTTAATGGAAAGTATTTTAAGAGAAAAGGAGAGATCTTTGTTACAAAGGGAAACTGCTACAGGTGAAGATAATTGATTGGGTTAGTGAATGTTTTATGTGAATTTAATCTAAATCAACAAACAGTTTATTATTTCTATTTTAATAGGATTTACTAGATGAAAATAAGCTGTTTAAATGTCAGCACAAGGCTCATCAGCAGCAGAATTACCAACAGGTACTGTCATATCTTAATCTTTTTAGTGTTATGTCACCTTAAAATTAGAAAGGATCTTTGAAATTAGTCATTTCTGAATTTTATGGAGTGATATCCTGTATTTATTTTTAAAATTTGTTTCATTTCTCACACACATTTCATGAAATGACCTATGAAAATAATTTTCTTACTGCTTGTTTTAGTCAGATAAAATAAAGTTACTACAATTTTTATAACACCGGTCAGTCTTGTAAAAATAAATCTAAATTTTAGCTGTATACAATCTAATCATGGCATCATATATTTAGAGTAGAAGAGACCATCAAAATTTATCTCGTCCACTCTCCTCATTTTACATTTGAGTAAATTGAGGTCAAGAGAGGCTAAGTGACTTGTCCAACAGAATCCTAGTAGTCAGTGACAAAGTCAGGATTGGAATTTTGTTGCTTTGACTCCAGTTCCACCACTCCTTCCATTGTACTACATGGCCTTTCAACGACAAGCAAGAAAACACGAGGGTGGCTTATAAACTCCTCAAATCTGTAAATTTTTGTGAGGAAACCTCCTAGATCCTTGGGATCCAAGGGCTGGTTGGGGAAAGGCATGGAGTTATTCTCCTGCCCTCTAGTGGTAGGCCTAAGTAGAGCCTCAGTGAGTAAACCTGGCCTTGGGAACCCTTTTCACTCCAAGGGTATGTGGGAGGATTGTACATGCTGTACTGGCACTAGTGGGTGCTAAGGAGCTGTAGTACTATAGTTCCTGGTTGCTAGACTGTTTCTTTGTGACCCCACCCCACTCCATCTATAGAGAAATGAGTAAATTTAGTCCCATTTGTTGCAGGGTATGGCTGGTGAGAAGCACTGATTGGCATTGAGGGTATGTGTAATGCAAATGTAAATTTTAAAGATCTTCCCTGCCCCTAGGCTAAAGTGCACCTGGAGCCTGGGATGGGAGGCTTGTTTTTCAGTAGGTAATTTTTGATTGGCCAGTGGGTCCAAAAGGTTGTTACATTCTCTGAGCCAGGAGAAGGCTATATAAGCCCGGATGTGAGGCTTTGTTTTAGGGCTCACTTTGAGAAGTGTTCTGTGATTTGATCTGGATTCTGGGAAGCCGTTGTCCAGAGCCCCCCGGCTTTGAAAAACCCAGATGTTGAAAGCCAGATGTTGATTTGGTATGGATGTAATGGTTGGACAGTTTGAAATCTGTCTACTAGATCTGTTTCTGTCTTGATAATTCTGTCTGTGTACTTTGAAGTTCAGGGTGCTGACCCCTGAACAAGGTAAACGATATATATTTGACTGATTAAAGTAAGCTTGTTAACCCATTTTGAGTTGCTTTCCTTTATCAAAGCAGATCCAAGAACCTGTGTTGGCAGCAAAACCTGACGACACTTGGGGTGCTTGCCGCTACAGTATGCCATTACTGTTCCTCCTTCCATGAAGTGTCCTGACCCTTTGCTACTTATGGTGTGGTCTCTACCAGAAGCAAGAAGAGAACACAGGCTCCATGGGCCACTGTGTAATCTCTTTCTGCACTCCACTTCCATTAGAGCAAATTTATATGTTAGTGTGTATTTTGATGATGGTGATTTAAACTTTGTTTTCATTGGGGAAAAAGTAGATTATTTATGCATGAGTTGTTCTAAAAATATATTTTTTTTCTTTTCATTTTTTTGTGTATTGTACCCCAGAGAGATAACATACCACAGTTTGTAAAACTTTGTCCCGTTATCTTGTCCAATCTCTTCTCAAATGTATGAAATTCCTTTGATAACAGTCGGCAAGTAATCATTTGACCTTTGAATATTTTTGGTAACACGAAATTTAATACTTTACAAGACAGCTTATTCCACTTTTGGTATTATAGTCATTGATTTCCTGTTTCACTGAGCTAATGTCTGGCTCTGTTAGAAAGCTTCCACGTGTTCCTATTTCTGTTCTTTGTAGCTATGGCATGGAGAGGCATTTTGTTTTATTGGAGACATCCCTGGAGTTGGAGTCAGAATACCTTCTTGGTTATATGACATTTAGCCATTGTATGTCCCATTTTACTCACAACTTCCCTGTTAAGGTAGATAGTACAAATACTATTAATTCCATTTTATAAAAGTGCCTTGTAAAGTGCCATTTAATTGTGAGTTATTTCATATAGGTTAAGTCTGATATCTCCTCTATATGAAAACCCTTCAGATTTTTGAATTGACATATCAGTCTTCATATACCATTTATTAAGACCTATGATATAATGTTAGGACAGTACAAAGACAAGACAATGATATCAATGAGTTTATAATTTAGTAGGGGATACAGTATGTACATAAATAACTACAATATGAAATAATAAATTGGGAGGAGGTAAAAACGCAGCAGGTGAGGATTCAAGGGATGAAGATGGGAGGAATTTCAGAGAAGATAATTATGAAAGAATCATGCTTTCATCAGGGGAGTTGAGAGGACATTTTAGGTGCAGGGAACCGTACCAAGGACACACAAGAAGAGGAAAGCACAAGATACTTGTATTAAGTATTAATACTTAGGGTATTAAATAGTTGAATTTGATCAGAGCACACAGTATGTGGAGAGTAATATCAACTAAATGGAATTTTTAGGCAGTTCTCAGGAAGGAATTTTATTGGACCTTTAATCAGTGAACAATAAAGAGTCATTGAAGAATTTTCAACAGAAGAGTGAAAAGTTTTTCCAATGGGAAAGTGAGTGATACTTTAAAGTTAGAACCAATAGCGAGTTTTTAAGTTCTCTGCATTGAGGTAATTGGCCTTAGGTAATTTCCAGGTTGCATTTTCTTGTAGAAAGTTGGAGATGGGAATCTAGAGTTTGAAGTTGTTAGGGTCAAATGAGATGATGAATACAGAGCATAATCATAAAGTACATAAATAAGTGTCACCTATTGTATTTTCACTCTTAGCAAAGCTGTCTGGTGTAGTGTCATAGGAAGAATACTAGATTTTCAGTCAGAAGTCCTCAGTTTAATCCCTGGCTCTACTACTTACTGCCAACCATTGAGATGTGAACAAGATTTGCTGCCATTCTTGATTCTGTATCTCCTCTCTCTATTCCATCCATTTCCTTCTCTCCATTCACATTTATCTCTACTTTAGATCAAACCCTTATCACCTTTCAAATGTATGATTATGGTTACCTCCTAACTAACATCCCTGATTCCAGGTCCTCCCCACTCTAGTTTATCCTTCCTTTGAATGAAAAATAATATTCAGAATGCAGAGACCTGATCATGCCATTCCTCAGTTTAAGCCAATTTCTTAGTCTGTCATTAAAACCCTCTTCAATATGATTCCCCTTGCTATTTACAGCCTCCTAAATCCTATCCCCCTTTATATATTCTGTGCTACCCATCTCAGCCCTGACTAGGTTTCCCTGTCTTGACCAGGTTACTGGACCTATTTTTATTTGGCATGGAATTTTAATCTGAGGCATTTTAACCCTTTCCAAGTCATGCCAATGGTTTTCACTTTTAGAGGCTTACCATATTAATGCTGAATTTAATGTGAACATATATTTGATCAGTCTAGACCAGTGCAGCTCAGAACTGCTGAGCTCAAGGCCAGCCTTCGGTATCTGCGATCATAGGCATATAATATAACTCCAAGTCCCTTTACACATTTCCAGCAAACCTAGACTTCCCTCTGCCTGTTCCTAAGTGTATTCATTCAAGCCATTCATTCTCTGTGCTATGAACGTACTTATTCCTCATCCCTGTTTGAAATCTTTTTCTTCAAGACCTAGCTCAGATGCCTCTGGGAAGATTCCTTCCCACGTTAGTGATCTGTCCATCCTTATATTTTCTTACAATATTGTCTAAATCTCCTTCCTAAAATGTAAAAGCCTTTGATTGGATGTCATTGCTTTTCATCTTCTATGATTATTCCTTCTCAGTGCTTCAAAGAGTGCCTGACAGATTCATTCATGAAACATACATTAGTGGCTGCTCTGTATAAAATATTTTATTAGGCTCTGGGGGAAATAAAAATGTGAAATAAGACATAGTCACTAACCTCATGAACCTTACATAAATTATACCATTAAAGGAGTGTGGTTAAGTAATTCTAAGTATTGCATGACATACACTTTAGAGTTATGAAATAAAATATCCTATGTCAAGGCCAAGATAAGGAACGTTGTTAACACATGAGACAGGGATGAATTAGAAGAAGCCTTCAGGGTAGGTTCTGTATTTGAGCTGGACTTTAAAAGGATGAGTGGGAATTAAATAGGCAAAAAAGAGGAAGGATACATATTTTAAGTAATAGGAAATATTGTAAACCAGCATAGAAGTGGGGTACTGCAGGCCATGTTTAGGGAGTACAGAGAAAAGTTTATTTTGGTTGAAGGGAAGTTTTAATGAGATCTATGAATATCTCATTGATTTAAGAGCTGTCTGCAGTGATAACATGTCATAACCCATTTATGCTTGCCTATTTTGTGCAGCTTTGGACTGAGTCCTTCTAAAAGCTCACTGCAAGGGGTTCAGCCAGAATGCTGGGTGGAACACTTTGGCCACCTTCTGCTCTTGTCATATGACCAGCCCATGTTTTCTTCCTATCATACAGTTCTTTGATGATATCCTTTCTCCTGTTGTTCTTTAAAGTTTCTCTTTTGTTGAAGCTTTTGATAGCTTAAAACTGCACTACGTCTTTTGTGATAAACAATATATTGTAGTCTGCTCACAACCATGTTGAGCTTCACATTTCCATTTGTGTCATATTTTGTTTTTAGTTCTTGAAGGTATTAGTGTTTCATTTTTTCTTGCTATATAGCAATATTAGTACAGATAGGCCTTTATTTTCATGGATCAGTAAACAATCTTTGCAATTTCCCAAAAGCAGTTTGACCCACTCTCTTTCTCTTATTCAAGTCTGTGTCCCTCTCTACTATCTGTCTTGGACATACATACTGTTGAACAAGCTTTCTAGGGTTTCTACCTAAACACAAGTTAAAATATGGGCAGGAGACACCCTTCAACCACTTGGTCCTCCCTGTGTGGACAAACAGGTCAAATTCCTTTGAATATTTACAGCACTTATTCAAGAAGGTCTTCAGTGTTTTGGGACTTGATACAATCAGCATGTCATTTTCTAACAAGAGGACCTAGAAAACTTCACCCTGCAAGAGAAATTGAAGCCTCCTTGATCTCGATCTCCTCTATCATAATAGTGCATTCTTTTACCCAGCATATGTCTCCCTATATTATGCCTTACCTGTTATGTGTTATCATCCAACAGTGTTATTTTTATTGTTATATCTATAAGAATTATTGAATAATATTGACACACTGTTGGGAGACACCTAGTTGTTAAAGATTCTGTAAGGTGGTGTTCTACCAAGTTGTATTCTTTTTCATAATTAATAAAGAATAATAACAGTAGTATCTTTTTTTTAAGTAATTGAGGTTAAGTTACTTGCTCAAGGTTACATGACCTATTATTCCTGGGTGTGGTGCTGAGTATCTGAGCCCAGATTTGATACCCAGGTCATCCCAACACTGGAGCCAGTACTCTTACTTGCTGAGCCAGCTGGCCAACCCTAAGCAATTGGGGTTAAGTAACTTGCTCAAAGTTACACAACCAGGTGTTTCTGGGTGGCACTAAGTGTCTGAGCCCAGGATTAGAGCCTCAGGTCATCCCGACACTGGAGCTGTTGCTCTTACTCGCTGTGCTACCTGCCCACCCCAACACAGTAGTATCTTAATGTTCCCTACATTTTTCTGGACCCATGGAGTAAGGACAAGTTAGGATCTGAGTTATGTACCTGAAAGCTTAAAAGTATGGTGGTGCCTTCAACAGAAGTAGGAAAGTTTGGAAGAGTGAAAAATTTTAAGGGAATTTAATATATATTTTTTAAATTTAATAATTTATATTTAATTTATTTTAAATTTATATTTAATAATTGTTTATATATTTTTCTTTTGACATGTTGAGTTTTAGATATTTCTAGGATATAGTCCATCTTGACATACTTAATAGGCATTTGGTGATGCAGCTCAGATTTTTTTGAAGTTCAGAGAAGAGACTGAGCCTTTTGTCAGTCTATATACAGATAATAATTAAACCCTTGGGAAATGATGAGGTTACAAAGAGGGAGGAGGGTTCAGGAAAGAACCTTGAGGAATACCCAGAATTAGTGGGCATGAGGTGGTTGATGAGCCCCCAGAATAGGTACAGAAATATCAGGGAGTTGAAGAACCAGAAGAGAGACTAGTGCCATGAAAACCCAGACAGTAGCGAGCATTTAAAAGGACAGTGGATGGTCAGCAGGATTGAATGCAGCAGATAATTGAGAAGAATGAGGACTGAGAAAAGACCATCAGAGTTGACAATTAAGAAATCACTGGTAACTTTGGAGTGAGCAGTTTCATTTTTGATGAGACATCGGGAGCCAGATTGCATAAGGTCAGTTAGTTATGGAAGTTGATGAAATTGTTAAATGTATAAGGGTATAATTTTAAAGTAGTATACAGAGAATAGGATCCAAACCTCAGGAAACACTGCAATTTAAAGGTCAGGAAGAGCAACCAGTGAACAAGACAGAATGTACGGCCTTTCTTATGTTTTCATTTTGCCTCCCATGGATATTTTCTTCTGCATTATCTTTTCTGGCAGTTGTATATATTGCTGAGTCTTTTGTCATATGAACTGCTCTTTAGTGTCTGTCTCTTCTACTGTTTTCTTAAGTCTAAATGCATTTAATTGTTCAATTGGTATTTATTGGATCCAATGAGTTTCTATTTCTGTTTTAATTTGTAGATTAGAATATTATATATATATATATATATATATATTTACTGATGCTTCATTATAATAAATTACCAATTACTAATTTAAAAGAATATCCCAATAATAGCAGACCTCACAAAAACTGCCTTCACTACCCTAGGAATGAATAATAGCCTATAAGAGAATTAAGTAATTTTAACATTCTTTGCTCTCATCATTCTTGAACTTGTATAATCACTTGTTTTTAAAAGTCAGTAAAATTTGTTAAGTAACTAAGATATATAAAACACTTTGGGTACAATATATTAGCCTATATGTTTAAGTAATTCTTTCTTCTACTTCTTGAAAGGGGACGAAAATATACAAATACTTGTGAAATTCTAAGTTGACAAGAACACTGACCAAGAGATATTTTGCGTGAATAAGACAATACAGCGGTTAGAAATGTGCAGATCAGAAAAAAAAATAGGCTTCACATTTATATAGGGCTTTAAGGTTTACAAAGTACTTTCCCATAGCAAACTTATGTGAAAAATATTACAAGGGTGATTATTCCTGTTTTACAACTCACACTGAGTCTGAGAGAGAGGAAATGGTACAGAGCTGAGGGATTCCAGAGCTTTCATGAGAACTTAGGTTTCCTGACTCTAAGTCTATGACTTCTTCAGTCACACCCTGACATTTTAAGCTAGTGCTTTGTGCAAGTTAGATTCACAAAGTTGAATATTTAAAAGTTTTCATGAGAGTGACTCTTGGTTTCATACCTGTCTGATTCATTTTCAGCCTCCTTTTCTGGCTTATCATCCACATTTCACTGTGGTCTCTGTACTGAGCCTTCTTGGTTTCTTATTTGATTCTTTCTTGATTATCCCATAGATTTAAATAACATTTTTATACAGATTACTCTCCAATTTTAGTCTTTCCACAAATTTCCTATTAGCATTGTCAAAGCATATTGTCTTTCAGTTATCTCAAAGGCAACAAACATGTTCAAAACAATACTTTCCTCAGTATATCTAATTTATTATATTTCCCAAAAAACTTTCTTATTTTTGTTGAGAGTACTACCAGCCTGCTTGTAACCCAAGTTTCAAATTTTTTAATCATTCATGACTTTCTTTTCTGTCTCTTATCCCACATATTCTATCTGTTGGCAAGGCTTATTGGTTCTAGGTGCACACCCTTGCTCACATCCGTCCTTTTTCTCTACTCACATAACTGCCACCCTAATTGGCACCACCGTAGGACCTAGTTCAGGTCCTCATCACTGAGTCAGAGGATCACTGTCCAATCACTTCATCCATGTAGGCACTCTTGTCTACCAGTACAGATCACAAGTCTCATATACCTCTCTCCTTCACCATCAAATAATCATAACCTGGTGGCCAACCTTCTTTCAATTTTTTTTGGCATTTAATATGCTATTATGGGGATAGAGGGTGCTGTGAATAAGTTTCCATAAGTTTAGGTTGTATTCTCCATTGTTAAAGCAAATGGTGTAGAGAAAACAAGTGAGAGAGCAAGATGGGTTTTAATTTTTATCTTGGAGTGGGAACTTTTTTCTCTCACTTTGACCTTGGAAAGATGATGGTTTAGAAATTCTAACAAAACAGGAAATACAAATGAAGTGCATGTGTGGCCCTTGTAAAATATGAGATGCTAAGTATCCAGAAAGCATTGTAAAAATAAAATTTAAAACTTTTTTATAGATATCTTCTGTGCCTCCACATGAAGAATTGTTAAAAATGTAAGTAAGAATTTTGATTCACTTTTTGGTACTTCCCTCATTCAATGTTTTTGTGCTCTTTTGTGCTTCAAGGTTCTGAGATACTTAATTCTGTACAGCTTTGAAACCTGTTATATGAAATAATATTCTCTTCTTTTACTTCCTTGTTTTCTATATATGCACTGAACTATATCAGCAACTAGAATTTATTTGCAGCTATTGAAGGGAAATAGTGAGTGGTGTAGATGATTCCACAAAATGTTTTTATTTGTATTTTTTAATTATTTTCATACATTTTTTTACATTATTTTTACTGCTATATTGTGTTTTTACATCGCCTTCTTTTCTTTCTTTCTTTTTTTTTTTTTAAAGCAATCGGGGTTAAACTTACTCAAGGTTACACGGCCAGTTATTTCTTGGTGTGGTGCTGAGCATCTGAGCCCGGATTTGATCCAGGTCATCCCGACACTGGATCCGGTGCTCTTACTTGCTGTGCTACCTGGCCGCCACTCTTGTCTTTTAGGAGTTCTTATCTTCAGTGAATTTTTCTGCCTCTTTTACCATGTGGCCTTTTTTGTGTATTTTTCTGATTCCTTTACCAATTTGTGACTCTTGGTTCCTCATTTTCTTGTATCACTGTCATTTCTTTTCCCACTTTTTCCTGTAGCTACCTCTCATCTGATTTTTAAGATCCTTTTTGAGCTCTCCCAGGAATTTTTTTTGGGCCTGAGACTAATAATAAGTGCTTGAGGATTTGGATGTAGCGCTTTTAACTCTGTTGACCTTCAGACTTTGTGTTTTGATCTTCCCCTGTCACCCTAGTATTTTTTAATATAGTCAGACTATTTTTGTTGTTTGCTTAGTTTTCTAGCCTTTTTTTTTGTACTTTCATATGTACCTTAAAAAGTGAGTCTCTGCTTCTAAGGTTGAGGGCAACTGTCCTAAACTTCAGGCCTTTTGTTGCTACTGATCTCAGAGCTAGTTCTAGGGGTCTATAGTTTTTCAGTTGTCCCAAGGTGGTAGGATCTAAGGAGAGATGTGTTTATTGCTCTCCTGGCCTGTATTCTGGTCTGTGGGTGACCACAAGCACCCTTTTCTACCCTAGAGCTGCTTCCCTATAGCCACAACCTCTGCTATGCTAATGCTGCTCTTCACCCTGAGTTGGAGATCACAACCAAGATCTGGGGCTGTGAATGGGAAATGAAACAGAGTCTTGCACCCGGGACCAGGAAAGAGCCCCCTGTAATCTCCTTCTGATTACTTGTATGGCTCCTTTGTCACTTGTGGCCTAAGAGCTTTGGAGGCCACTAATGCCATTTCAGTTGCCCCCAAGACCTGCTGCTGGCTTGCTGCGGCATTGCCTGCACTGAACTGCACTCTACTCATCCCAGTTTGATAGACTTTTCCTGCTGACCAACTGAACTTGTCTTGGGCTGGCAAATTATTTCACCCCATCCTTTTGTGAGTTCTGTCAATCCAGAATTATTTTGAGGCACTATTTAAAGTTATTTGGAGGGGAATTTTGGAGAGCTCTAGTGAGATTGCATTTTTTTTGCCATCTTGACCCTCTCTGCATTTTAGCAAGTTGTACAACATGGGATCCATAGAATTGTAGTTTTAGTTTGCGTGGTTCTTGATGGCAGCCTTTTTGGTCTGTTCCTTCTTGGAACTTACAGCTGAATGACCTCATATATTATCATATATATCATATATAATCACTCTGATTATTGCCTTTATAAGCAACATCAACTAAACATCCAGAGTTTGTATGACCATAATATGTATATATAAAATCATCCTAAACTAGTGGAGGAGGATTAACCTTAAAGATTAGACCAACTACAAACCAAAGCATGAATGTTATCTACAGTATAACTGATAAGGTTTCATTGGAACCAATAAAACCTTTTCTTGTTATGGCGAAGAGATATGAATGAAGAGCTGGAAAAAATGTATTTAAATTTGAGCACCTCAAGCTATGTTTCATATCCCACCTTCCAGTGAACTTCTGAAATATTTCTTATATGACTTCCTTTTGAGTATCCCAAGTAACAAGAGGGACCCACTTGAGCATTTTTTGTGCTCAGAGCTTTTTACACAAAATATGAAAGAGGGAGCATAACTTAGTGGATAAAAGACTTGACTTGGAGTCAACAGGACTTAAGGTTCATATCTTGCCTCTGAGACACAGTAGATATGTGATTAAGACTTTTAAATTATGGACAAACTATTAATCAATGTGGGGTAGAGAAAATTTCCACACTAGAAGTACCCAATACACAAATGAAATGCATGATGAGTGTGAGTGCATATGTGCAGATATATAATGGGATTAACATTGATTTGATTATTTTCCTTATATAACATTTTTGTGGGTTTACTAAGAATAGTAATCAGCAATGAAAGGAGTATATATTTTTTTAATTAATTTGTTTACTTTTAGTTTCCAACATTCACTTACATAAGTTTTAGATTTTCTCGGCCTCACTCCCCTCCCCAAGATAAATCCAATATAGCCTCTAAATATATATTCTTATTAAACATATTTTCACATTAGTCATTTTGTTTGAAAGAATTATAATGTATGGGAGAAACCATGAAAAAGAAAAAAAAACAACTGAACTAAACAAAAAAAAAAAAAGAGAGCAAATAGTCTGCTTGGATCAGCATTCAGACTCCATAATTCTTTGGATGTATGTGGCATTTTCCATCATGAGTCTTTTGAGGTTGTTTTAGGTCCTTGCATTGCTGAGAAGGGCTAAGTTTATCAAAGTCAGTCATCATACACTGTGGCTGTTGCTGTATACAGTGTTCTCCTGGTTCTGCTTACTTCACTCAGAATCAGTTCATATAAGTCTTTCCTGGTTTTTCTGAAATATGCCTGCTCATCATTTCTTATACCATAATAGTATTCCATTACATTCATTTACCACAACTTGTTTAGCCATTCCCCCAATTGATGGGCATCCCCTAGATTTATTCTTGGCCACCACAAAAAGAGCTGCTATAAATATTTTTGTACATGTAGGTCCTTTCCCCATATTTATGTTCTCTTTGGGATACAGCCCTAGAAGTGTTATTGTGAAGTCAAAGGGTATGCACATTTTTATTGCCCTTTGGGGATAGTTCTAGATTACTCTCCAGAATGGTTGGATCAGTTTACAACTGCATACACGATGGATTCCAATTTTTCCATATCTTCTCCCACATTTATAATGTTCCTGTTATATTATGTTAGCCAATCTGATAGGTGTAAGATGGTAACTGAGAGTTGTTTTGATTTGCATTTCTCTAATCAGTAGTAATTTAGGACATTTTTTTTGGCTTTTTGTAGGGCAATTGGGGTAAAGTGACTTGCCCAAGGTCACGTGGCTAGTTTTTGTGTTAAGTATCTGTGACCGGATTCAAACTCAGGTCCTCCTGACTCCAGGGCCAGTGCTCTATTCAATGCACCACCTAGCTGCCCCTAGAGCATTTTTTATATGACTATAGATTGACTTTAATTTTTTCCTCTGAAAGCTACCTGTTCATATCCTTTGACCATTTATCAGTTTGGTATGAATTCTATTCTTATAAACTTTACTCAGTTTACTATATATTTTAGAAATGAGTCCTTTATGAGACACTGGTTATAAAAATTCTTTCCCAATTATCTGCTTCCTTCCTAATCTTTGTTGTATTGGCTTTGTACAAAACTTTTTTTTTTTAATTTAATGTAATCAAGATTACCTATTTTGCATTTCATAAAGCAAAATGTTCACTCTCTCTTGTTTGGTTATATATTCTGTTAAACCGATTTTCACATTGGTCATGATTTAAAGAAGAATTAAAACTAATGGGTTGGAACCACGAGAAAGAAAAAAACAAAAGAAGAGGAAATAGTAGGCTTCAATTTGAATAATTTTAAGTGAACCACAGGACTCCTCTGTTGGAATAAGATAGTTTTTAAACGTTGTCCAAAACTGAATTTAATAAAAAAAACTCATACAATTATGAAGAATGTTTTTTTAAGAAAATGGTATAATTTGGATCAGTGTATATATACTGCTACTTTTGTAGTTATCACCATAATGAAGTCTTGTGTAGTAATATGTTACATTTTCTCAAAACTTCACCTTATTGGAATGTTTAAACTAGCCCTCTAATTTTTAGTTTAAAAATATTCTTATTAACATTACATTTATTCCATTTTTGGTAGTTTTTCTGAATCAAATGAGTCTTTAACAACTAACCAGATTGGAATGTATTTTCAAAATCAATTATTTTAGATAATCTAAATAGCTTCTTCATGAAGAGTGAATGAAAATATCTTATTAAGGCATATTCCTCATTTTGTTTTTTCATTTGCTTTTGTCTACCCTTTCTAAATACTTTTATTCCTATGGCTTTCTTTTCTTTTATTTAGTATTTCAGATGGAGCCACCTCTGCTTATCTTTCCTGTATATCTGTCTGGTGGAGCATATTGACTCATGACTTGCTCACAGTGATAGTTAGTGATCACATTCCATTGGCAGTTAATGAGACACTAGCTTAATCTGAGAATACCAATTAATCTCATCATGATTTAGCTTTATGTTCACAGCTGAAAACAAAATCAAATGAAATACTTCCAAATTCAAATGGAACAAAGTGAAAGAAAGAAAGTAGCTGATGACCTGCATAAGGTAACACAACTCTTTGTATCGAAGGTTAATTTTCATTGATGTCTAAATCCTAAACAAGTTCAAAGTAAGCTCCTCAGTTTTGAATTTTGATTGACTGTGCAATTTTATATCTATGTTTTCTTCTGTGGTTTTTTAGTGATCTTTCTTAAGACCATTTATTTTGCTATAAATTTTATAGCAGTTTAATCAGTTACTGTTTAGCGTACTTTTAAAAATTATTAACAGACCTTTCTTAGGCTACCCAATACTTAAGCTAATCCATCTGTATTTTTTTTAGCTGTGTTTATCCTTGTTTATAAAGCATATTCCGTTTGCTATATTTCCCTCAACTATAGAACTAGAAGATATGTATGCAGATGGTGTATTCCTTCCATTTGATATTTCTGTATAGAATTTAATTGCACTTGAGTAATTAGCCTAACTTGTAGAGAAATCTTACTTTTATAATCTTTTTTTTTTACTTTTTAGAGGGCAATTGGGGTTAAGTGACTTGCCCAAGGTCACACAGCTAGTGAGTGTGTGTGTGTGTGTGTGTGTGTGTGTGTGTGTGTGTGAAGTGTCTGAGGCCGAATCCGAACCCAGGTCCTCTTTATTCCAGCGCCAGTGCTCTACTCACTGCGCCACCTAGCTGCCTGAGGAATCTTACTTTTAAAGCCAAATTAGACTTATCTTGGTTTAACAGTTGTTGCTTTATATGTAACACTTACATTGAAATATGTTCATATTAGTTTTCACTAACACTTGAGCTACAGTGGTAATCATGAAATAGGTGCTTGATTGCTTTTCACAGTTGATGATAATATTAAGAGTAATCTTTTGCTGGGATTACACTCTGAAATTATTTCATAAGGCTATTGAATACAAGGGTTATTTTTTAATGATATATACACTTAAGGGCATTGTGTTTAAATCTTTTAAATATCTTAAAACACAAATTTATAAAGCTTTTCCTAGATACTTTTCTTTTCTCTGAGTCAACTTAAATAAATGCCTGCATGAATATCTTTTCATCAAAGCGTCTTGATTCCATTAAATTGACTTCAAGTTACTGTTGATTTAAGTAAAACTAGTTAATGTTTTTCAAAGGAGGTGTAATTGAAGACAAGAATATTTATATAAACTCTGATTTTATGTCAAGCTCTTATTTAGTCAAAAATATTTGTACTTTAGTAATTGCTGACTTGTCTCTTATAATTTTTTTTAATAGGCTCAGCATTCTTTTGATCTTATTCAGTCAAAGATAGCAAAAGGTGCTGGAGATACCAGTATTATTGAAAATAGTGATGTTTCTTCAGAAGTGGTGTGTAATTTCTTCAAGCCCCTTTCTTTAGGAACTAATTGCATTACAGTCTCTGTGAATGATGTTCACTTCAAAAACCAAAGTGTGACTGGAAGAACTCCTCTGGAAAAATAATCTCTTACCAGCAATTATGTTGAACTCAAATTCACTTTTTATTAGAAAGTAATCCCATATTTTAAATTTCTTACCCTTGAATTGTAGCTATTGGGTAACTTCTACTTTTGATGCTTTTTTCTTTTCATTTTTTAAAGCTTGATATAGTACTGTCGTTGAGGGTACTAAATTAGAGGATATGAAATACATCACTACTCAACCCTTGTCCAGTTGATAAGTAGAGAGGTATCAGAGAAGGGAAAGAGCAGATTCATACTGGGAGCTGCTATATTCCCTTTGGTTTTAGTTCCTGAAGTTATAGTCTTGACTTGGTTGGTACCATGCATTAAACAGTATGAAAAGATGCTCTGGTTTTCTCTCAGTCCTTCCAACCACATGCATTTTTCATGTATACCTACCAAAGCTTTTTATACTTGTAAGAATCTGGGGAACCACTGGTGGATTAGGGTAATACTTCCTTTTGGAGTAAAGAAAAAGTAAAGTGATACAGCATCAGATCTTATCATTATTTCTTTACTAGGGTCAGTCAGTATTTTTGGTAAACAACTATTCTTCAGATCACGATGTCTCCATCCAAATGATCGGACCAAATAGTCAGATCTTCCTCTGACCCTATCACACACTATAATTATTTGTATATAATCAATAAATATGACATGCCTACTATGTGCTAGGAAAGGAATCTATGTGGTACAATGGATGAAATGCTGAGCCTGGAATGAGGCACTGTACTAAGTGCTGGTGCAGCATCAAACAAACTGGCATACCCAGGTTGTCTACTAGCACAGGTTCTTAGATTTGATTTACTGGTAAAGATAGCTGTTTAAGGGGTCAGCAATCTTTTAAAAATTACATTCATTAGTTCAGGGGAAAAATCAGCACCCTGAACTTCAGAGAAAATCCAAACAATTAAATAGAGAAAATACAAGCAGAGAAATAAAGACTAAAAGACAGGGCTTCTGTCTTCAAAATTAGCACAAATCAACAGATCCAACTGTCTGACCAAGGTAATACGTACATAGTTATCAGAGAGATAAGCACCAGCATCTGGGCTTTTCAAAGCTGGGGGGCTCCTTGATGGCTATCCAGAGTCTCATCTGATGAAATCACAAAATCACCGTTACAATGAGTGAGCCCCAAAGCAAAATGCTAACCGCAGAGTGTCTTCCATGTATCTATCTAATGAATTTATGCATCTTTGCATCAATGTATCCATCTATGTATCTATGTATCCATGTATGTATGTATGTATGTATGTATGTATGTATGTATCTATCTATCTATCTATCTATCTATCTATCTATCTATCTATCTATCT
>NW_027186372.1:57357-118018 GCF_028583685.1 Petaurus breviceps papuanus
TCTATCTATCTATCTATCTATCTATCTATCTATCTATCTATCTATCTCTATCATCATCATCTATCCCCTTTTTAGAGCCAGAGGGCAGTGACTCAGTGCCTAATTAGAAATTAAGAAAAGGTGTGAAGGCCTTCCTACAAGTAAGCCTCCCCTAAGCAGGTTTCCCTTAATGGGTTCCAGGTGAGGCCTATTTATGGGCAGGACAGATCTGATATCCCATTCACATGAGGTTTGTGAACACAAAAAAAGAGGCAAAAGACAGTCCTTGCTCACAAGGAACTTATAGTCTAATAGGGGAGACAATATGCAAGCAAATATATATGTAAAACAAACTATTCGGAATGAATAGGAAAAAAAAAACAAGGGAAGACACTGGATTGTAAGACAGGTTGGGGAAGGCTTCCTATAGAAGGTGGGATTTTAGCTGGGAATAAAAGGAAACCAGCGGAGTCAGTAGCTGGAGCAAAGGAAGAGAGAGTCTTATTGGTATGAGGGAGAGCCGGAGAGATTCCCTAGAGTTGAGAAATGGAGTGTCTTGCTTATGGAACAGCCAGGAGGGCAAAGAATATGTGCCAGGAAGTAAGGTGTAAGAAGCCTGGAAAGGTGGGAAGGGGCTAGATTATGAAGGACTTTGCCAAGCAGAGCATTTTTTATTTGTTTCTGGAGGCAATAGAAAGCACTGATGTTTTTTGGGTAGGAGAGTGAAATGATTGGACCTCTGCTTTAGGGAAATCAATTTGGTGGCTGAATGAAAGTCTGGATTGCAGTGGGGAGAGCCTTGAGGGCAGGCAGACCCACCAGCAGGCTACTGCAGTAATCCAGGTGTGGAGGTTTGAGGGCCAGCACTAAAATGGTGACAGTGTCAGAGGACAGAAGTTTGAGAGATGCTGCCAAGGTGAAATCTACATGTCTTGGCAACCTGTTGGATACAGAGGGTGAGAGAGAGTGAGGAATCCAGGATGACTTCTAGGTAGTGAGCTTAGGGGACTGGGAGCATGATATTGCTGTCCTCACTCATGGACAAGGTAGGAGGTAAGGTTTAGTGGATGGGATGAGTTTGGTTTTGGACATGAGTTTAAGATATCTGCTGGATGTCAGGAAGTCAGCAGAGACTGGGCAGGAGAGGTAGATATAAGAGTCATTTGTAGCAATTAAATCCATGGGAGCTGATGAGATCAACAAATGAAGGAGTTTGGGGGGGGGGGTAGAAGGTGGTCCAGGACAGAACCCTAAGGGTCATCTAAGGTTAGAGGAGGTGATCTGGAGTAGATGTTCTAGACTGCCTTTATCCTGTGGCCCTGTGAGCTTGGTCATCAAATAATCCACAGTTTACATGAGAAACTGAAGCTCACTAGAATATAAGCTCCATTAGGGAGGCCTTAATGGTTTGGGGTTTTTTTTTTGCTTCTTGGAGGGGGGAAGGTAGGGCAATTGGGGTTATATGAATTGCCCGAGGTCACACTGCTAGTTTTTGTGTTAAGTGCCTGAGGTTTGATCTCAGGTCCTCCTAACTCCAGGGCCAGTTCTCTCTTCAATGCACCACCTAGCCGCCCCCAAGGGCTTAATATTTTTATTTTTTATAGCCTGAAGGCATTTCATATATGCGTGTGTATACATATGTATATATTTTTACCGAATTAGGTTATAAATTAAAGGTGAAGAAAAAGGCACAAAGAGGCTGTGACTTGCCATAGGGCACAAAACAAGTAAGAAGACTAAATAACAGATCAAACAAAGCTCTTCCATATACTTTGTCTTCAGGATACCTTGGGTTGGCAGGAGGGATGATTTAAAATGGATAATATGGTGTAATGGTGAAAGTACAGGACTTGGAGTGGGAAGACACGAGTTTGAATTTCAGCTCTGATATTTACTACTTAGGTAACCCTGGCAATGGCTCATCCTCTCTGGGCTTCAGCGTCTTTCTCTAGAAAATGAAGGGGTTGGACTTAGATGGTGTCTGACATCTCTTCTTTCCCTAGATCCTATGATCCTATTCCTTTACTGACTCCTCTTTGCTTCCTTCTTGAATAGGGCAGAGTGAGTTTTAAGTAAGGATCCAAAGTAATGCAAAGAAAATTTATTCAGGTTACACAGGGACCATGAATGCTCACTGCTACAACAAAATGATGTTCTGTTATAATACATTATACAGCATCTGCCTAAGGTCATTTTGTAGAGGAACCCTCATCAACTATTGGACAGGATTGCCATGGCAACCATGAATTTTACCTGTTATTCCAGTATTGGCTGCTCTTTGTTAGGGTTTGGGAAGAAGGCTGGGATGGATTTTTAAGATGTTTCCTGGTTTGATGTTAAAGTTCTTAAGGGCTTTGTTTAGGAAGGAGATCTTGAAAGTTTAAAAGAATAGTGTGTGCTATATTCATAATTGTATCTTGTCTGGCAAACACCCATTTTTAATCTACTAAGCTTTGCTTTATAAGCATCACCTTAGGAACTTTAATTTGAAACAACACTTTGAACCTGAGAATAGCTTAAGGATCTTTCTTCTCTATGGACAAGAAGATGTAAAATAAATGCATTGTCTAATTAGAAAAAGTAGAAAGAACTGACCTTGGAGGGAATGAGTTCCCCTTCATTGGAAGTGTTGAGTCAGAACAACTTCCAGCTGGATGTTTGCTCTGTGAGATATTGGAGTCTAGAGACAAGTGCATTAAAATTCTGTCTCTGACAGAGCTATGTAACTCTTTACAAATTATTTAACCTCTTTCATCCCCAGTTTATTATGTAAAATGTGGATTCTTTTATGACCAATTTCACAGGGTCATAGGATCAAGGGACCCTAGATCATCTAATATGCACCTTTTGGTATACTGGTGAGGAAACTGAGACCCCCAACAGGCATATCAGGAAGAAGGGGCTTTATAAAACTGAAGGCACCATAACTATGGGAGCTATTGTTATTCTTATGTTGGTGCTAGTCTATATGGATGCCCTCTGAGGTCCTTTTATCAGTTCTGATTCCTTGAGCAATGTTGGTAAGGACAATTTCACTCCAAACTGCTGTCGTCCTGGCCCAGCCACCTGCACAGTGCTGGCCACCAGGTGGCAGCATGAGCACAGCAACTAATACCAGGTTGGCAGGGGATTATGGATCTGGGGGCCTCAGGCTGTGTGGTCACAGTCCCTGCCCTGTGATCATTGTGATAGGGACAGCCTCTCCTCTCTGTGTCTCCCATATTTCCCTTGCATCTTGCTGTCACTGTATAGATGCGTTCCCCTTTGCCCTTCTGGCTCAGGCTTTGCCTGATACTCTAGGCTGGGGCCAGAGCTTTCTGAATTCAAACAGCTGTGTTTATTTCTCAAGGGCAGCAGAGAAAACAAGGCGCTTTTTGCCTCACTGCTCCCAAGTCAAAAAATAACCAACAGTTGCTCTTCTCCCAGTGGAAAACTTGGATTTTTTGTGTTCAGCCCTGATTCTCTAGGGATCAGGACTGCCCCTCTTTGATACTGTGGACGGAGGGAAAGGGAGAAAAAGAAGGTAAAAATCCCATCCTAAATCCTGAATTGGGATTTTAGGAGTGGAATGAACTACCTTGGTTATAAAATATCAGAGACAATGAATGGTGAAGGGGGTGGGTGAGGAAGGAGGAAGTGATGGAAAGAGTCCTGAGATGGTAGTCAGGAGAGCTGGGTTCAAGTTTG
Source organism: Petaurus breviceps papuanus (assembly GCF_028583685.1). Classification (NCBI taxonomy): domain Eukaryota; kingdom Metazoa; phylum Chordata; class Mammalia; order Diprotodontia; family Petauridae; genus Petaurus; species Petaurus breviceps. The sequence goes on from NW_027186372.1 coordinate 61,024, forward strand.
GAACCTGCCATTTGTTTCCTGTATTACCTTGGACAAGCTATTGGTTTTCTTAATCATCTCCTCCAGCCCAACATAGGACCTCATGCAGCTGTGTATATTGAGTGAATATAAAGTGACGGTGTCTGATGATCAAAAAGGGCTTTATTTGTCCTCTTTGGGCTGTGGTCATCTTCTCTATGAAATGAAGTTATTCAGACTACATGGAATCTAGTGGAAAAGATACTTCATTCAGAATCAGAATAACCCAGCTCTAATATGTTTTCATTGTGTGACCTTGGGCAAGTCATTTTATGAGCAATGTGAAATGGAAATGATCTTTATCCTGCCTATTTCACAGGTTTATTGTGATCTTAAAAACACTCCTGATATGTGAGCTGTTCATCTGATCATCTCTAAGCCCTTGTAGTTCTAACATTCTATGGCTGTATCTTTAAAAGCCTAGGGAGAAAGATTTATGGCCCTTGATGAATAAGGGAGAGAGGGTAAGTACCCACAATCAAATATGTTATGATGGCATTGTCTTTCCACCTCTCTCTAGAAATGATCAGTATAGAGATATTCCAGGTAGAATTACTGAACTGCAGAATATTAGAGCTGGAAAGTCCCTTTAGAGGTCATTAAGTCTAACTCCCTCATTTTACAGATGAGAAAGCAGAGGTCCCAGGTGGAGAAGGGTCATAAAGTAAGTTAATGGCAGAACTGAGAGAAGAACTCAGGAATGCCTGACTCCCGACACAGAGCTCTTTCTATTCCACCATGACCTTAATGTAAACAAGGGAAAGAGATCCAACAAGCATGCAGTCTATCCTGTTCACTACCTTTGGGGGATTGTGCTATGGCATGGGAGTGCTAGGGGTTCCCTGTTCTGCCGTGCCCGCTAGGAACTTGGTGGGATGTGGGAGGCAGTGGTCTAGGAGTGCAGGTGGCCGTGGAGGGAGACGGCAAGGCAGGGCAGATGTTTCTGCCTGTGAAAACAATTAGAGCCATATCACTATGGATTCAGAGCTGCTTTGGCAGGTGGCCCATGTACCCAAAGAACAATTGCTCCTGGCTCAGGTTACTAACTGGCTCCATTTCTGGTGAAGCCACTTTGAAGTTTCATTTTTTCTATTAATTATCCTTCGAACTTTACAACCAGCCTGCTTTTCTTTGCCACAATGAGGATTTAAGCCAGAATGTTTGAACAGAATATTGTTTTTTCCCTGTTAACTGTTCCTCCCAGTTGCTGGCAAAGAGTTCAGGCTTAGCTCTGGCTTAGGACAAGTTGTAAGTAAACATGGACTTATTCCCAGCACAGACACTCCCATCCCAGCCTCACCCTCACCCTGTATTTGGATATGCCGTACAGTTTCTAAGCTTAGCATCATACCATCTTAGAACTGGAAAAGATCCTTGATTCAGTTTAATTCAGCTCATAGTTATGACAATGACTAGACTACAAGCTCTTCAAGGTCATGTCTTAGCTAAACTGCACCTTCCCCAAGCACTTAGCACAGTGCTTTGTATACAGTAGGAACTTAATAAGTATGTGTCAAAGGAGTGAATGCTTATTGTGTGCTAGGTTGAAAACTCAGCTAGCCCTGCTCACTTATATATAGATGAGGAAGCTAAGCCTCAGAGAGAGGTAGGAACTAACTTATAGTCGAAGCGCCAGGACTAGAAGCTAGGTTTTGAACTCCAGTAGTGAGTGGCCTTTCTTGAGGTCTCCCACTGGCAAGTTTGTACCAGAACTTTCCTGTGACTTCACTTATCTCTACATGGTTGCATCTAAAATCTATATATTCAGCCCTAACCTCTTTTCCTGAACTTGATAAGTTCACTCTAGACTCAACAGGTTAAAATCTGAGCATTCCCCCTAAATTTGCTCATCACTTCTCTGTTTCTGTCTGTGATATAAACATTCACTCTGCACCATATCATTTTTTTCTTTTTGGAGGGGGGAGGGCAGGGCAATTGGGGTTAAGTGACCTGCACCATATCTTTAAAACCTTGGCATTATCTGTAACTTTTCCTTTTCCCAGCCCATGTTTCAGCTTCACATTAATGTAGCTCCACATCCATCCATGCATGCCATCTCACCCTTTGCCTGTTGCCACTGTCCTGTCCCTCCTCATCTGAGCCAGCACTTTCCACACTGAATCCCAACAATGGCACTTCCAGAATAGATTCCCTCAGTCCTCAAGTTACTTCACTCATTTTTGGACCTACCACATTATCTCCTACCCAGTTGATTGGTGACTGTGTATAAATTAATCTATCTAGCCTGATATATCCACTGGCTTGTCTTAGGAACCCAGCCATACTTCAATTTTCCATTCTATTCAGCCATCCAACCAGGCTATCTCACCATCTGCCCCTATTTCCACTCTCTGAGAATAAAACCTTATAATGCCTCCCCTTTATGTTGTCTTCTCTTATTAGAATGTAAGATCTTTGGGGCAAGGTTTCTCTCCCCCCCCCTCTCTCCCTGCTCCCAGTTCTCTATCCATTCTTCACTTGTTGCCAGTTTAATTTTCTTATCCATAGATCTAGTCATGTCATCTCAAGCATCCATTATGGTTTCCTGATTGCCTGAGTCAAGTTCAAATTCCTTATGCCAGCATTCAGGGCTGACCACAACCTGGTGCCATCCTGTTTTTCCAATTTTATTTCACATTACTGCCTTATGAGAATTCTATGAACCAGACAAACTAGACTTCTAGATTACTCTCTACCTCTGAACATCACCCTTTCCTCCTCTGGTCTCCGCACTTTCTTCTTTCTTTGCTTTGCCTCACATTTTTCCTTATACCTACAATATCTTTCCTTCTCTTTCTTGAATTCCTGCCCATCCTTTTAAGTGAAATTCAGATACACGTCTATCAGGAAGCTTTAGTCAATATTTTTTTAAAGTAATTATTTTTCTCACTTTCAGTCACACAAGACACTTTGCTTTGTACCTCTCTGATGATGTTATTCTGCATAATTTGTTATATGGTATAGTAATGTGTGAATGTGTCATATCCTCCTACGAAACTGTAAGCTTTGTGAGAGCAGAGATCATGTCTCATCTATTATTTGTATGTACGTTAGCTAATCTGAGCAAAGTGCTCTGCATGTTGAAGGTGCTTATTGAATTGAATCTTTTATCCTTACGTAGTAAGTTGTGGATACAGAAATGGGTCTGGAATCTGGATGTCCTGAGTTCAAATCTAGTCTTTGACAGTTGTATGAGCTTTGGCAAGTCACTTAACCTGTTTAGCTCAATATCCTCATCTGTACAATGAAGATAATCATAGCATCTGTTAACCAGGGGCATTGTGAGGATCAAATGAGATATTTGTAACATTCTTTGCAAACCTTGATGTGTGTGCATTGCTAGCTATTAGTGTTCTTCCAACTGAATTTTCTGGAGTCTAGATGCAAAAGTCTAGTTCTTGTAACATGGGAGAATTTAGATGATTTATGGGACTTGGTTGCTTAACCTCTCCAGGTGTATTTCTTCTCTTATAGGAGGTGGTTGGATTGGATAATCTTTAAGGCCACCTTTGATTCTCTTTGGTGGTGCTATAATATTACATAGTCTATACCTACTTTTATCTTTTTATAAAAATCATCCATTCTCTCATTCTGCCCCTAAACCCTCCTCCTCTCCTTACTGCAGGGGAATAATTCACATTCTGTTTCACAGAGAAAAACTGAGGTATGAGGGAAACACACTTTCTGGGACAACACATCAGAACATCAGGACAGCAGTATGCATGAGATTTTAAATGACTGCAGAGTTTAAGGTCTGTCTCTTCCAGTGGCTTTATGGGCTATCTCTGTAATAATGGAGAGTTACAGCCACAACCTGGTGGGGGTATCAGGTGTGTAGAGTGGCAAGGTCCAGAAGGAAGAGTGTGGGCTTAAGGGCTGTGTGGGAATAGGGTTGTGGACAAGTGCTAAGCAGTGATACGACTGGGCAGGGGCATTAAGTGGGGAGTAAGGGGGAGGGAAGCTGGCACAGGTCCCACCTACTCTGTTCTTTCAAGCTAACATTAGAGCCCTTTTAAAATGCTCCTCTCTCCTTCCCCTCCCCCTTCAGTAAAAAAGAGGTGGTGGGGGCAGAGTGAATTGAAGAGAGCTAGGAGCAGTGAGTAGGTGAGGTGTTAAGGAGACAGCTTGATTGGGTGGGCAGTGCAGATGACAGGCGGTTTTGGAGGGAGAGGGAAGTGGGTGGTGTATGCTCTGCCTTGCACCAGTGGGGGCTGTTTGCAGGCATGGCCCAGGCTTTGTCCCCAAGAGATGTCTCCCCAATAGAAGGGAATTGGAGATAAGGAGAAGGAACAAATCCTTGGAAAGAGGGTAGGATTCAGACTCACTCTTAAAGAGAGACTTTAAAGGTTAATAAACTTTTAGCATCTACAGGAGCCACAATTTCCATATCACGTCAGCAAATTATTTTTGGGGGGGGGGTGAGAGAGGGAAAGGGATTTTATATCATAAAGAAAATATGATTACAATACACATGTAAATTGGGGGAGATACTTGATAGAAAATAATGGCTATCTATGTACAAATGTTCTGTATACAGTTACAAGAAAAATCTCTCTTGTGGATGTCTTCATCAGATATCCTTCTAATTAAGAATCAATCATCCAACACTTTAAGGTTCTGTAATTTCATCAGGGTGGGCATTCTGTCCACTTATGTGGATTACATTACATCATTAACGTTGTAGCTGTTTGAGTTTCAAAGGCTAAAATTTTTATCTCCCTAAAGCCAACCTGGTGATTATTCTCTCTGAAATTAGAGTGACCATTAGCCAACAGATGATCATAATACTTTAAATGAATCAATTAATAGTTTTGAATGCTTATGAAGTGCTGCCTCACATATAGAGGGCTTGTAATCTGTATCAGTGGAAGGAATAAGAATCACCCAAGCTTAAAACCAAAAGGGATATCACAGGGAATCTTGTATGGTTCCTTATCTGAATATGAATCCCTGACAAGGGATCCCTTAGCCTTTGCTTGCTGACCTCCAGTCATGTGGAACCCATTGCTTTTCAAGGCACACTATTCCAATTTCAGAGAGCTCTAATTGTCATAGATTTTTTTTTTTGTAAACTAAGTTGAACATCTGATTACCCACATGGATGAAATTGCAGATCCTGTTAGTGTTAATACAAGTGCTGAGATATGAGTTCCAGACTCAGCTCTGTTATTAATTTGCTATGTAATTATAGACAGGTCACTTAATCTTCCTAGTTCTTGGTTTTCTTATTGGTTCTATGGGAGTAACACGTAATATAATAATAAAGCATAATAGGTCCTCTCTGTCTGCCATTTAAATTTACCAATCAGATGAATGAAATTACAGATATGGAAAACACTATAGTTTGTAAAATGTTGTGTACAGGTAGGACAGAGTGTGATTTGGTGGAAAGAACTCTGAATCTGGAATATCCTATCTTTGCTACTTTATGACTTTGGAAAAGTTACTTCAATTCTCAGAAGTTCCGTATCGTCAGTTGTAAAAGGAGTGGCTGAAGGGGTATGTGTGTGTGTGTGTGTGTGTGTGTGTGTGTGGGTGGGTGGGGTGGGGGTGTGTTTGATGGTGGTGATGCTGAGCTTGGAAAAGAGAAGATTCAGGGGGACAGGATAACTGTATTTGAACATTTGAAGGGCTGTCATGTGACCTGGAGATTAGATTTGTTCTGTTTGGCCCAGTGGGCAGAACCAGGAGTAATGGGTGGATGTTTTGCTAATTTAGACTTGACATCAGGAAAAGCTTCCAAAAGATTATGGCTGTCTAACAGTCTGATAGACTGCCATAGTAGCTGGTGTCTTCCTCCTCCTCTTTGGAGATCTTCAAGCAGACTGGAAGAATATGTGTTTTGTCAGGTATGTCAGAGTAGGTATTCCTTTTTGGCATGGGTTGGACAAGACAATCACCGAGGTCCCTTCAACCTCTCAAATTCTGTGATAAGATCTCTATGGTCCCTTCCAGCTTGAAATTTTATATTTCTATGTAAGGGAATAAATTAATATAAAAATACATATTTTCATTCATGTGAAAAATTTTTTTTCTAATATACAGATTGCAATTCCCTTGCTTCTTGAATAAACAGTTTAATCAGTTGCAATAACTAAAGAATCAAATCTTGAAGTTGGAAGAATAGTGAGAAGACAGGTAAAAATTTAGCTGTAGTTTATGGAAAGAAAAAGCATTTATTAAGCACCTATTATGTTTGAGGAATTGTGCTAAATGTTGGGGATTTAATTAGAAAATAGATAGAGGTTTTAACTTTCAAGGTCATATTCTATTTGGGAGAGACCACACATTAAAAGAAGGTTCATATTTATATTTGTTGCATGGCAGATGGAAAAGCCAGTTAGTAATTAGGCAGGGAATGTATCAGGGCAGATGGTAAAACTTGAAGGACCTTGGGGAACAATGGCAGAGAAGATCATTGCTTTTGAAGAAAAAGATGCTTGTCATTGGCAGGACAGTACAAAGACCACAATATTGAAGACTGGAAAAAGCAAAGACTGATGAAGGTTACTTTTTCCTTCAAAGTTAATATTAAAATATTTTAAGAAGGAAGTCCTAGTGAGACTGGGCATTTTCATCAGGCCATAAATCATGTACTCAAAAATGTTTGGGAGATTTTTTTTATTTCCTTTGGGCCTGAAGGCCTTGTCCCCATTTAGGAAATGACAAATTCTTCTAAATATAATGATCTAATGAGAAACCTAATTGTTCCAGAATTACAGGAATTCCCAGATGGAAATGACATCATATCCTACATTGTGAAAAGTTAGGAAATTTATCCAAGAGATCAAGACAAGCATTATTTAATGGCCTGGGATTTTACCTGATTTAAACTGTACTGAAAATGATAGGTTATACTCAAGACTAGACTCAGAAAAATGCATTGATCAAAAGTTTATTTAATATCAAATGTAACATAAATATGATTTCATGATGAAGAATTAAAGAATATATGACAAATCTTGTGCATTCCATGCTGAACAATGTAAAAAAGTGATTGTAACAAAAAGATGTAGCATATATAAATTTTGAAAATTTGTAAAAATGTAATATTTACTGTCAATAAAATTAATTATTTCACCTTTCTCTCTTAATTTCAACACCACTGTAAGTATATAGTGTGTAGTGGTTTATTTATCATCCTGCTGGATTGAGAGATGGCTGGGTGAGTTATGTAATGGTAAGGAGTGGGGCTTGGACAAACTGGGAAGGGAAAGAAGACATATAATCCAGAGTTCAACCTACTGTATAATGCAGTTATGATTGTAGGAGTAGCCTACATCAGGAGTTAGGACTAGAAAAAATTAAAGAATCATCATGGAAAAATGGAATATTAGAGATTTTCAGAGGAGCTAGTTGGCATAGTGGGTAGAGTGACAGACTTAGAGTCAGGAAGACTTTAGTTCAAATTTACTTAAAAAACTTCTTCGTTGTGTGACTCTGGGCAAGCCACTTGACCCTTTTTGCCTCCATTTCTTTATGTATAAAATGAGCTGGAGAAGGAAATGGCGAATCACTCCAGTATTTTTGCCAAGAAAACCCCATACAGTATCATGAAGAGTGGGACCCAACTGAAACTACTGAACACCAGAGACTTTTGCAGACTTATAGAAATGGAGGCCAAGAGAGCTGTGGTGATTTGTGCACACATGGTAAAGAGAGATTCAGTAGCAGAAGAGGGATTAGAGCTGAGGAGTTCCGACTCCCAGACCAGGGTTCTTTCCCCTTAAAGAGCAGGCATTTTTTGTTTCACAACTGGAGAAAACTAAAGAGTGAATTTCCTCCGGGCATATGGTGACTCAGGGACAAAAGTTGTAATTGAGTTTAAGTTGAGTCTTTATCTCTGGAGAGAGCCACCTTACCTCTAGGACATATAGGGGACCTGGCCCCTCATTGGTATCCTTCTTAAAAACCAGGGCTGGCATTCTTTCTGTCTAGTGGTCAGACCCAGCAGATTCTCTGTATCTGCTGGCTTTGAATAAGAAATGCACTCTCTTTCTCATCGCTATTTGTTGTCAGATGCAGTTTCTGCTCCATAGGTTTCCATGTTAGGGAAGGCTGGACTGTGAGAAGGAGCTCCAGGGGACAGGAGCCAGAAGGGACCAGTGTGGGAAGAGAGCTGCTTTCTAAGACAAGGGGCCTTAGCTTGCCCTCTCCTTTTTGGAAACCTCTTTGCTCCTCTCTTGCTTTGGAACATGGGTTCTGAACTGTGAGTGAGACCTACCTGGCTATTGTCCAAGCATATCATTAAGAGAAAGATTAGTCTGTGGGCAGACATTTAGCTCAGCAGCTGAGGGATGAGGGGAGCTCCCTGCCTGGACACAGTCCTGTTTGCTCAGTGCCAGCTGAGTGACTCCTGGGCTGTGCCATGTAGAAGACTGCCTGTTTTTAACCCTCCCTGTGTGGTTCCTTCTTGGTCTATAAGATGCCTGAATAGATTTGATATTAGGCTGTTTTTCAATGTCATCTTGTGTCGGAGGAGGCAGGAGGAAGGAGGGAAGAAAGAAGGGGAGGAAAAAGGGAGGAGGAAAGGAGAGGGGAAGGAATAGGGGAAGGGGCAAGGTAGAAAAGAAAGAGGACTTGGAAGGAGAGGAGGAGAGAAAATAGAAGGGAGAGGGGAGAAGGGAACAGGTAGAGGGAGGAGATGAGGAAAGAAGGAAGGGCGAGGAATGAAAGGAAGGAAAAAGAAAGGAAAAATGAGAGAGGGGAGGAAAGGAGAAAGGAGGTTGGTTGGAAAGGTGAAGGAAGAAGGGAGGAAAGGGAAATATGGTGTTAAGACGGGGTTAGTGGATAGAAAGAGGAAGAAGGAAGTGAGAGAGAAGGGCCCTTCCTCCCTTTGAAGATGTTGGTTTGGTCAATGCAGAATGGAAGAACCTATTTCCCAGACTTGTGAGGTGCAGCAGTTATGGCCTGCCTGGAAAGAGATGAATTGCTCAGGTCTATGAAGGTTCTTGGTTAATCATTCCCATATTTCATAGGCTTTTGTGAGAACAGGCTTAAGAAAGGACGATGGATTGGAAGAATCAAAGATGAGGAATGGATTGAAGTGGGGATAGTTTAATTATCACACTTTTCTTGGACCTTCCCTATCTCTTCTCCTTTCTTCCCTTCTTTCCCCTTTCTTTTTTTATTCCATGGCTGGACTCTAATTTTGCCTGGATTCCTTTCATGTTAGCCCTTTTTTAGCACTGGTGAGAATAGTTTCTTGTGTGTTCCTAGAATGTCACAGCAGATCTTAACAAGGGCTACTGGTTCTTGGGTCAGTGCCTTTCCTATGAGGGAAGCACCAGGGAAGCACATAGTCATGAAGAATGGAACCCCAAAACTGAGAATAGGGCTACCTGTGTCTGCTTGACTGCCTGTTACCCATGCAGCCCCTATATAAGCCTCTTTGGGAAGCAGACGAGATTAGAGTTCGACCTCCTCTGCTGGGGCCAGAAGTAGATTTATCCTTCAACATCTAGCCATGGTCTTCTCCGGTAACACCAGGGAGAAATAGTAGGAGGCATCCTTGGGGACCGATGGGAGCTGTCTGAGTTCTGGGCTTCTGTGAAGTCCCTACTCTCTTGTTCAGAGACTGGCATCTTTTATTGAAGTATTTGCCTAGGGGCCAAATAAAGATAATAACTCCATTCAACAAACATTTATTAAAAGCCTACTATGTGCAGAGCACTTTCCTAGGGGCTGGCAGAGCTATAGTTTAAATAAAACACAAAGCCTGTGAATAATAATAGTTCCTATTTCCATAACTCTTGAAAAATTACTTGAGACTTTCCTCACCACAACCCTATGGAGTAGAGACCAGATAATTGTTATTATCCAGATTTTACAGACGGGGAAGCTGATGCTCATAGAGGGGAAGTGACTTGCTTGCCAGACCCAGGACAGGATCCACAGCCCCAGAGATCATAGGATTGAAGGAATTCTGGCACAAAGTACCAGACTCTTTCCAATCTATGAGGTGGGAAAGTAGAAAATGGTATGTGCGTTGTGGAAGTGGAAAGTGGTAAGTGCGTTGTGATGAGTGACTGGGTTGTAATGGTAACTTTTTGCCTTTGGCTTCTTATTTTTGGATGGACTCCTCCACAGTCAGGAAGGGGTGGCAGTCAATTGATCGGTGTAGGAAGGCAGCAGTTATTGTCTATGCCTCTGATGAGGGCATTAACCCCTCTCCTCCTCTGAGGCTGCTGGTAGCCTGCCTATAAAGACAGAGATAGTTATGGTCTCTAGATCAAAGCACTTAGGTTGTTGCCAGGAGGGAGGACAAGAGAGCTACAGCATCGTAGTGCTTCACAGCTCTGGGGAGTCTGGTTACCTGGGAAGCTTTCCCTGTATGTCTTTGTTTGTGTTCTGTGTTTTGTGTGTGTGTCCCTGAGGAGAGTCTTGTACAAAGGAGTCTGTATTACAGACTGCTGGATGTCTTAAGGCACAACATGAACCAAAGTTCTTGGGTACTTTTGCTACTATATGACAAGATATTTCATTGCTACATCTTTGACAGCACTAGTTCCTTAGGTGTGGCCTTAGGATCCTCCCATAGGCTGGCCTGACTCAAACTGATCTGCCGGTTTGGGATTAAAATAAAATGAGACACTTATACTCGATTCACAAAGAGAGATACTAACTAAACTGTATAGCATTGATTCAGTTGAGCAGTTTTCCTGCCTCTGTGTTGATCATCCTTGTGTGATAGTTTTTGTACTTAGAGCACCAGGAAACCATGCCAGTGGTTGAAGCTTAATCCCCTGTACCAATTAAGTCTCAAGAATGGTTACATACAAACTAGATTAGTCTGCATTTTACAACTCTACAAAGCAGGTTTCTTCCATCCTACAGTTCACTAAATCAACTTCTTTAAAGGGAGCAGCCCCCCCCCCCTTCTCTCTCTCTTCCTTCTTCTATTTTCTTTTTCCTCTTAGTACCTTTTCCCTTTCCTTTCTTCTTCATCTCTCCCTCCATCCTTCTCTCTACACTTTCCTTCTTTCTCCCTCTCCCTCTCTCTCTTTCATTGCTCCTTTACTTCCTTCATTCTCCCTTGCACAATGCCAATGGTTGAAGATTTATTCCATGGACTAGTTAAGTCTTTTAAAATATTTTTTTTTATCTTAATCCCAACTTCTTTCCCTCCTTTTACCATCTCCCTCATCCCCTGAGAAGGCAAGAAATACAATACTCATTATACATATGAAGTCATGTTAAACAAATTTCCTTATTTGCCATGTTCTAAAAAAAATTAAGACAAAGAAATGAAGGAAATATGCATTACTCTGCACTCTGACTCTGTCAGTTCTTTATCTGGAGGTGTATAAGATTTTTACATATGAGTCCTTTGGAGTTGTGGTAGATGATTGAAATGAACAGAGTTTCTATATCTTTCACAGTTGATTGTTTTTATAATACTACTGCTATTTTGTAGATTGCTTTCCTGCTTCTGCTCACTTCACTTTGCCTCAGTTCATATAAATCTTCCCATGTTTTTTTCTGAAACCATCCCCTTCATCATTACATAGTATTCCATCATGTGTATATACCATAACTTGTTCAGCTATTAACAAATTTATGAGTATCACCTTAGTTTCCATTTTTCTTTGCCACCACAAAAAGAGCTGCTATAAATATCTTTGTACATATAGGCCCATTACCTTTTTCTTTGATCTCTTTAGGGGTATAGACTTAGCAGCAATATTGCTAGATCAAAGGATATGCATCGTTTTATAGCTTTTTTAGCATAGTTCCAAAAGCTTCTGCAGAATGGTTGGATTAGTACATAGCACAATCAGTACTGCATTAATCTACCTATTTTCCTACATCCCAGTTGAAATGTTTTCCTCAATTTCCTGCTTTTCTTTTAATTTTGACTGCTTTGGTTTTATTTGTGTTAAAACTTTTTAATTTTATGTAATGAAAATTATCCACTTAATCTCCTATTAACCTCTCTATCCCTTGTTTGGTCATGAATTCTTCTCCTAACTTGCTTATATCCCCTTTTTATATTTAAATCGTGTACCCACTTTGAACATTTCTGGATATATGTGCGATGTTGTGGAGCAATTAAGTTTTGTAGGTGATTACATAAAAACTAGACTGGTTGATGAGGGAGGGACTGCAGTAGATATCACTCTCCAACTCCTCTCCCCTTTGTGGCAAGATCCTAAAGATCTTCTAGAGGACCTTCTGACACTTAAAAGACGTTAAGAAGGTTTTTTTTTTTTTGGAGGGGGGAGGGAAGGGAAATTGGGGTTAAGTGACCTGCCCAAGGTCACACAGCTAGTAAGTATTAAGTATCTGAGGCCGGATTCAAACTCAGGTCCTCCAGACTCCAGGGCTGGTTTCTCTATTCACTGTGCCACCTAGCTGCCCCAACCTTAAGACTTTTACTAGACAGTCTTGATATTAGGAATATGAGAAACCTGGCAAAGGCAGTATGAGAAGAGAAAAAGAAAAATTAAAGGAAAAATGATTAAAAAAAGAAATATAAGCATTGCAATGGCCCCTGAAGGAGTAAGAAAATATTGAGGAGAATGAACGTCATAAATCTCAGGCTTTTTTTTTTGCTTCCTCCTAGATGGACAGTGAGGATGATAACCAGGAACAACAGGGCCACTTTACAGATGATGGCACTGCTGGCAGTCACATATCCACATCATAGAATGGGGACATCTGTAGTAAGGTAACTAAGAGGTCATTATTTTCCTGCATGCAGCCTTTCCCAGGGCCAAGAAAATTCCCTATAGAAGAATTCTTCTATAGAAGAGATAAAGGATCTTCCATTCCATAGAAGATGTATAGGGGTAGGGAGAATTCCAAATCTTTGCCCCTTTAGAGTCCCCTGAGGGCCTCCTTCCCTTCTTCCTCATGGACTGAGTAGGAAGTTTCATTTTCACCTGCCACCAGAAATCAAGGCACCTTCCAACAACCTCATCCCTTGATCCCCCAACGCTTTCCTGAGAAAGACTTGTCCATTGAACAAAGAGGGCAGCAATGTGGAAGGGCTTTATCAGTTATATATCAAAGGGCTGTAGTGGGTCTGTCTGCTCTCCTACTCATGCCAATGTCCGCTCTTCTGGGACCTGCTAGGGATGTTATTAATACCCTCTCTGCTGCTACTGGAGCTGGGCTGCTGCACACTTCCTCTAGGGTGCTTGATGCAGCTTTCAGTTTCTAGAGCCCACTATACTGGGGCCTCTGTGTCCCTCTGTGCTCAAGCCCCTATGTTCAAGCCATCGTGCTGTCACGAGCCTTGTCATTGCTGAGGCCTGAGCCCTGCCCTCACATTCTGAGGCTTAGGGATCTCTCCTTTTATTGGGACTGTGCACCGGGATGCTGGGGTAGCAGGCCAGGATTCCTGACTGGACCAACATATTGACAAGGCCAGGAATGGCCCCACAGAATGTCTCGGGCAATTCCAAGGCATCTGGCTAGGTAGGCCAGAGCTAGGACACCTCTTATCAATGACCATTTTCTTCAATGCAGAAAATTTCTCCAGTTACTTATAGTCTCACAGCTTGTACTTGTCACAGCCAACTCATCTCCACCTGAGAGGTCACGGAGTTCTTGATGTTTCAAACTCAGAAGACTGGGAGTAAGGCTAGGAGTGTCTATCTCAAGGTCTTTTGCTTGTGCTTGAGGAAAGGGACAGAGAAAAAAAGAGGTGATTCTTCTAAGTGAATACAAGTGTTCTAGCTATCATGCTTTCATGTGTCAACAGTGTTATTTAGCCATGGTGGGGGAGGGTATTTGGGATTGTGCTGGGCCCCAGTCTACAGATATTCATTGCCTACCTTCACTGTAATTCCTAGTGAGAGAGAAAGTTACAGTTCATAGAGCTAGAATGGAAGCCATTTCTTCTTTTAAACTGATGCAATCTCTCTTGAATTCAGCAGATTGGCTGTGATATATTTGGCATATTTGTCTCTATTGTCAGTTCTAGAAGGGTCGCTAGGATCCTGGAGGGGATCTAGTATTGTCTTTTTTTTTTTTTTTTTTTTTTACCTTTTGGAAGGCAATTGGGGTTAAGTAACTTGCCCAAGGTTACACGGGCTAGTTTTTTGGTGTGGGTGTTAACTCGGGTCCTCCTGACTCCAGGACCAGCACTTTACTCACTGCGCCACCTAGCTGCCCTATAGTATCGTCTGCTAAGGTCCATCACCAACTATCTTGCATCAAAGAGTGCCAGCAAAGTTCACATGGCACAGTTCCCAGTGACCTCTCAAATGTCCTAAAGAGTCCCAAGCAATTCATTGAGCACTGTTCTTAAATAATATTAACATTTCAGTGTGTAAGAAAGGTTACCACAGTCGGTGGGTCTAGAGATCACCATCATACCCCAAAAGAAAAGTTATGCAAATAAACAAATGACAATTTACCAAATTTATCCTTTTCAGAACATTGTTCTTAAAGATGCAGAGCACACTCAGATCTGTCTCTAGTTACTTAATGTTCACAGACAGTTTACTTTCTAATTCTACTCTGTTAGTAGGAGGCCCCTCTTGGTATACGGCCAGAATCACTGCCAGAAGCAATGGGACCACAGAGTGGAGAATTTTCATAACAGGGCCTATGATCACCCGAGGTTCCCCTTCTTCTGCATTCCCCTTCTCCAATTCCAAAAAGATCATTCTGTTCCAGTCCTGCCTACTAAAGCCAAATGTTGCAGTTGAGGTCTGGATTCAGGCTAATTCAGTGATTAAGATGTGGGATGGAACAAATTAAAACACTTCTAAACCATCTAGCAGTTAATAAGAGGAAATTTGCTTAACTCTATTCCTTCTTAATTCTAGTGCCTTCTCTATGTCATATATCTCCTATTAATCTGATAAATGATTTGCTTTGTGTGTATATATATATGTATATATATATATATATATATTTGCATGTTGTCTCTGCATTAGAATAAGGTCCTTGAGGTCAGGAAATGCCTTTTGTCTTTTTTTATATCCCTAGCACATAGTAGGTGCTTAATAAATGTTCATTGATTAATTGAAAGGATGCATCATTGATTCAGTTGACCAAAGCTTCTCTTTCTCTGTGTTGGCTCTCTTGGCGTCCCAGTCAAGCCCCAGGGGGGATAATAATGGGCTTGCCATGTATACACACATCAGAATGATATAAACCAGATGTGGTGAAGGCAGTGGGCTATGAGAGAATTTTAGAAGAATTACTTTTGGTTTATGGGATCAAGGAAAGCTTTGTGAAGGAGAGGTGACTTGAAATGGCCTTCAGAGGAAGAGGTGGATTTTTACAAGGCAGAAATATGGAGAGAGAGTACCTTCTAGGCAGGGAGGACTGCCTGTGTGAATGCACAAATATGGGAAAGGAAAAAAAAAAGAAGAATGTAGTTGGAGAATACTTATTTTAGGTCAAATAAAAAGTACATAAAGGGAAGTATCATGAAGTAAGACTGGGAAGGTAGGTTGGAGTTAGTCTTAAAAAGGCCTTATTCTTAATAATACCTTGCCCTCACCCAGAAGGCTTCAGACGAGACGGAGCTTTAACCTGACCTCAAAGGGTGAGTTGACTTTGACAAGCGGAGAAGAGGGGAAGGACATACTAAGCAAAGGAAACAGTGTGGAAAAAGGTGTGGGAATGAGAATAATATCTTTACACTCCTGTCCAGCTAGATCACATGCTTCTTGACGTACCCCTCTGTAATGAGAATGGGAATTTGAAGATCTTCCCTGGCCCTTAATAGACCTAGGGGGGAGTTTGAATACATTCCCTGCCCCCTGATAGACTGAATATAGTCACTAAATAATGGAGCCTGTGGTGGGAGGAGTTTGCTGAGGAGAAGCAGAGACCAGAGGGAGCTGGTAGAGAGTGAGTATGACAGTTGGAGACAGCTGGGGACAGAGGAGCTCAGGCAAGAAGACAGAGAGGTTTGTGGGTAAATGTCGATCTTGCATTGGTTTGTGGGAAAGCTAAAGGATGGCATGGCTCTCAGCATTATTTTGGCTCCTGAATATCTTTGCTACTATGATGGAATTGGCTTACTGGTTTTGGGATTCAGTTTTGTGGTGTCTAAATAAATCCTTCAGTTCTGTCCTCTATCTGGAGAGTCTGGCATATTTTGCAGTCTAACTTAATGTGATACTTATGGCCATGGTCCTTTTTGTGATCATGGGTGCTGTAAATATTGCATAGGTGCCACAACTTCCAAGCCTACTCTTCAACTTCTCCCCCAAAAGTAGGTAACAGACATTCTGTCCCCTCTTCTTCATACAGCCATCAAACATCCTTGATCTCCCTATGATTGGATTATTTTAATAGCCACTGAATTGCTCTCCAAACTTCTAGTCTCCCTTCTTCAATCCACTGTTCACACATTTGCGAAAATAATGTTACTATTAATGAATCTGACCATGACATTATTTCACTTGGAAACCTCCATTGGCTCCTTATCATTTCTAAGAAAAATTCCACTCGGTGCTGAAAACCCTCCAAAATCTGGTTCCAGTTTTTTTTTTCAGTCTCACTTCACATGACTTCACCTCACATGTTCTAAGTTTCAGTTGAACTGAATTCATTTCTGGAAGATGTTATGCTTTCTCCTTCCTCTAGGCATCATACAGTCCGACCCTATGTCAGAAGTCATCAAGAAGCATTTATTAAGTGCCTCCTGTGTGCCTGGCACTGTGGTTAACTCTGGAGATAGGAAGAAAATCAAAAGATATCCCCTGTTCTCAAGAAGCTTTCTATCTAATGGGGGAGACAACTTCCAAATAACTATGTTCAAATAAGTTATATAGACGATAAATTGGATAAGCTCAGAGGGAAAACACTAGCTTCAAGGGCAGGAAGCTTCTCACACTGGCTTGTGAAAGTCATCATTAAATTTTTATTGTGAGTATTTACACCTGGGAAATCAGCAAAGGCTACAAATCAATGCTGGTGTATTTTCTGTTGATTTCCTATGATTAAAAAAGTAATAAAATGTTAATAATGCAGATTAAGGTATGTCTTACAAGCATGATTTGTTGGGTTTGGAGAGCCAGTTGTTAATACTCCTTTCTAAGGGAAAATGGAAAGGTTTCTTGCAGAAGGTGGGATTTCATCTGAGACTTGAAGGAAGTCAGGGAAGCCAAGAGACAGACCCCAGGAGGGAGAGGATTTAGGCCTAGGGGACAGCTGGTGAAAATGCTTGGAGTCAGGAGTTGGAGCATCTGTCATATGGGAGTAATGAAAAGAAGGCCAATGCCCTGGATCATAGTGTGTATGGAGGAGAATCAATTTTAATAAGACTGGAAAGGTGGGAAGGAGTCAAATGATGAAGGTTTTTAGAAGCCAAATAGAGGATCTTAAATTAGATCTTGGTGGCAATAGGGAGCCACTGGAGTTCATTGAATAGATGGATGATGTGGTCAGACCTGACCTTTAGGAAAATCATTTTGATAGCTGAGTGGAAGAAAATGGACTGCAGTGAATTGCCCTCCTTTCTTATCTCCTTCTTTCAAGATCTGTTTCTTTCTTTAAGGTTTATCCCAGGTGATTTTCCTTCTGTGAAGGCTTCCTTGTCTCCTCAGTAAGTATTCTCTTCCTCTTCAGATTTTCCTGGGGTACTTTGTCTGGAACTGTTCTTTTTTTTTATCATCATTCTCTTGTTGTGAAGAATGTTCATTTTGCCTCCTTTCCCTCTTTGGTGGAAGGCTAACTCCTTTTGGTCAGGCACTGCCATTTAAAAAAATCTTTGTATATGCAAGAACACAGTAAGTGATTAATAAATGTTCACTTGAGTTGAATAGAATCGAAGCCAACTTATAACTATCAGAGTCAGGACTTGAACACCCAAGAACTTGAACTTTAGGTCTTTAACTCTAACACTGCTTTATGCCTGGCATGGAGGTCTTTAAGAAAAAGGAGGAGTGGGAGATAATAGCCTGAGATTAAATGATAGAGAACATAGAACACTACAGTAAGCTAAGAATTTTAGTCTTGATTTGATCTGGAAATCTGGAATTATCTGATGTTTTTGAACCATAGAGCCATATGACCAAAACAACATTTTTAGGAGATTAGTGCAGAAAGTCTTTTGCTTTCCCACCTCATGGCTTAATCTCCTCTATACTTCTCCAGTTTTGAGTGACAAATGAACAATCATTTTTTCTCTCTATGAGAATGACACTGACCAGAAATGCTGATCCTCTTTAGAAAACTGGGTTTCGGAACTCTCAAGTTTGGAGTTGCTACTGTGATGTGGATTCACTCTGGCCCTAATCTCTGAGAGATAGGTGTATTATATTTCATGCCTAACCATGGGTTTGCCAATATCCTGAGAAGGTTGTGGTGAGGGGGAGGGTCTCTTCACCATTGGCTAGAGTCCTTTCTAATTGTTTTCTCCTCAATTTTAACCAACCCAGAATTAGTACCCTGGCTCCATTTAATCACAACATCACATTAGAGAAGAATATTTACAAATATAAAAAAAACCAAATATAACAAATATTTTCCCTCAATATTTCAGGGTCATAATTCCCCTTATACCATCTTCATCTATTAGAAAGGGATTGAGATTAGGTTTAGTTCCTACATAGTGCTAGTCCCACCTGGATCAAGTCCAAAACCCCACTGTGCCAGCAACTGGGGATTCTTTCTTCTCATGGCTTCTCTGCTGGGTTGACTGCAACATCTGGCCTAGTGTCCTAAGCTCCAAAATCTTCATGACTTGAGTTTCCAAGTCAGGGAGTTTGTTCTCTGCATCACAAACTGAAAAGGACAAGTCAAATGAGAGTAAAATTCCCAAGCCCATATCTTGGGATCACATGACATAAGATGGGGATCGCTCCTTCTTTACTACATGGAACCTACTGTGAGTGATTGAATCCCTACACCCCTAGACCTGAATTATGAAAAAAGTGACTGTACTTATAGTCTGGTAGATTTAAAGAAGCAGATAGTTCCAGCTGTGCAGCCAATGGAAAAAGACTGCTCTCAATCCCATGGTAGGATAATGCACAATATTTAATTCTCTTCTCTCCAAAGAGCAGGTTCCATCTCCCATGCAGATGATACCATTTTAGGTAGTTTGAGCATGCAATAGCAACCCTGAAGCTAGTGCTACTCAGGAATTTGCCTTTCCTGAGAGGGTCGGATTCTGGAATTGTGCTGCCCATAAACTGCCCCATTCTCTAACCAGGAGTCTTGGAATTCAGGAGGACCTAGAATTCCTTCCAAAAGCTGTGGTTCAAGAATCGCCATCATTTGGACCATGTGTTTCATTTTTCCACAGATGAAATATAGTGGAGGATATGTGTGCTATCACTCTATGGTTTGGGGCTGGGCCCTCAGTGTCCAGGAACTTGACCCAGGAACTCTTTTTTTTTGTTTTGTTTTATTTTGGTTTTTTTGGCCTTTTGGAGGACAATTGGGTTTAAGTAACTTGCCCAAGGTTACACGGCTAGTTTTTGTGTGTGGGTGTTAAGTGTCTGAGGCCGGAACCAAACTCAGGTCCTCCCGACTCTGGGGCCAGTGCTTTACTCACTACACCACCTAGCCGCCCAAGACCCAGGAACTCTTGATATTCCACTACCATCTTGACTTCTGCTAGCTCTGGGGCTAAAAGGGCAATCAATCTGTGAAGGTCTATGTCAATGCCCAAGGGTCAGAAAGAGACCAAAGTTCACTCCTAGATCTCTGACTTGTGGTTAGAAGGGGGAAAAGGCAAAAGGCTAAGTCTGTGATGAAGAATTCTTTTAATAGACCAGTATAAAGGTGTGGTTCATTCTACAAAAGTCTACCCATCACAGTGCCTATTAATCTCTCCCCAATCACTGAGACTCTGATAGTCCAGGCCTGCATCTCCAGCAGCCTATTGGACACTTCAAACTGGATATCATATAGGCATCTGAAATTCAACATGTCCAAGAAATGAACTCAATATCTTTCCCACCAAATTCAACCTTTTGCTCACTGTTTCTGTTTGTTTTAAATACACTACCATTCTAACTACCTCAGTATCATTATAGTATTCTTCTCACTCACTCAACATATCCAATCAGTTTTCGGATCTGGTTGATTCTACCTGCACAGAATCTCTTGCATCTGTTCCCTTCTAATATGGGCTTAGTTTGGGCCACTCATCACTTTGCTCTTGGACTATTGAAAAAGCCTCCCTGCCTCAAGCCTCTTCTTTTTCCAATACATCTTCTATTTAGTTACCGAAGTGATTTTGCTAAAGTGCTGGCCTGATCATATCACTCCAGTGCTCAGTAGAGCCTAGTGGCTCCCTATTACATTCAGGATCAAATACACAGCCCTTTATTTGACATTGAAAACCCTTATAACCTGGCTCCAACTCACTTTTCTAGGCTTATTGGAAGTTACTTTCCTTCTCATCTCTACAAGCCAACCAAACTGTCCTTTTAGATATTTCTCACATCCAGCATATTACCTGCTGTGAGCCTTTGCATAGGTTGTTCCCCATGCCTGGAATACACTTTCATCCCTGCCTCTTAGAATCAATCCCCAGGTTTCTTTCAAGTTTCAGCCCATTTCATCTCTTCCATAAGATGTTTTCCGATTCCCATTTGCTAGTGACTCTCCCCCAAAATACCTTTTGTATATTCTGTATGTAAACTTTGTTTCCCTCAGTAGAAGACTCCTAGGAAAGCAGTTATTTGTATATATGTTTTTGTGTCTCTATCACTTAGCACAGAACTTGGCACATTTGCTTAGGAGAGGGTGTCAGCAGTGTCAAAGGCAGCAGATTGGTGGAGGAGGATGAGGACGGAAAAAGACCATCAGGTTTGGCAGTGAGGAGACCAGTGGCACCTATGAGGAGTGATTTCTGTCCAGTTAGAAAGATTGCAAAGGGTTGAAAGGTAAAAGAAAAGAAAGGAAGTAGAGGAAACGAGGATGACAGCTTTTTCTAGGAGTATGGTTGAGGAAAAGAGGAGATGTAGGGCTTAAGGGAGTGATAGAACTAGTGGAAGTCTTTTATTTTAAAAAATCAATAATTAATCTTTCTCCAATTATATATAAAAAAATTTAACATTCGTATAAAAATTGAGTTCTAAATTCTCCCCCCTTCTTGAGAAGGCTAGCAATTTGAAATAGGTTTTACATGTGTCCTTGTGCAAAACATATTTCCATGTTAGTCATATTGTGAAGGAAAATACAGACAACCCCCCCCCCGAAAAATAAAGAAAAAAAATATGCTTTGACTGCATTCAGACTCTATACTAGAGTCTTCCACTGGAGGTGGAAAACATTTTTTCTACCATAGAATTATCTTAGACATTTGTATTGCTGAGAAGAGTTAAGTCATTCACAACTGATCATTGATAGAATTTCTGTTACTATATACAATATTCTCCAGGTTCTTCTTCTTACTATTTCACTTTATATCAGTTGATAAAAGTCCAAGTTTTTCTGAAAGAATCCTGCTCGTTATTTCTTATAGCATACTAGTATTCCATCATAGTCATATAAAATTTGTTCAACCATTCCCCAATTGATGGGCTTCCCCTCAATCTCCAATTCTTTGCCATCACTGAAAGAGCTGCTATAAATATTTTTGTACATATAAGTCATTTTCCTATTTTTTCATCTCTTTGGGATATAGACCTGGCAGTGGAATTACTTGGTGAAAAAATACATATATGTGTATGTATGCATGCATGTATGTACACCCATTACATGTATATATGCATGTATATATAGATATGTGTGTGTGTGTATATACATATTCTATACACAGTTTTATAGCCTTTGGGAAATAGTTCCAAATTGTTCTACAAAATGGTTGAATCAGTATACCACTTCACCAACAGTGTATTAGTGTTTCAATTTTTCCACATCACCTCTAACATTTTTTGTTTTATGTTTCTGTCATATTAGCCAATCTGATAGGTATGGGGTGGTGTGATAGTAATGGAATATAAAGATTCTCCTCTATTGGCTTGGTTTTCAAATTGATGGTGTTAAAACCCAGAGCTTGTTAATCCCACCTGTGGGATGGATTTGTTGACTTGAAAAGAGAGACACGAACTGGGAGGAGCTGGTGACGTAGATTTGGAGAGACAAGAGAGAGGCAGCACCCTCGTGGAGGCAGAGAGAGACTGAGAGGATTGCTGAGGGCCGCTTTGAATTGCCCTGGACTTTTGAGACCTGCCCCCAGAGCTGCCAAGGACTGAGGAGACATGACTGTTTTGCTGGTACTTTGTCTGTCTGTTTTGATGTTGTTTTTCCAGATTTGTCCACTGGTGAAAGACAGTCCTGCTGAAGAAGTCCTGGAACCTGGCTGTTGGCTAAGAGCTCCCGAGACTGTCCTGCAGACAGAGAGTGAATACTTTCCACTGGTGAAGGACAGGGCTGTTGTTGCAGGGGTCTGGGAACCTTTCTGTTGGTTCAGAAGCCCTGAAGAAGGATTTTCTTGTTGTATATTTACAGAAATCCTGGGAGAGCGTTTTGCTAATGTTTTCAGGGGTTCTAGGACTGTTCTGCAAGCAAAGGATGAATTAACGAGGAGACTGGCAATGTATCTTGGTAGCTTAGAATTTTAAAATTTGTATTTCTCTAATCAATACTGATTTAGAACTTTTTTAATATGACTAAAGATAGCTTTGACTACTTCATCTGATAACTTCCTGTTCATATGCTTTAATCATTTCTAAATTGAGGAATGGCTCTTATTTCTACAAATTTGACTCACTTCTCTATATATCTGAGAAATGAGGTCTTTATCAGAGAAATTTGCTATACTTTTTTTTAAACTTAAGTATGTCCCTCCATCTATTTCACCCTATTTATTTTTCCTTTAACCCTGTCCATTCTCAAAAGTGTTTTTCTTCTAACTTTTACCTACCCCAATCTGCCCTCCCTTCTATCAGCAACCACCCTTCTTATATCCTCTTCCTCTTTTATTTCCTGTAGGGTAAGAACAATTTCTATACCCAACGAATATATATGTTATGCCCTCTTTAAGCCAATTCTGATGAGAGTTAAGAGTCATGCACTTATTCCTCCATCTCCCCCACTGTTTCCCATCACTGTAAAACTCTTTTAAGTGAGATAATTTACCCCATTCTACCTTTCCCTTTCCCCTTCTCCCAATACATCCTTCTTTCTCATTCCTTAATTTAATTTTTTAGATAAGCATATTTAACTCACATCCATGTGCTTTCTCTATGTTTACTTCTTCAACCTGCCCTAATAATGAAAATGTTTTTAGGAATTATATATGTCATTTTTCCCATGTAGGAATATAAACAGTTTTACCTTATTGAATCCTTTATGATTTATCTTTCCCATTTACCTTTTCTATGCTTCTCTTCAGTCTTGTATTTGAAAGTTAATGTATCTATTCATCTCTGGTCTTTTCATCAGGAATGCTTGAAAGTCCTCTATTTTATTGAATTTCCATTTTATCCCTTGAAGGATTATGCTTAGTTTTGCTGGGTAGGTGGTTCTTGTAATTCTATCTATTTTTGCCCTTCAGAATGTCATTTTCAAAGCCCTCCAATTCTTTGATGTTATTTTTTGTTTTCTGATCGAGGCACCACAATGTTTTAATTGTTTCTTTTTGGCTACTTGAAGTATTTTCTCTTTGATCTGGGAAGTCTGGCATTTGGCTATAATATTCCTGGGGATTTTCATTTTGCAATCTCTTTCAGGAGGTGATTGGCAGATTCTTTCAATTTTGTATTGTACCCTGTGGTTTTATAGCATCAGGGCAGTTTTCCTTGATAATTTCTTGAAAAGATTCTGTCTAGGCTCTTTTCTGGATCATGACTTTCTGGCAGTCCAATAATTCTTGAATTATCTCTCCTGGAACTATTTTTCAGGTAAATTGTTTTTCCAATGAGATAGTTCACATTTTCTTCTTCTTTTTCTGATTTTGCTTTATTGTTTTATGATGTCTCATAAAGTCATTAGCTTCCACTTGTCCAATTCTAACTTTTGAGGAATTATTTTCTTCATGAGTTTTTGTACTTCCTTTTCCATTTGACCAATTTGCTTTTTAAGGAGTTCTTTTCTTTGGTGAATTTATATATATATATTTTTTTTTCATTAGGCTAATTCTGCTTTTCTAGGTATTCTTTTCAAATAGATTTTTGTGCCTTTTTTTTAACTTTTGACCAATTCTGTTTTTAAGGTATTGTTTTCTTTAGTACTTTTTATTAGTACCTCCTTTACCAATATGTTAACTCATTTTCATGATTTCCTTCTATTACTCTCATTTCTTTTCCCAGTTTTCCCCCTACCTCTCTTGATTTTTAAAATTTTTTTTGAACTCTTCTATGGCTTGAGACCAATTCATATTTTTCTTTGAGGCTTTGTATGTAGGAATTTTAACTTTGTTTTCTTAATTTGAGTTTCTGTTTTAATCTTTAATGCCACCATAGCAAATTTTCAATGATCAGAAATTTTTTCCCTGTTCTTTGCTCATTTTTCCAACCTATTTTTTGACTTTAACTCTGCGATAAAGTGGGGCTCTGCTTCTGGAGTGTAGGAAGCACTGTCCTAAGCTTTGGGTTTTTTGTGGAGCTGTCTTTAGAGATAATTCCAGGGACCTATAAGTTTGCATTTTTTCCAAGGTGGTGTCATCTAGGGAGAGATATATTTACTATTCTCCTGGCTCATGCCCTAGGCTGTGAGCAGCCATATTCTTTTCAACTCTGGAAGTATGATCACTTTCCCAGGTCTGCTGAGGCCATAAGGTCTGCTGTGCTTGTGCTACTCCTTGCTCTGGGACTGAGACCCAAGACTGTGACCCAGACCCAAGTGTGAGCAATGTAACAAAGACTTTCCCCTGGTGCCAGCAAGGGGACTCTTATAATTTTCTGATCAGGTGTCTGACCCCCTCACCCCCTTACCATCTGTGACTAACAGGTCTGGAAACTGTCACTGCTACTCCTGCTGCAGTCATGTCCTCCAAGGGCTATTGCTGGTTTTCTGGAGGACAGCCTGCACTGGACTGAACTCCTCACTAACCCCAGTGCAAAAGACCTTGCCTGCCGACCTTCTAAGTGTCTTGAGCTGGAAAATTGTTTCATCCTGTCCTTTTGTGGGTTCTACTGCTCCAGAATTTGTTTTTAAATGTTATTTAAAATTGTTTAGAGGGGAAATTAGGGAGATTTCAGTCTCCCAAGAAAGTCCCTGCCTTGTCTCCACTATTTTGGCTCCACCCCAGGAAATCTTTTAAGCATGGGAAATACTTGGATATGTTTGAAGGCAATGGAGAAGAAACCAGTAGGTGCTAAAGAATAAAGAAAGGATAAAATGGTTGAGGTTACAATCTACTATGGAAGATAAGGCATAGGATAAAGAATACTTATAGCGGGGTTGGCCTTGAGGAGAAGAATCTGCTATGTGTAAGGCATTGGACAAAAGCAAAACAGTACCCGCCATCAAGAGTCTTATATGAGGGTGTACAACATATGCAAATATAAGGGTAGCTTGGGACTCAAGTCCATTTGCATAAAACTCTCCTCACTGCTGAAGACTGATTCCTCCGTGCCTGTGTGAGGGGTGGAGGTGAGAGCTTGGGAAAGGAGAGATCCTGCTTCTAACTTCCAGTTTGGAAAGAGAAAATGGTTCCAGATTCTCTTCCAGGAGGTTATATAAGTATGGTGCAATAAAAAACAGAACAAAGTGAGCCTAAGAAATTAAGGGTAGAAGGTAGAATATTGAGGTTGAAGAAAAGACTAGCAAGTAAATTTAGCTAGACTACAGAATTTATCAGAGGGAGCAGAACAACTGTGAAAACTGTTTGAAGAAGATCATGGTGGGCTTTTTGGCTAGACTTCTCCTCTAGGAAGATTATTGGGGCTGCTATGTGGAGGATGAAGAAGGGAGAAACTGGAATCAGGGAGAGCAATGATTTTTTTTTTTCTTTTGCCTTTTGGAGGGCAATTGGGGTTAAGTAACTTGCCCAAGATTACAAGGCTAGTTTTTTTGTTTTTTTGTTTTTTTTTTTTTTGTGTGTGTGTGTGTGTTAAGTGTCTGAGGCCAGATCAGAACTCAAGTCCTCCTGACTCCAGGGCCCATGCTTTAATCACTGTGCCATCTAGCTGCCCCCAAGAGCAATGATTTCTTTCAGTAGTTCAGGTGAGGGGTGATAAGGAACTGAATAGAAGAGACTTTGGAGGTAAAATATATAAGATTTAGGGGGAAATAAATGCATCTAGAGGCATAGGCTGAGACTCAGTGTGATAAAGAGACTGTCTCAGAATCAGGAAGATGTAGGTTCATATCTTGTCTCTAACATATGTATCTAGGCAACTTTCTAAGATTATAATCAGTCAATAAATATTTATTAAGCCATCAGTATGTGCTAGTAACTGTGCTGAGAATTTACAAAATAAAGGAAGGAGAAGGCCTGAATTGATAAGTAGATGTGAAAGGAAATTTCTGATAGGTATGGGGTACATGCTGATTCATCTTCAACATCTTCAAACACAAGTGGATGATTAAGAATGACATTATTAATAATTTGGGAAACTCCCAGGAATAGGCTGAAAACAACTCAGTTTTTTAGGGTGAGCATTTACATCCCTCAGAAACTGACAAATGATACGACACAGTGCTTGATTTATTATTTTGTTCATCATCTAGCCTTAACAAATGTTTTTTGATTGACCCTCCATGAGATGCCAAGAGATGTGTGCATACCCCTGTGTAGGGAGATGCAATCAAAAGTCGCAAAAAAAACTTGCTAGTCTGTAAACTCATCAGGTTGATTAGACAATTCTCTTGATTTGCCCCCCTGCCCATGCAGATTAGAAAAATTACTTTGGCAGTGGTATGAAGATAGATTGGAGAGGAGAGAACCAGAGTCAGGACAATCAACTGAGAGGCTATTAGAGAGCCTATAAGTGAAGTGGTGAAAGCCTGAACTGGAGGTGGAGGCACCATGGAAATAGAGAAGAGGGGACTGATGTAATAGATATTGAGAGAAAAAATGAAGCAGGATTTGGTAACTAACTGGGTGAGGGGAATGAAATAACAACAGAGCATGGGAACTTTAATATCAGAGTATGTTGGTGCCATTAACAGAAAAATGAAGTTAGGAGTGACAAATTAAAGGGAATAAGATAGCAATGAATTTCAGTTTTGAACATCTTGAATTTAAGGCTATGCAGGAGGAGATGTCCAGCAGGCAGAGGTAATTGTAGGACTAGAATTCAGTGAGAGGATTGAGGTGAGATATATAGATTTGGGAGCTACCCACAGAGAGGTGATAATTGAAGCTGTGGGAAAAGAATAGCTTGTCAAGAGGCAGAGAAGAGGACTGACCACAGGGCCTTGAGAGGATGCCTAATTTTAAGGGGGCAGGAGGGGAACAGGCAACCAGTGAAATATCCTAAGAAATGATACTCAGTTAGGAAAAAAAAAAGAGAGAACACAGTTATGGGAAGACAAAGGAGTACAGAGGAGGTGAATGGTGTCAAAGGCTAAGGTGCACAAGAAGGATTAGGATTGAGAAAAGGAAATTAGCTTGGTCCTTGTGTCCTTGGAGATGTTGGGGGTGGTATAGAGGCATCAGGTGGGGATGAGGGGATGGGAAATTTCTGTCAGATCTTATTTTCCTCTTTCCTTTTTTTAAATGGTAGGGCAACAGAAGGGAGAGATTCATAGTCAAATTTACCTCTCTTCCCTAACTGTCTCTATGGAGGTTATTTTAAATCACTAGAATCTATTTGGCTGTTGATGCTAAGCTCTGTCTCTCCTTGTCACTAGGGATGATAGAGCCAAATACACCCCTTTAGTGCCAGAAATAATTGTAGGTGCAGCATTGACCTTTCCTATGAGTGAATTCATTTCCTCTCCTTTCCCTGTGCAGCCCCTAGATAATGACTGTGATAAAAACTCCCATTTGTATAGTCAATGTGTTAAAATCAAAATGAGAGTAGTTTTAATAGAGCTGGAGTGGGGGCAGTTGGGTGATGCAGTGGATAGAGCAACCAACCACCCTAAAGTCAGGAGGACCAGGGTTCAAATCCAGTTCACACACTTATTAGGTATGTGACCCTGGGCAAGTCACTTAACCTTGACTGCCTCAAAAAGAATAGAGCTGGAATGGGCCTTAAAAGTCATCTAATACAACCCTTTCATTTTACAGGTGAGATAACTGGAGCCCAGATTGATTAAGAGACCTGTCTAAAGTCACACAGCTAATAAGTGGCAGAATTCAGATTTGAACACAGGCCCTTTAACTTCAGAGCCATAATCTTTTCCCACAGCATTGTTTCACTCCTTACAGTTTAAGATTGTTCAAAGCTGTTTCCCAACAGCATTCCTGGGTGGAAGGAAAGGAAGGAGATAATTTTAGTATTACTTTCTCCATTTTACAGAGGAGGAAAAAGTTTCAAACAGGTGAAGTGACTTGCTTAGAGCTAGAAGGTTTAAAGCTGGGACTTCAACCCAAGTAAATGTAAGAGAGGCATCATGGTGTAGTGAAGAGAGTGTAGGACTGGGTAGCCGGAGATCTGAGTTTGAGTTCTGTGGAATCTGCCCTCTGGCTCTGTGACCCTGGACAAGTCAGTTATGGTGGTAATCTTATGATAGGAGGCTGGTCAATGTGCCCAGTCTTATGAACAGGTGTAGCGAGTTCTGCTGATCCAATTCTTGAGAGGATTTTGCCACATGTGCAGATGTTCTATACTTGCTGACATGTATGATGAGGGGAATGACAATTATTTGCATAGCTGAAACAGGGGTGCTTTCAGAGGCACTAGTCAGGTGGGAGCCAGCCCTTGCTTTGCTTTCCTTCTTGCCAGCCTGGCTGCTGTTTGAGTGAGAGAGACTGTGATGTGAGAGAAGAGGGCTCAGGCCCTCCCTAGCCAAAGGCTGACATGAGTCCATGAGTATAGGCCTTAATTTTTTGTTTTTGCTTCTTTTAATTTATCCTTTCTTTTTTAGGTGAAAGAGATAGGAGATGGCCATAACCCTGTGAGCTTTGGAAGGTCAGGAGAGTAAGCCAAGAAGTCTGGAAGTAGCCTTGATCTTGGTTTTCTACCCAGTCAGTCCAGTGCTGAGGTCTCAGGGAATGACCTTGGAACCTGGTGCAGGGCTAGCTGAGAGGAGGACTCATCCAGAAGCCATGTGGCATTTGGATGTGTATTTGGTAGGAATAATGTTATGTACAAACTGCATTGTCTGAGCCCACTCTCCCCAGGGACCACTACGGCATGGGAGAGAGTGTTCTGGTTTTCCTCTGTCTTCACAGTAAATATCCATTTGTACAAGGGGGAAAGGCATAAGCATTTACATAGCATCGACTATATGCCAAGCACTCTGCTAAGTGTTTTAAAAAATTATCTCATTTGATGCTCACAACAACTCAGATAAGTGAGTGCTTATTAGAATGCCCAATTTGCAGTTGAGGAAACTAAGGTAAATAGGAATCAAATGACTTGTCCAAGGTCACACAGCCAGTAAGGGTCTAAGGCTAGATTTGAACCCAGGTCTATCCTGACTCCAGGCTTAGCACTCTATCCACTGTACCACCTAGGTACCTCCAAAAGGCTATTTGATAAACACAGCACTAATCACTGACAGGTGTGTGTGTGTGAGAGACAGAACACACACCAGAATGAGGACTTAAGTGGGTAGTATTAGAGAAGAGGCACCCCACTGGCCCTCAAGTGCACCCCAGAATCCTGAGGTGGACAGAGCAATCACTACAATCACATTTGCACCAACTCTCTAACATGATTATTGTGAAGAAGGGCTTTATAAATCTTCAAGCACTATAGAAATGGGATTATGTAGATGTGGTCACATATATAGTTCTGAAGTTTTTTCTGATTCCCAAGTTCATAGATGGCCCTTCTGGGCTCCTTTCCCCCTCCCTCTCATTGCAGACTCAGCCTTGGTTTGGGGTGGGGTGGGGGGAGCAGGAACTGAGTGAGGGGGAGGAAGGAGAGGGACCCCTAGATCACACCTCCTTTGTTGTTGTTCACAGGCCGTCATCGCCTTGCCATGAGTCCCCTTGAGCAGCTCGTTAGCAGAGGACAGCCTCCTCCAATGGAGCATATGTAGAGGTATTTTTAGGCCGTTAGCCGCCCGCCACAGAGCGTTTGTTTGGCATGTCGTCGGTAAACAAAAAGCATTTGTCAAAAGGAGATGTTCCAGTTTCCCTCCTCCGCCCTGGCAGGCGGGCAGCTGAGCCGGGAGCCCCTCTTCAATGGACCACACTGATTGGATCCAAGGCTAGGAGGCAGCCGTGGATCCAAAGGGAGATGGCTTGGGTCTGAATTCCAGCTCTGATAATTACAGCCTGGATTAGCCCTGGACAGCTCCGTTCCCCTCTCTGGGCTTCATTTTCCCTCTCTGTAATAGGAGGGATTTAGACTAGATAATTTCTAGGGTCCCTTCCAGCTCCAATCCTGCAACCTTGTGACCTTATCACAGGTTTTGGAGCAGATTCTACCCTACCTGCTTTCTTTCTCCTTTTTTCAGCCCTGACTCTGCCCAATCCTGTTCCATCCTTAGCTACCTCCCTTTCCTGCCTGCTTCACTGAACCCTTTAGAATCTCTGGTCTGTACTAGAAGCAATGTGTTGTAGTAGAAAAAGCATAGCACTTAGACTCAGGAGGCCTGGCTTGGAGGGACAACTCTTCTACTTCTAGCCATGTCTTCCCAGGCAAGTCTCTCCCCTTGGCTTTCAGGGAGTACCCTTTGACAGCAGTGCCTAAATGAGGAAAAAACAGCATAAATTGCGCCCGGCTTAGGTGGCCTTCACGATGCTCTCTCTTGAGAGTTAGGTAGTGTAATGGGGTACCACTCTGGGGGTAAAACCAGAGACCCTGGGAAACAAGTGAAGTGTTACTGGAAGAGGCTGGGGAGGACCAGGGTGGGGCATTTTGCCTAGAACTCTTCCCTACATCACATATTTGTATACTAATCTTTTCTCTTTAGAGGCAGGTATAAGGTATAGTGCCTGTATAGGAATTACAGGGCCTGGCCTAGAGTCAGGCAGACTTGACTTCAAATCCCATCTCAGATAATTATTAGCTGTGGGACCCTGGGTCAGTAACTTAACTCTCTGTCTGTCTCAACTGTAAGATGGAGATAATAATAGTACCTACTTACCAGGGTTGTGAAGAGGATAGAATGAGATCATGTTTGTAAAGTGCTTAGCGTTATGTTGGTCACACAGTAGGTGCTTAATAAAGACTTATTTTCTTCCTTCTTTTCTGGATTGTAAGTAGCTTTAGAATAGGGTCTGTTATTCTACTTAACTTTATATATCCCATGTTGAGCATAGTGCCTTCCCGCTGTGGTTGCTTAGTAAATGTTTGTTGGAGTAAATTGAATTTAATCCCTTGAAGAAAGTAGCAAATGGCTCACAATCTTTCCCACTCTTTCTTTTGTCATGATCCTTCATAATTCCATGAACTTCAGTATTCATGGAGGTGAGTCTTGCTGTCAGAATCTCTCAATATTGTCTGCTCTGCCACCTTTATCTCCCCTTGAGCAATGCCAAGACTTAGACCTCCTATTCCATTTCTCAGGTGCTGAACTTGGAAATTTCCTCCTCAGACCCAATATTCCTTCATTCCTTAAACATGTATTAAGCAATTACTGCATACATAGCAGTATTCTTGATCCTGGGAGAGATTTAGAGACTAGGCTGGATTAGCATTGATTAAAAACAATTTCTGTATGTTTAACCTACAGAAAATATTTAGGGGAGACAAGGAAGTTATCTTCAATTATTTGAGGGCTCCTTATGTGGAAGAGTGATTGTACTTGCTTTCCTTACTTGAGAAGTTAGAGCAAGGAACAATAGGGTAGAGACAGGGGACTTTGTAGAAAGAGTAGATCTAAATTAAATAACCAGAAAAACTTCCTATTAGAATTTTTCCAAAGAAATAATGGACTGCCTCAGGAAGTGGCAGGTTCCCCATCATTAGAAATCTTAAAGCAAAGACTGGATTACCAAGTGTCAGAAACTAGCCACCTCAACCTTCTATCTCAGTGGGAAGCTGGGGAATTTCCCCTTTTCTGCTTTATATTGTCAACTTTTGGTTCAAAAACCAGCTGCCTCCTGACCATAGGCCCCAGTGTGAAGAGGGAATCTTCCCTCTCTGCCTCGCTCCCTCCACAACCCACCAA
Source organism: Petaurus breviceps papuanus (assembly GCF_028583685.1). Lineage (NCBI taxonomy): Eukaryota > Metazoa > Chordata > Mammalia > Diprotodontia > Petauridae > Petaurus > Petaurus breviceps. The sequence goes on from NW_027186372.1 coordinate 93,100, forward strand.
TGGGAAGAAGGAAGAAGGCAGCCTTGGGTCTTTCTCTTTCCCAATTATTTCCTTCATTGCCCACCTGCCCACTTCTTACCAAGTGCAGTAGCTCCACGGCCAGCAGGATACGCACCCCCATATCTCTGCCTCTGATGGAGATAACCTAGAGCCCCACTCTGCTTTAGCCCTGAAGCTCATTTTCCTCTTGCTAAGATAGCGCTCAGCCATCAATCCCCAAGGTTTTCTGAGCCTGGCCCTCTGCTCTGATTCTTTCTTTGCCTAAGTACTTAATTTCCTTGCTAACAGGGAGCTAGGTGACTCACTGAACTTAGAGCACTGGATGTAGATTAAGGAGACCTAAGTTTAAAGACAGCCCCGGACACTTACTATATCATTGTGTTTCAGCTTCCTCATCTGTAAAATGGGGATAATAGAATGAGGTGATATTTGTAAAGTGCTTTGCAAACCTTAAAGCATTATATAAAGGCAAACTATTATTATTGCCTGGCTCTTCCATCTGTCCTTAACTGAGGCTGAACCTGAACCCGAACTCTTATATGTGTACTTTCACTCCCAGTAGAATGTGGATTCCTTGTGTGTGTGACCTCAGCTCCTAGCATGATGGCTTGAATATTCTAAGTACTTAATTACTAATTAATTCAATTCTATGTTCCAGAGGGAATTTATGAATGGATCAGACTGTGTGACCATCTGAAGTCCCTTGAAACTTGGAAATTCTGTAGTTCAGTGGGATTCTGTGATAAAATTTAGATGCCAGTTCACAGAGCTTACAGTTGTAATAGAAACAAAAACTATAATACACAATATTGTAAGATAAGATAGGCAGCATGGTGTAATGGAGAAAGGCCTGGCACAGGAGTCAGGGAGACCTGGGTTTAAGTCCTGATGCTAACAGTTACCAGCTAACCTTTCACTCTATCCTGGTAACTCTTAAAGACTGTAAGTTTATAGATGAATTGTCAATCTATATCTCTGAAGGTTATTTCCACACTGAGAATGGAAGGTTTGAAATGCTAATTTGGGAGTCAAGAGAAACATAAAAAAGCAAATTTATTTGATCATTTGGAAAGGACTACATAATGACACATTGTTTATATTCCAATGAGGGAGAAGAAAAAAGTGTCCTTTCAGAACCCTAATGTTTTCAGGGGCCATAGAGAAAGTTACATCGGGTAGGTGGAAGGTGTGTGTGTGTGTGTGTGTGTGTATGTGTGTTTTGATATCTTTGGATAAGAAGGAAATGGGAAAGAAGAATATACTTCAGGGTAAGAAGAACAAGGAGGAAGGGGAGGAAATGTGTTCTTTCAGAACAAGGGTTTAAAGAAATATTTTATTTATTTAATTACTTAAAGATATTAATTCAGGCTATTCCCTGGAAGGTCAAATACTGAAACTGAAGCTTACATACTTTGGCCTCATAATGAGAAGACAGGGGTTATTAGAAAAGACCCAGATATCAGGAAAGATTGAAGACAAAAGGAAAAGGGGATGGTGGAGGAAGAGATGGGAAGATAATGTCATGAAAGCAATGAACATGAACTTGGACAGACTTCAAGAGATTGTGCTATGGCCCAGGGGTCACCAAGAGTTGGACATAACTAAATGACTGAACAATATAATAAGAGCACATAAAATGAAAAGTATCAGGCATCCCATGAACCTCACTTTCAAAGGCAGTCAGAACACAAAGTACAATTCCATTCCTCATTTCATTGCATTCCCAAAACTCTATGAGTGGGACAAGGCAGCAATAATTTCCCTCATTTTAATGATGAAGAAATGGTGGTTTAAAGTATACAGTTAGTGTTAGGTTACACAGTGTATAGAGTGCTGGATCTGGAGTCGGGAAGACCTGAGTTTGAATCCAGCCTCAGACACTTACTAGCTGTGTGACCCCGGGAAAGTCACTTAATGCTGTTTGCCTCAGTTTCTTCATCTGTAAAATGAACTGGAGAAAGAGATGGCAAACCATTCCAGTATCTTTGCCAAGAAAACCCCAAATTGGGTCATGGAGAGTCAGACACAACTAAAATGACTCAACAGTAACAATACAACTAGTGTTGTCATAGACTTCGCATAAGAGGTCTTTCCATAATACATGACTGCCAAGAGAATGAAGTTGCCAACATTTATCAATAATGATCTCCCTGCCTTCTGCCTAGATGCACAACTGGGTGAGTTGTGCACACAGCTGCTGGGGGAGTCCTTCTGCCCTCTGGGCCTCTATCTCTAAAATGACAGGTTGCCCTAAATGAGTCCCAAGCTTCCTTCCAGTTCTAATATTCTCGTTTATGTTCTAAGTTCCCTACTAGCTTTGATATTCTCTTCTATGAGGCACATAGGACTCAAGTCAGTCTTCCTTTAAGGGAGAAAAGGAGACTCAGCCATACAACTTGCTTTAAGACCCAATGCTTGACTCACACATCCAGGAGAGCTGGATGAAGACACTTTGGACCAAGGATTTATAGCACAGGGAGATGAAACCAGGAAGACTCAATGGGATAAAGTAGCTCCTGTAGCTGGTGCTTTTCTTGGTCTTGGCTGTCCTTTTCCCAACAGGAACCTCTCACCTCCTTTGCATGGAGCTAATTAATGGCTTGTTGTGTGCAATGCCCGTCTCTAACAAGGAGGTACTTTCTGTGATGCTTTTCCTTTGCCACAGTTATATCACTTCATTTCCTGTGATCATTTCCTGCCTCACTCTCCTATTTTGCCAAAGCCCTGCCTCTCTGTGCAGCAGAGAGAAAGAGCAGAGAGAATGAGACTGGCAATGAGTTCTGGGAGGAGACGAGGAGATGGGTCAGTGGACAGAGTGCTGGACCTGCAGTCGCAAAGTCCTGGGTTTGAATTTGACGGCAGATGCCTGCTAGCTGTGTGACCCTGGGCAAATGATTCAGCCTCTGTTTGCCTCAGTTCCCTTATCTGTAAAATGGGGATAAAATAACATCTGCTTCCCAGAGTTGTTGTGAGGACCAAATGAAGTAGTAATTGTAAAAACTTAGCACAGTGCCTGGCACATAGTGCTGCATAACTATTAGCTATTATTATTATAATGCTGTAAAAAGCATTAAATTTATTGTTGGAGAGTCTGAGTTTGAACTTTGGCTCCAGTACTAACTAGCTGCATGACTTTGGGAAACTTATTTGCTCTTTCTCAGCCTCGGTTTCCTCCCCTATGTAAAGAAGAAATTGGAATCAGTAGTTTCTAATGTCCCTTCCGCTTCTAAATCCTATGACTATTGGCTGTTAAATATTTTTTTTTTCTGAAATTACCAGAGTTAAAATCATCTTCCCAAATGTTAGTAGCTCATGTCTTTATATAGGGTTTTAAGATTTACAAAGCATTTTCCTCTAAACAACTTCAGCACAACAACTCTAAACAATACAGCACAAATAGTTTTATCCTGACTTCACATAAGAGGAGATTATGACTAAAAGGTTTATTGGCTTGGATCACAAAAACAGGAAGAATTAAATCTAAGTTCTGAATTCAAGTCTTTCCTGACTCTTAGAGCAAAGTTCTTTCTACCATTCTCATTTTATTTAATTTTTTTTTTTTGGGAATTTTTTTTTTTTTTTTGGCTTTTTGGAGGGCAATTGTAGTTAAGTGACTTGCCAAAGGTCACAAAGCTAGTTATTGTGTTAAGTGTCTGAGGTTGGATTTGAACTCAGGTCCTCCTGACTCCAGGGCTGGTGTTGTACTCACTGCTCCACCTAGCTGCCCCAAGCATTCCCATTTTAGAGATAGAAGGGACTTCACAATTATTTCATCTCTCCCCTTAACTTTATATATGGGGGAAATAATAAATATAGTGAGCATTTTTGTGGAACTTGAAGGTTTGTGAACACTTTTTACAAACATCATCCCATTTGAGCCTCGCCACGACCCTGGGAGGTAGACACTACTATTAGAATAGGTATTGAAATCTTACAGATGATGAAAGTGAGGCAGAGAGAGGTTAAGTAACTTGCCTGGGATCACAAAAGTAGTAAGTGTCTGAAGCCAGGTTTGAGCTCAGATGTTCTCGACTGTATGTCCAGTGCTCTATTCACTCCCCTACCTACCTGCTGACTCCAAGGTCCATAGATGGGGAAGGTTTTGCTCAGTGTTAATCAGTAAGATAGTTGCGATGCTTTTGGAGTCAGTGGCCCCTCCCCTCTCTTCACCATCAAGGCTGGCCTCAAATTTCTCTTCTATCATTAAAGATAGAGGAGACTCTAGTAAAACTGGTGCTAGTCCTAGTCTCTTGATCGGTCCCTTAGGTGGGGGGTAGAAGGAGGGACAGGAGGGGTGGGAGGAGGTGGGAAAGGAGGGCCCCAGGAATCCCAGGCCCCAGCTGAGGGGGAGGGAGGCAGGCAGCCTCATTAGTCTGTCCCCAGGGGGACCCTGACAGCCTGTTATTAAATGTACATGGAGATGCTGAGCTAAGGGCACTAAAGGGAACTCCTGCAATCTGGGGGAAGGGGAATGATAGTTGTGAGAATAATAGAAATGACCCATGTTGCCTTTCCTCATATCATCCCTGTGAGCAGAGTAGAACTAAAGCTCAGAGAGGTCTCTTGCATAAGAGCTTAGAACTACTAAGTATTTGGATGGGTCCCAATCTGAGTCTAGTTATCTTTCTGCCATTACTTACTGCTATTAGATTCTGTTGGGCTGTGGCCTAAGTGGTATGTGACTCAAAAGAAGACATTGTGGTACTTTGGAGAGCACATTGGACTTTGAGTCAGGAGACTTGGGTTTTAGTCTTTGTTTTAACACTTACTAGCTGTGTAACTTTGAGCAAATCACTGTCCACCCCTCTAAATCTTAATTTTTTTCTTCTTCAAAATGTAGATGAATACTTGTGTTACTTAGGTTGTGAAGCTTTTGTGACCAGTCTTTATAAACTTAAAAACATTATGCAGATGGGAGTTATTCTTATGGTTCCCATTTTACAGAGGGAAAAACAGACTGAAAAGAAGTACCAGCGATGAAACCCTTAGTGGAGTTTGGAAGAAGGAAAAACATCTACACTAGAAAACACAGTATCACCTTTGGCCTGTAGTGGGAAGGATGAGAGCTTGAAGGAGTCTCAGTTTTCTCCTCTGTAAAAGGAGGGTCTGGGACTGGATGATATCGCAGGGCCTTCCAGCCCAGTGTCGTGGAAAGAGCCCTAGATTTGAGTTGGAAAACCTGGGTTCCAATCCTGGCTTTATCAGGAATTAGATGTATGCAACTCATTCACCCTCTCTGTTCTTCCCTTTAAAAATAAGTTAAATTTGATAAAACATTTTGGATAAATGTTGGGTAAAAAGTAGGTTACATTATGTATGGTTCCTAAACTTCCTCTTAGATTTAAATCCAATGAGTCTAAGCTTGCATAAAGAAAAGGATGATGGACAGTTTATATGCTTTTCACATTGGGCCTCTTTACAGATATTATAAACATCTCAGGGAACATAAAGTTTCCTCTATAGGTCATCCCATCTCCTCAGTTCCACAGCTGGGGTAATGGGTTGGTCTTTGATCCTTAAATTTAAAAACAATATTTTATTAGATGTTGTCATAGCAAATAATCACCATCCCCAGCCTCTGTGGAATGAATGAAAAGCTTTCAAAATAGGAAGAGTTAGTGGGAGAAAACCCCCCCACCCCCTTAACAAGATGAAGCACATATCCCCATCATCCTAATATTGTAGTTCTTTTGCAAGCTTCCATTGGGCTTATAGAAGTTGAGTTTATATTCTGATATCTTTATTTAATGACAAAAAGCTTATCGACTTTGCAACATCTCAGAATATTATATTTGTTGTTGTTACTCAGTCATGCCCCACTCTTCATGGCCCCATTTGGGGTTTTCTTGGCAAAGATACTGGAGTGGTTCCCATTTTGTAGATGGAGAAACTGAGGCAAATGGTTAAGTAACATGTCTAGGGTCACACAGCAAGTAAGTGTTTGAGGCCAGATTTGAATTCAGAGAGATGTCTTCCACCCAACAGTTTATCCACTGTGCCACTTAGTTGCCCCAGAATATCACATACAAAAGAATAACAGAGTGATAGAGATTTGTCCTAGGACCATCTCCATATGAACTTTTAAAAAATGAGAAGAATGAGATTAATAACAATAAAAAATAGCTGATATTTGTATAGGGTTGTACAGTTTATAAAGCATTTTACGTTCATGATTTTACTTGATCCTTACAATATCCTTGGGAGGTAGGTGCAGTATTATTATTATTCTTCCTGTTCTACAGAGGAAGAAACTGAGTCTTAATGTTAGGTGGTGACATCAAGGTTCCCTTAATGATGAAGCTCTTGAGCTCACCTCCTCTCCTTCTAGATGCAGGGCTGTGGCCAAGTGTGTACCTCAATAGTGAAACATCTGGAATATTTCTGGTATTATCCTGTCCATTCCCACAGCCTTCTTTTTTCCCCATGACAGACCCTAGTCATCTCAGGCCTTATTCAATTTAAGAGCTTCCCGATTAGCCTTCTTTGTTTCTTGCCTCAAGCCTTCCTTTCTAACACACACAGGAATCTTTCTGAACCTCCTCCCCTTCCTTCCAAAACCAAGCCACATCTCCACTATCATCTGAAATCTAAGGACAACCTCCTCTTTTGATACTTTTTCCCTCAAGAATTCCAGGGGCAGCTAGGTGGCATAGTGAATAGAGCACCGGCCCTGGAGTCAGGAGGATCTGAGTTGAAATCTGGCCTCAGACACTTAACACAAAAATTAGCTGTGTGACTTTGGGCAAATCAATTAAACCCAATTGCCCTCCAAAAAGCAAAAAAAAATTCCACCTGTTGATCCTGAATTTAGGGTATCTCCCCAATTACACTATGAGCTCCTTGAAGGCAAGCCTAGGGTCGGGGACTTTTGGTTCTTTAAAAAAAATTTAAATTACGTTTTCTTTTATTCAATAATCAAACATTTTTTTTTCCTCACACTGACCTGACTCAACTAGGGGAAAAAAGAGAAAAGAAAACCAAAAGCCCTTGCGATACCTATATCTAAATCTATGTCTATGTCTATATGTATATGTTTATCTATATCTATGTCTACATAGTCAAGAAAAACAAATGTCAATATCAGTCATGTCTAAAAATGAGTTTCTCATTTTATATGTTTAGTCCCTCACCTACCTGTCAGGAAGTGGGGATCATTCATCATCTTTGGTCATCTGGAGTCATGACTGATAATTGAGCTGATAGGAACTTTCAAGTCTTTCAAAAGTGTTTCTTTTCACAATGTTGTCATTACATTATAAATTCTTCTCTCTTGTTTTTCTAAACTTGAACTGGATGAGCACAATATGGGGAAGGCATGGATAGATGCACAAGATCTGGGGTGTTTGCAGAGTGAAACTTTAGGCTGAGCTGACAGGGGCATTGACATTGATATCGGTAGCCCTCTCACCCCAGATCGCACTAATTCAATATAAAGCTGCATTGATAAAGCTTGCAATATAAAGGGCAAAGTATTCAGAGCAGGGAAGTGTGTGTGTGTGTTACTCTTCTCTGTACCAGTATGATGCCATCTGAAGTATTTGATTCAGTTTATCGTGCCACATTTTAGGAAGGATACTGACCAGGTAGAAAGCCTCCAGACGAGGGTGACCAGGCTGGTGAAAAGCCTAGAGGTGATTTCCATGTGAATATTGGTTGAAGGAATAGGGGATGTTTAGCTCTGAGAAGAGCCAGGATCACATAAGGACATCTTCAAGTATCTGAAGCCCAATCTTGTGAAAGGGGGTGGGGGGAGGTTAGACTTGTTCTCTTTAGCCCCAGAAGGCAGAAGCAGGGAGGAGCTGCAGAGAGGCAGATTTAGGCATGAGGTAAATATAATACACTGTGCTTCATAAGAGGAAACTTAATAATGATCAGAGCTGTCCAAAAGTGGATTGGGATGCCTCGGGAGGAAGGAAATCTCTCTGTCTCTGTCAGCAGAAGTCTTCAAGATGTAGGATGAGAGTGGGGCAGGGGACCATGTTGTTTTTTGGTCTTTCCCCCTCGAGCATTTAGCACTTTGTAGATGTTGTTGAACTGAGTGATACCTATAGGGATGAGGTCAGGGGGTGGTGGAAGGGGTTCTGGCTCAGGTACAGGCTTGACTATATGTGTAGAGGTCATCCCTCCCAGCTCTAAGAGCCTGTAAAGCAGAGGGTAGGGCAGGAGGAGCATGGAAGGAAGACTGGAGAGATGGGAAAGACAGGAAGTGAAAGAGACAACTGAAAATTCCTATGATGGAAGCTGTGGATGATGAGAGTGACAGATACGCAGCGTGACACAGAGTAAGTGTGACATGAGCATGGTACAATACAACAAGGTCTGTCACCCACATGTTACTCTGTGGCTGGGCCATGGGCACAGGTTATCTATTTATGTGTGTCTGTTCCCCACCAAATTGCTCTGCACACAGTAGATGCTTACTGTGTTTGTTGAATTTTTTATTGTGTACATGTGTGTGAGAAATAGAAGTAGTGTGGTTACATAGGAAAGAACAGTAGTGTCAGAATCCCCGCTCTTCTTGGGCAAGAAGATTAACTTCCCAGCGTCTCAGTTTCCTCATTTGTAAAATGAAAGATTGAATTAAATGATCTCTAGTCTTTTCTTTGCCTAAATGCTACAGTCTTATATAGAATATCTGTATGTTTGTATATTTATGCATCCTATATATGGGTGTGTCTTTGGAGAACGGTGTCTAGATTGTGTATGTGTGTGTGTGCTGGAGGAGATCATAGCGGGCAACTTTGTCTATATATGAGGAGAGGGCTCTGAGCTGGATGAGGAATTGGAATAGGAGGGAAGGTGACAGGAAAGTTATTGGAGATCATTGAGGCTGAGCGCAGGAGGGAGAGCCCCTTGGATCCGCCTTTAGAGGGAATGAGCTGGTAGAGGAGAGGGATGTGGAACCCTGTGTCTCTTTTGCTTTCATTTATCCCCTCTGTTACCAATTCTGAATTCCCACAGCCCTTTTGAAACTCAGCAAAAGTCAGCCTTCTCTGTTCACTCCTCCTACCTCAGGCGTTCCCTGTCTTAACCCTTCTACACCCCCTAGGGTGTCATTTGCTATGAACCCTGGAGCTGCAACAGCTAAAGCCAGAATAATGACAACAAAATATTATTGTTATTAATGATGACAATAACAACACATATCTACAGAGGACTTTGTGGTTTCAGTAACTTTTTTTTTTTGCTTTTTGGAGGGGGGAATGCAGGGCAATGGGGGTTAAATGACTTGCTCAAGGTCACACAACTAGTAAGTGTTAAGTGGCTGAGACTGGATTTGAACTCCTAACTCCAGGGCTGGTGCTGTATTCACTGCGCCACCTTGCCGCCCAATAACATATATTTAATTTGTTCTTAATGACAGTCGTGTTAGTCACAATTTTACAGATGGAGAAACTGAGGCTCAGAAAGATTAAGGAATTTTACCAGAATTCTAAGGCTCTGACATTTACAAAGCCACTTTCCTTGTTGTTGTCTCTCCATTGTTCTCGAGTAAGACCATGACATCAGGAAGGTGATGCCATGTCTTGCTGGTGAAACAGATTTAAGTAAGGCAGAGCTGTACAAAGTCACCAGCTTCACCTTCTCCTCCAGTGTCATCTGGGCCCAACAGCAAGACATAGATCAGGATGACTGGAGATGTCCCAGGATGAAGTGGGAGACCTTGGTTAAGGTTAAGTCTTTCTCAGGTCTCAGTTTGACTGAGGCAGCACCCATTCAGTGATTAAGGCTAGGTAAGAAATGAGGCAAGAATGGCCTCTTTTACCTTGTCCAAAAAAATCAATCTGGGAGGAAGAGACCCTCAAGGTTTCAGACCCAAAACAGAAATAATTGCTATTTACACATACTCTTGAGCCAACAGGGCCAAACAATGATGCATGAGGCTTGCACTGGGAACTATTATTGGCCAATCTATGAGAAACAGAGGGGTTTAAGGCCTGGTCCTTAAGAAAGAAATCTAGCCCATAAACCCCAAGATATCTTGGGAGGTTTTAGCTATCAAAATTTACATTTCTTTGGGGTAAGCAACCTCAAGTAAGGGTATGATTCCCTATGAATACAGAGGAAGAGGAATGAGGGAGAGGAGGGAAGGAGGGAAGGAAGGAAGGAAGGAAGGAAGGAAGGAAGGAAGGAAAGAAGGAAGGAAGGAAGGAAGGAAGGAAGGAAGGAAGGAAGGAAGGAAGGAAGGAAGGAAGGAAGGAGTGAAGGAAGGAGCTGTGTTGCCCAACTGAAACTGGGCAACTGGGTCACCAGTGGGGCCTCAAACTTTCTTTACAACAGCTCTGTAAAGTAGCTCTGTGTAGTGCAAGTATTGTTATTTACATTTTACAGAGGAGGAAATGAAGACTGGAGGGGGGATGGGGTGGGTGATGGAACTCACTCAAAAACATACAGGTAGAGTCAGAGCAAAATTCATTTCTTCCCAACCACAATGGGTAAATTCTAGTCCTTACATATGGCCATGTCCAAAATTTTTCTTCCTTCTTCAATTCAATTTGAGCTAACTGTGGAGACTCCATTTCTTACTGACCATCACTGGCTTCTAATTATCCTGCTGTCACCTATCTTTGGGACCTTCCCTTGCAAAGGATTTATTCTTGGCCATCCCTTTGTTCCTCTCTGTTCTGACGATTCTTAGATTGATATTTCTTGCCTTAGTGTCTCTCCTGTTCTAAAGACCTGGACTTCTGAGTCTGCTGAATATCTCCAGGGGAAAAGTATTGGGTTTAATTATTATCTCTGTGCAGATGACTCACAGATTTGTATAGCCAATCCTAGTCTCTCTACTAGGCTTCATTCCCAGAGGGACTCCAGAGCAGCAGCAGCTGTGGCTGTTTCCAGATGTATCAATTGATAGATGTGAAGGACAATGTGAGAGGCCAGTGCAGTCTGGACTTTGGGACCAGTAAGTGGGAGTGAGTGGCTTTTACCCCGGGGGTGAGAAACCCACTGAGATGCTGGCACAGCCAGCCAGCCCCACATGGCGCCTTCAGCTCCTGGCCTACAGAGTGTAGGGGGACCAAGCACAAGTATGAGGGTTAATCGCTCTTGCTTTAACCTGCTTGGATCTGGATTGCAATCTAAGGTGGACATCCTGGGGTGTGTGTCCAGCTTGCCAGAGCGTGTGGAGACCTCAGAGAGGGCACCCATCCAATACCTCTGGCAGCTGAGAAAACCCCAGCATTTGGGACGAAAACTCCCCTGTCTGGTGGCAGAGTCCTACTGTGGCAAAAAGCGCAAAAGTCAAATAATTGAGTGGCAAAATGAGCAGGCAAAGGAAACAAAGCAGACAGAAGATTCCAACATTACACTCCTATTTTGGGGACAAGAAGGAGCAAGGCATGGAACAGGAGGAAAACAGTGAAGTCAGAACTCCTGCACCAAAAGCTTCAAAGGAAAATATAACCTGGTTACAGGCCATAGAGGACTTTAAGAAGCAGATAAGGGAAGTGGAGGAAAAATTGGGAAGAGAAATGAGAACAATGCAAGAAAATTATGAAATGAGAGTCAACAGCCTGAATGTTGAAAATAACACCTTGAAAAATAGACTAACTCAAATGGCAAAGGAGGCTCAAAAAGGCAATGAGGAGAAGAATGCCTTAAAAGTCAAATTTGCCAGATGGAAAAAGAATCTCAAAAGCTCAATGAGGAGAATCATTGCTTCAGAATTAGATTGGAGCAAATGGAAGCTAATGACTTTATGAGAAATCAAGATGCTGTTAAAGAGATCCAAACAAATGAAAGAATAGAAGGCAATGTGAAATATTTCATGGGAAAAACCACTGACCTGGAAAATAGATCCAGGAGAGATAATTTAAAAATTATTGGACTACCTGAAAGCCATGACCAAAGTAAGAATCTAGAAAGCATCCTCCAGGAAGTTCTCAAAGAAAACTGCCCTGATGTTTTAGTACCAGAGGGCAAAATAAAGGTTGAAAGAATCCACTGATCACCTCCTGAAAAAGATCCCAAAAAGAAAACTCCTAGGAATATTATAGCCAGTTTCCGGAATTCCCAGATTAAGGAGAGAATATTACAAGCAGCCAGGAAGAAAAAATTTGAATATTTTGAAAACACAATCAGAATAACCCAGGATCTGGCAGCTTCTACACTGAGGGATCGAAGGGCTTGGAATGTGATATTCCAGAGTTCAAGGGAGCTGGGATTAAAACCAAGAGTCACCTACCCAGCAGAACTGAGTATCATGTTTCAGGGGAACATGTGGTAATTCAGTGGAATAGAGGACTTTCAAGCATTCTTGCTGAAAAATCCAGAGTTGAATAGAAAATTTGACATTCAGATACAAGAAGCAAGAGAAGCATGTGAAGGTAAACAGGGAAAAGAAACCATAAGGAACTTATCAAAGTTGAACTATTAACATTCCTAGATAGAAAAACATTAATTGTAACTTATGAAATTTTTCTCAGTAGTTGAAGGGATTAGAAATATATATATATATGTCTATATATGAGGGTATATGGGCATATGAATACATATGTGAATGTGTGTTTACATGTTTACAGGTATACATAGATAGAGGGCACAGGACCAATTTAACAGGAAGGGATGATTCTTAAAAGGTGAAATTAAGAGGTGAGAGAGGAATATAATGAGAGGAGATGGGGAGAGACAGAATGGGGTAAATTATCTCATACAGAAGAGGCAAGGGAAAATGGTTACAAGGAAGGGGAAGAATAGGAAAGCAAAAGGGAATGGGTCAACTTTATTCCCATTGCATCTGGCTTGAGGAGGGAGTGAAATACACACTAAATAGGGGATCTCACCCTCCAGGAGAATGGGGGGGGAAGGGGATGAGATGGGGGGATAATGGAAGGGGGGGCAGCCTGGGGGGGCGGGAAGTTGGAAGCACCCACTTTTGAAAAGGGAAAGGATCAAAGTAGAGAATAGAACAAGTGGGAGGTGGAATAGGAGGGACGGAAATATAGTCAGTCTTTTACAATATATCTACTATGTTATTGTTTTGCATTAGCCTCACATGTACAACCTATACTGAACTGCTTATCTTCCCAGTAGCGGTGGGTGGCAGGGCGGTAAGGGAATGAATCTGGAATTGAAAGTTTAAAATCAAGTATTCAAATATATATGTATGTGTAATATAATAATTGTGTGTATATATATATATAAATATATATACTATTATTAATACGATCTTACATGTAATTAAGAAATAAGATATACAGGCTCTGAGGTGTAGAGATCCACTGGAAAACTCGAAACGGATATGGGAGAATATATGGGAGAGAGCAGATTGGAGGTGGGGATATCCTGTTGGACTGCTGTTTTGGGGGGATGGGTGGGGGAAAGCGGGGAGAAAATTTGTAACTCAAAATCGGGCTGAAACGATTAATTTAAATCAGAAGTTAATAAAGCATTTTAAAAATTTGACAAAAAAGAAAAAAATTATTTAAAAATTCTGTACTTTTCAAATACTAATTAACATAATCATTTCCATATTCAAAGAAGAAAAAAGAGAATTAGACATGAAACTGTGAAACTTTTCTCTACCTTAAAAAAAACATATCATATCCCGGGCTCAGACACTTAGCACCCACCCAGAAACACCTGTCCGTGTAACCTTGAGCAAGTTACTTAACCCCAATTGTTTAGGGGCGGCCAGATGGCTCAGTGAGTAAGAGCACTGGCTCCAGTGTCGGGATGACCTGGATCAAATCCGGGCTCAGATACTCAGCACCACACCCAGAAATAACTGGCCGTGTAACCTTGAGCAAGTTACTTAACCCTGATTGCTTTAAAAAAAAAAAAACATATCATAAATTCAACATGTCAGCTTTAAAGCTGTCCAGTTGGTCTGTTCTCCCTCTGAATCTCCTTCTGTTCTTTTCTTTGTGGATTTTAAATGCTGTAATGACTTTTTTCTTTACTTCTTTTTTACATCACTATCTCTCACTTCCCTCTTTCAAATCCCACATTCTCGAATTAAAAAAAAAAGCAAAATATGAAACCTCCCTTTTGACAAATAAGCATAGTCAAATCCGCCTATTAATCATATGTAAAAATGTATGCCTAATACTGCATCATGTATCCATTACCCCTCTTTCAGGAGGTTGCTACCATGTTTTATCATTGTTTCTTTGGAGTTATGGTTGGTCACATAACTAGGTTCTCCTAATTGTTCTCCCTGCCTTCGGTCTTTTCCCCTCTCCAATCTTTTCTCCACTTACATGGCAAAATGATATTCCTAAAGTGCAAATCTAACCATGTAACTCCTATATTAAATAAATTGGAGCAGTTCCCTATTGCCTCTAGGAAAAAAAGAAAACAACAAAAACTCCTCTTAAAGCACTTTACAATCTGGCTTCAACCTACCTTCTCAGTCTGATCTTACATTACTACCTTTCCCATACTCTACTGTCAAGACAAACTGGTCTTCTTGCTGTTACTTCCATATGATGCTCCATCTGCTGTCTCCATGTTTTTGCAAGGCTGTCCCACATGCCTGGAATGCATTCTCTACTCAATTCTACCTTTGAGAATCCTTGTTTCCTTTAAGACTCAACTGAAATGTCATTCTTTGTATGAAGTCTCTCTTAATTTCTTAGCTCTTAATGTCCCCACTCCTCAAATAACATTGCATTTATTTTATATTTATTCTGCATATATTTATATGTTATACATTGTCTGTCCTCTCCTCGTTCCTGGCCCCCCAAGAATATAAATTCTTTGAGGGCAGGGACTGTTTAATTTTTTTACTTCATTTCTTTAGTGCTTAGAAATGTTCTTGGAACAAAGTAGGAATTTAATAAATTCTCATGGATTCATTGATTAGACACTTGAGATTCTATTAAGCAATATAACTTAAACTTAAGATGTGAAGAGATAATGTAAGACTTGTCGGTCTTCAAGAGAAATATGATGAAAGAAATACATATATTACCATACATTCCACACATTAGGAAATATTGCAGGAAAGTTGGCCAGAAATATTATAAAAAGAGAAAATTCAGTTTCATAGAATCCTGAAGAACCAACAGAGAGAAATTGCAAGTTTTGCTTGATTAAACTTTAGAATTTGATTTAATATTAAACAATAAATGTGTCAGAAAACCAAAAGAAAACACTTCACTTATAAAAATCAGCCAGAACCATGAGTATTACTTCTCAGTTGACAGAAAAAGATAGAAAGAAAGAAAGAAAAGAATGGGATATGTTTTTTCCAAAAAGCAAATAAAATAGTTGGGAACTCAAAACAATATAGTTTTGCCAAGTTAGCTTAATTATTAATATAAAAGATGAACTCTCAGGAAATAGGAGGAATTAAAGTACACACTTCAGAAGAATTCAGAGGCGAATAGGAAATTTGACATGCAAACTAATAAAAGAAAAGAAAAGTAGAAAGACAAGCAGGTAAATTTAGGAAGAAAAGACTAAGCAACGACATCAATGGTTTTAAGCAACTAAGGAGTAAATAAGATCAGAGCTATAATTAGGACTTCTGACTTCTGGGGCAAAGCAGTGGGTGGAAGGCAGACAGTAGGAACCTAGAGAGACACCATGAATCCAGATATGATAATGGAGTGGGGTGGGCCAAAACTGGGGCAGAACTCTGATTTTGAAGGCCTTGAAATCCCATTTCTAGGGTGGGCTGCCCTTTATCTTTATTGTGCTATGTTCTGCATTCCTATAAGCTTCTTGTGGTTGAATATAATAATATCAACAAGGAATGACTTCTTTCTGAGGGATTTCAACTTCTACATCCCTGGTGAAAATGTTTGAGAACTCAGCACCCCAACCAGAAGAGGGAGTGGAGAAAGAAGGCATAGAAATATCTCTTTTGATTTTGGAATTAGTTGTCACAATGGATGGTGGGTCACCAGCCCTGGGATGGCGTAATGGTAATGTAATTTGAAGATCCCTTCGTGTTGGCAAAGGTAGCAGGTACTTAGCATTTAGTAATTGATCAAGCCTCTGTTGGGGAAACAGAAGGTATGCATTCCTGTCTCCTGTTACTGATGGAACAGGAAGGGGTTGGCTGAAACAGGAAGCTAATGCTGTGTATATAAGGAAAAGCCCCAGAGAAGCACAGTCAGAACTTCTTGCATCCAACATCTGGTAGCAGAGCAGCTATGGAAGAGAGAATCTAGAACTGAGCCAGAAATTCCTGAGAACTTGTGGTGGTGGAGCTTCTTCAGAACAGGAGCCCAGGAGCCCCCTCCCCCCAGTCTGGATAAGGTGATTGTGATTTTTGAACAAACTGCAGAAGACTAAGGAAGCATGAACAGGATGCAGGGACTTTGTCTAGTTGTGGCTTGATTGAACCTTGAATTCCTGGGAGCAGAAATTGTGAAAGATTTGACATGGACTGGACCCTGTGAACATCAGTGTGGAACAGTACTTAAACAAAGAGCTGGACAAGCAACTGGGAGCTGTCTGCCATTGAACCCAGATGACAGTCTGGTGAATCCAGGTAGAATCTGGGACCATGGAAGGGGATCCAGGGAATCTGAGAAGTGGCTCCAAGTCAAGATGAAAAGACCTCTCCGTGGGTAGTGAGTAACGATGAAATTGTAGTTTACTCATGACCTAGGGGTGGAAGGTTTGTGTATTAATGATACTTAGTAATAGATTGAAAAGTGACTGAGTTAACTTAAGTGTGCCCCATGAGTGGAAGACTTCATACTTTGAGATGAATAAGTGACTGATTGAATTAACTTAGTTGCCCCATGAGTGGAAGACTTTGACTATTGTACTTTGAGATGATTGTTCTTTGTTCCAAATATTGTGACCACTTTGGTGAAAACTCTGTGGCCATTTTAATGATAAGCTGTGGTGAATATTTTATTGTGATTTTCTGTGACAAGTTGTAAAATTATGAATGCTGTACCTTGATTTTCTGTGAATGTTTTGCTTTGATTTGTTAAGGAATAGAGTGTTCACCATACTGTGTAATCAGAACCTTAAAAGCTATTCACAGTAGCATTCTTCTGAAAAGCTGCTGGTACATGGCATTATAGATGGGTGATCAGTGGTTGGGGTAGTGACTGGGTTGAGGTAAAGGAATTGGGACAGTTTTTGGTTCAGGGTCAATGGCACAAGATTGGTTTGGAGCTAGTGCTAGCTGGGAAGATGTGTTGAATAAAGTCATAGATGGCATGTTCATCGAATATGTAGACTTCATTAAGTAACTATGGGCAGGGCCTGGTGATGTTGGTTATATTAATAGCCGCAGAAAAGATATCTGACAAAAACATCATTTATTTTTGTTAAAAATTTAGAAAAAACCATAACATTAGAAAGGGCCCTGCTTAAGAATGATTAAAAGTCTGGTTTCAAAAGAGTTGGCATTATTTTCATTGGAAAAGTGCTGGAAGCTTTCCTAGTAAATTCAGAGTAAAGTAAAGATGCCCAATCCCTTCACTGTTATATGATATAAAAAAGCTAGCGATAGCAATAAGACAAGAGAAAGTCAGGAAAAGAGTAAACATTGGCAAAGAGAAGAAGCAAAATTATCCCTCTTTGCAGAAGATATGATGGCTTGTTTAGAAAATCTCAGACAATCAGTGAAGCAACTACCAAGATGATTAATAATTACAATAAAAATATTATCAAGATACAAAATAAATGCACAAAAATCACAAACATTTCTTTATATTACTTACAAAATCAAGGAGAAAAATATTAAAATTCATTCCAAATAAAATTTCAAAACACAAAAAGAGGCAATTAATTAACTTACCAAAATAAATTTAACTTGAAAGTCACAATATTAAATCTTCTTTATAGAACTAAAGAAGACGTGAGTAATGGAAGAGATATCCATTATTCATAGCTGGAATACACCAATATAATAAAAATGATGATACTACCTACATTTTACAGATTTAATATTATATCAATAAAACTATCAAGGGATTTAATTTATCAAATTAGAAAAAATGATAATAAAATTTTCTGGAGGAGCAAAAGGTCAAAAATTTTAAGGGAAATAATTTAAAACAAAATGTAAATTAACTGGACCTAGCATGATCAGATTTGAAACTATATTTTAAAAGAAATATAATAAAAATTGTTACTGTCTAAAGTAGAAAAGTTGATTAGTGGAATAGAATAGACAAATAAAAACTAGAAACAAATGAACACTAAGTTCAATAAACCCAAGAAAGAACAAAAACTAATAGAAGTCTTCCCTATTGACAAGAATAGCTGGAAAAACAGATAAGCCACTTTGTAGAAAAATATATTTAACATATCTTACAGCATATATCACAATAAATTACAAATACAAAAATGAATAAAATATAAAAGGTCACATCATAGGAAAAAAAGAAAATAGGAGATATATTTTTGTTATTATGGTTAAAATTCATAACCAACTGAGGGGTGAAAGACATTTTTTGTTGTTGTTATTCATGTCTAACTCTTTGTGACCCCATTTGAGGTTTTCTTAGCAAAGATACTAGAGTGGTTTTCCATCTCCTGCAGCTCATTTTACAGATGAGGAAACTGAGGCAAACAGGGTTAAGTGACTTGTCCAGGATCACACAGCTAGTATGTGACTGAGGCCAGATTTGAAGTCAGGGAGATGAGTCTTCTGGACTTTAGGCCCAGCACTCTATCCATTTTGCCACCTAGCTGCTACATAAAAGATATTACAAAAGACTAAATAATTTTGCTTAGAGAAAAAATTTGAAAGCTTTTGCACACTTTAAGTCAGTGCAGCTACTGAATTTCAAGGAGAGTTGCAACATTGAAAAAATTCATTGTATCAAATAGCTTTGATAAAAATTTGATATCCAAATTCATAGGAAATTGACATAGACATAAAACTAAAGACATTCCTCAGCAGATAAATTGTTATATGATATAAAAATTTTAAAAAATGAAACAAAGCCTAAAAACAATTATTTAAAATGCTTTAAATGCATTTTCCTAAATACACTGTGTATATATTTTCCAAAAATATTCTGAATGCTTGAGAAATATGAAAGGAAACAAGTTTGTGGTATTACTTCACACCTATCAAATTGACAAAGATGTTAGAATATGAAAATGGGTAATATTGGAGTGACTGCTGGAAGATAGGAATGCAACTACATTGTTGTTAAAAGTGAGAAATGGTCCTGCCATTCTGGAAAAAAGCAATTGGGATTATTCAAGAAAAATAAGTTCTTCATATCCTTTTATCTAGCAATTTCTACTAGACACATATTAGGCACAGATAGTTAATGATTTCTGAGTGGCAGTTCGAGTTGTGAGATTGGAAGTCAGTAGAGAGCTTGTGGAAGGAAAGGTAGATTTGAGAATAATCAGCATAGACATGGTAATGAAATCAACAGGAGCAGATGAGGTCACTGAATGAAATAGCATAGAGAAAAAGACTCAGGACAGAAGCCTGTGGGATATCTAGGGTTAGAGGGCTGGATGAGAATAGAGTAAAGGAGACTGAGAAGGAGCAACCAGAGAGGTAGGAGGAAAGCCAGGAGACAGTGGTGCCCCAAAACCTAGTGAGGAGAAAGTGATGAACAGTGTCGAAGGCTGGAGAACATAGGATGACTTATGTGAACTGAAGCAGAACAATATAAGCAAAGCCAGGAGGAGAGTAGATATGACTAAAATAATATAAATGAAAACAATAAGAATTTTGAACAAATGCAAACAAACAATAGTGTTGAAGCATATTGCCTTTTGGGTAAAGAGATTGGGGACCATGAATGTATGGTATTGCATACTCTTTTCAGTTGCAATTCTTGTATAGGGAAGTGAATATAATTTAAAATTTAAATATTAATAAAACTTTTTTAAATGAAAGAAAATCTTCAAGATAAAAACAAATAAGAAAAAGAATCATAAAAAGCAAAGGAGAATTTTACCTATGTCAGGCAGTTAAAATGTATAACAATGTGACACAGAAGAAAAAGAAAAATCTGAAGAAAAAAAGGAAAAGGTAAAAAGAAGGCCCACTTACTACTTGTAGTTAAGTAATAGATATGAAAACTCTGTCTTTCATATACTTGACCTGAGGAGGAAGCAACTCCTTGTGTTCCAGGGAAAAATTATGTGGATCTATCAAAATACTTATCATTCAGTAAGGATCAGAGGAAGTAGAGACAAGTAATTGTGACCATTTATTTCTGGTGATTTCCTGTTAAAGGGGATACTAGGCAGTGATTTGTTTTCCTAAGATTAACAAAAGAGAAGTCTACTTGTTTATCTAGTATGTATTCAATACATGATAGAAGACTACCCAAAACATGTTAACCTCATGACTGCTACCTACTTCTAGCAATGCAGATAAACACAAATTATACTCCCAGAAACAATCTAGAAGGCATTGCTGAAAATTATGAAGTCACAGTCTGACAAGAAATTGAAGAACTTAGGGAACACAAGAGACATTTCCATCACTGCTGCCCATTGAAAACAAGGGCTTCAGAAAAGGCAGAAGTGAGAAATGAACAACTGGTTTAGAAAATGTGATCTGACAATGGGATTTAAAATTCTGGGCCATGGCTTAAAATATAAGAATGATGAACTCTAGGTCAGGGATGGAATGTATTCAACAAGAGCTGGTGAAAATGAGTTCTCTGAAGTCTTACAAATCTAACCAAAAGGCCTTCAAAGTGAGTAAGAAGGGAGAGAGAGAAAATTGTCTATTCATCTAGATACCACGAGCTACAATGGATGAAGAACAATAGAAATAAATATCAATGCCTGATAAGACAAAATTCAAGAAATAATATAGCAATGAAATCCAAGTATTGAGATTTCTATTCATAAATGTATAAAGTATGGGTAATAAGCAAGATTTTATATATGTACATATGTGTATATATACATACATATCCGTGTATTACATGTATGGATATATATATGGATATATATATATATATATATATATATATATAAATGAGGAGTGGAGAGGTTTATTTTGCTTTTTCCTGATAACTGCTACTAAGGAGTAGAAAGGATATATTTTGTTTTCTACTGCTACTTGTTGCTGAAAAGTGAAAAAAGAGATAATAGAAGACATTTCTCTGACTTACCATCTGTTATTGCTAAGAAGTGAAGAAGAAAAATACTGCAAAGGAACAGACTTGGAGATGTTTTTACCAGTATTAAGAAAAGGGTGTCTGCTTTTTCCTAAAAAAGCAGAATACTACTTTAGATAAAGGTGTTATCTAGGCCTAAAGCTGAAAGTGATGGATACTACAGTTGCTTTTGAGGAGCAAGTCAAGCAGAAAAAAAATAGAATAGACACAAACCATCAGAAAAACAGCACAGTAGATTTACTCATCCATCGGAGACACTGTAGCTAGTGAGGTATTGTTCTACCAGCAAGGATCCTCAGCTTAGCAGTCAAAGCATTTGTTCAACACAGAAGCTACGCTGATCAAGAAATTTTTATGAATGGTTCCTGAGATATTAAGAGGACATGTAAGTTTATAGCTCTAGAGTTGTGAGTAACCCTGGATACATGTATTCCCTACACATGTGCTTTACTACCTTGGGACTTCAAGTGTTTACCTATTCTTCCCACAGACATTACCTGCTTTGGCAGAAGAGTGATTCAATTTTATGGATAGAATGTTATATATTTTTTCTTTGAAGTTTAAATAAATCTTTGGTTAATGTTAATTGAGTATTTATGGCTGGTTTATTAATGGAAAATACACCAGTGAGGGGCTCATGAGCTACAGTGTAATTAGGAACGTTCATCCATAATGCTTACCCCTAGGATCCTGAGAATATTCAATGTAGTAGCTATCTTCTCTCTGAGGAAAACTCAATTTACCATCATGGAGCCAGGTTGAGGGGAAACCACAGAGAGAACAAATTAAATGGCCCTGAGAAAGGAGTGTCCATTGGGAAGAAAGGTCCAGGAGCACCTTTGTGGATTGGTAAACTCTGGCCAAGCAGACACTTCAAAAACAAAGAAATGGTAGAAATCAATTGAGGAATAATTCATTTGGAATATTGGCTGCCTAATGTGCTGGGCTAGAGCAAACTAGGCTTCCCTCCTCTTTATTGCTCTACTCTCTGGGAGAGAGAGAAAACAGAAAGTAGATGTTTAGACCATTTGCAGAGGGATACTCGACCTCTAGGGATGGAGAAGGGAGAAGGAATGTGTCAGGGGCCTTGGTGTGCATGGCTCATTAGCCCACTCCATTGTCTCCAGCTCTCATTAGTTCCTGAGCTCGTCTCATCCGCACCACGGCAGCTCTTGTCCTGGTTGTTCCGGGGCTCTGTGACTGCCTTTTGTTTTTATCCTAAGTACTGACCCCCAGACATAACGTCTCTCTGGTCTTCCCTTCCCTTATGGTCTCTCTCCTTTTTGAAGTCCTCTGCAGTTCAGCGTCATTGATATTTGGAAACTTTGGGTAAAAATGTCTGCTCAGCTGCTATAGTGACTTTGTGTATCTCAAGTTCCCATGGCAATACCATCAGGAGAGAAGCCAAGAATATGTACACATGAGAAGACAACCAAGATTAGAGGGAGCGGAAGCATTTGAGTAAAGATCAGTAAAGAGGCAAATATAAATGGGAGTGACCTTCAGAAGGTCAGAAGGAGTAAATAGATGAGGAGTTTGGGAAACAGATCACCAGTCTGTCACATCAGTACAACATAGGGGACTGCTTTCAGTTACCTGGATATCTGCCATAGCTCCTTTTTTGTCCAAAGCCAAGCAATTTTTTTTTGGCTTGCCCTAATAATAATTTAATTATTCAAAAGGTTGAGGAAGTAACAGATGGAACTCATATTCTGGATATGATTCTGACCAACAAACAAAGAGGAACCCGTTGCCACAGGAGACATGGTAGGAACTTTGAAGGGAAAAGAACACTGCATTTTAGAATATGAAATAGAGGAGAGAAAAGTCAGCAATCTGTCATATACCTTAGATTTTGGGAGCATAAACTTCAAAAAGTTCAGAGGAAGGATAGGCGGGTCCCCATAAAATTCTAAGAGGCAGTCTGCCCATCAAGGATGGAACATTTTTCTTAGGAGTGTCATACTGAAAAACCCAAAGAGGAACAATTATAATGATGAGTATAGTGAAAACTCCCTGGACCATTCTCCCAGAGCCACGTCTACTCTATCTGCATCTCAAGGCTGTAAGGTGTCCTGAGAGATTTGGGATATCTTCTCTATTTTCATTGCTTGAGCCACTGCTCTCTGTGTTCTCTGAATTATTAGGGACCAATGACTAGAGCTCCAGTTCCAGTGTTAACCACTAAACATCAATTCACTTTGAAATTATAATAAGAATAAATGTACAGACATTTCTTCCCAACACCTCAGGGTCACACTCTTAACTTAATTCCTATATAACTTTGGTCCTACCACGTTCACATGCAGATGTGGCATCGATTGCAGAATGAGTCCTCAGCTCAGCTTCTACTGGACTGTGTCTCAAAGGCTACTCCTGCAGCATTCTTTGTTCCTTGGGGCATTGATGCTGGGTTGACTGCAAACCCAGAAACTGGAATGCTAAGGACACTGGGAATTCTCCTGACCTTTCAAAACTTTCAAATGGATCCACTCCCTTCACCTAGAATGGAAAAAAGAACAAAGGCAGAAGCCAAGGTCTGACATCCATTTCTTGGGACTATATAGCTTTAACAGAGAGAAGGCCCCAAGGCCTCTCTTCTTTCAGCATTGCTTCTCACTGGATTCCATGAGTGAAAGAGTTAAAAGATCTTCCATGGTTGTAGCCAAAGAGAAAATGGCTAAATGGTCTAGACCAAAGCTGACAGCCTTTGAAGACACCCCGAGTTCTGTCTGTTGAATTGAAAGTCAATTGATAAAGGTTACTCATAAGTACATTATTAGCAGACCAGACCAGTCACTGATACCTACAAATGCTCCCCAGCCTCTCCAATGCACATCATTATGACTCTTTCAGAAGTAGGTCCCTTAATCTCTCCACATGAAGAGATGCCATTTGAGGGTCTTTGTATGTGCACCAAACCACCACTGGAAGACAAAAAAGGAGAGTTGCATAAAGAGACTGATGCAGCTTAAACTCATAAAGCCAATTTAGATTCAGGATAGACTTTTGCAGAAGGTGGGAGTAAGGGCAGGTAATCCTGAGGTGGGATGTGCCAGTAAGAATAGCCCTAGGACCCCCTAAATTTCAGAATGTGCTAAGGTTGGCAAAGAATGAGGAAAACAAAAAAGTCTTTTTAGCTCTGCTGAGAGAAAGGAGAGGATCCAAGAAAGGACAGGATCACTGCTTGGGGTAGATGAGACGAGGATCATGGTTGAGGGAGAGAAGGTACAATTACTTTTGCCTTGTTTCCTTTTTCTCTGCTAAGGTTAATAATTTTGGAACCAGAAAAAACAAAGCAGAAATGGCTAATAGGGTTGTATTTGTCCTTCGTTTTCAAAGAGGACCATGGCATCAGGGAAATGATGACATGACTGGCAGTTGACTTTGGTTTGACTGAGGGAGGCTTGCAAGGTCACCAGTGTCACTTTCTCCTCCAGAACCATTTGGATCCAGTGACGTGATATTCATCAGGATAACTGGAGATGACCCAGGATGCAATGGGAAACCATCACCCTCTTAGGCAACAGCCTTTTTGGCTACTCACTTCGAATGCGGTAACACCCATTCAATGAATAGGCCTCTTTAAGAAGTGAGAAAAGACATGGACCCTGTAATTAAAAAAAAAATCAAGCTGGGAGGGGAAGACCTTCAGATTTGCTATTCCAAAGAGAAGCAATTTCCATTGACATTCAGTCTAAGCCAGGAGGGCCCAATATATAGGCATTAAGTGGAACTTGGGAGGGACTTATTATGGTCCAGTCTGCTAGCTTAAGAGTGAATTGGGTTTAAGGAGAAGAAAGAAAGAAAGAAAGAAAGAAAGAAAGAAAGAAAGAAAGAAAGAAAGAAAGAAAGAAAGAAAGAAAGAAAGAAAGAAAGAAAGAAAGAAA
>NW_027186372.1:118118-158425 GCF_028583685.1 Petaurus breviceps papuanus
TGGGTAGCTTCTGGTCATCAAAATGTAACCACCTTGGGGTAGCTAGGTGGCACAGTGAATAGAGCACCAACCCTGGTGTCAGGAGGACCTGAGTTCAGATTCGACCTCAGACACTAAACACTTACTAGCCATGTGACCATGGGCAAGTCACTTAACCCCAATTGCCCTGCCTTACCCCTTCAAAAAAAAAAGCAAAAAAAAAAAATTTACCTTCCTTTCGAGAGGAGAAGGAGAAGGAGAAGTAGAGAGGACGAGCTGAGTTACCCAACTCACTGGGTCCTCATTCAGGCAGCTTGATCTACTCACAGGTTGTGTTTGTCCTTTCTCGAAGAGGCCAGGGACTCCCATTGCATCCTGGTTCATCTCCAGCCATCCTGATGAATATCTGGTCATTGGATCCAGATGACTCTGGAGGAGAGAGTGAGGCTGGTGACTTTGCACAGCCCTCCCTCATTCAAATCAAAGTCAACTACAAGTCATGGCATCATTTTCCTGCTGCCGTGGTCCTCTTTGGAAAAAAAAGGACAAACAAAACCTGTGAGTAGATCGAGCTGCCTGAATGGGGACCCAGCAAGTTACCCAGGGTGACTCAGCTCTCCCTTTGCCTCTCCCTCTCTTTCTCATTCTCCTCTCCAACAGGAAGGTAAATTTCGATGGCCAGAAGCTGCCCAATTAACTTGGGATTTACTGGCTAGGTTCCTTCCCTCCCTCTCTCCCTCCCTACTTCCTTTCTTCCTTCCTTCCTTCCTTCCTTCCTTCCTTCCTTCCTTCCTTCCTTCCTTCCTTCCTTCCTTCCTTCCTTCCTTCCTTCCTTTCTTTTCCTTAAACCCAGTTCACTCTGAAGCCCATAGATTGGACCACAAAAGGTTCCTGCCCAAGTTTAAGGCCCACTGTATGAAAGGCATTGGCAGATTTGCTTACTGAGGCACTGTCAGTGATCATATTAGAGAGGTGAAGAGCAACTGTCCTTATTTTCAAAAAATAGAGGAGAATGGAGTCTGAATGACAGGCAGTGAGTTTTGACTTGGTTTCTGGGGAGAATATGCTAACATATTAAGGAGATAGTTATTGAACATCTAGAAAGGAAGTGGTGATCACAAAGAGCTAATAAGGCTATATCAGAGACAGGTCATAGCAGAGTAACTTCATTTCCTCTTTTTTAAAATAGGCTTTCTAGACTGATACATTAGGGGAATGTGGTAGATAGGGCTGACCCAGATTGTAGCAAAGTACTTGACAAAATCTCTCATGCTATTAATTTTGAAAATATGAAGAAATGTGGGTTAGATAATAGTATATTTAATGGGCTCAGAGATGGTTGGATAATGAACCCCCAAAGTAGTTATTAATAGTTCAATGTCAATTTAGGAGGAAATTTCTAGTTGAGTGCCTAGGGTTTTAATCTTGGCCCTATGGTATTTAACATTTTTATTAATGAATTGGTTCAAATTAATGAAAAGAATTCATTAAGTTCTTATTATCTTCTACGTACTAGAGATACAAAGATAAAAAGGAAATCATATCTGTCTTCAAGGAACTTACATTCTATTGGAATATATGACAGAGGACAACACCTACACACATAAACAAATGCAAAATATTTTCAAAGTAAACAGATGGCATGCTTATCAAGTTTGTAGACAACAAAAAACTAGGAGGAATATCTGACACATTGGATAACAGAGATAAGATTCAAAAGGGGGAAGGTAACAGGTATTTATTAAGCACCTGCTGTGTACCATGTGCCATGATAAGTGTTTCATGATTATTCTCTCTGTTGATCCTCACAACAGATTTGGGAAGAAGATGCTATTATTATCTCCATGTAACAGATGCAGAAACAGAGGTAAACTGAGCTTAAGTCATTTGCTAAGCTAGTAAGTGTCTGAGGCTGTCATTGAACTCAGGTTTTCTTGACTTCAGGCTTGGCACTTTATCCAGTATATCATCCCTATTTCTCATCTAACAACAGGAGGAAGTTACACTGAGGCCAATTAAGTCTTTTTTTTTAAAAGCAATTGGGGTTAAGTAACTTGCTCAAGGTTACACGGCCATTTATTATTTCTGGGTGTGGTGCTGAGTATCTGAGCCTGGATTTGATCCAGGTCATCCCGACACTGGAACCGGTACTCTTACTCGCTGAGCCACCTGGCCGCCCCATCCAATTAAGTCTTAATAATAATGAAAAACCCTTGAGAGCTGTCTAAAAGTGGAATGATCTCCATTGGAGAGGAGGAGTTTTCCCTGTCTTGTCCAGTTAGGAGTTGGATTAGGCAGTATCTATAGTGTCTATAGTCCTTTCTGGTTCTGACGTTCTTTGATTCTGTGAGTAGAGAAAAAAAGAAAGAAAAGAAAAAGGAAAAAGAGAAAAAAATTAAAAGCTATATTGGATCATAGAGTATGCTAAGGAATTAAGGTGAAAGAAAAGTCGAAAGGTAAGAAAGGGTCAGCTGAGTTTATGAAAGGCATTAAAAGTCAAACAGGATTTTATATTTGATCATGGAGGTAGTAGGGAGCTACAGAAGTTTATTTGTGTGTGTATCTGTGTAAAATGCTATTTTCCCATATATCCAAATGAAATCTACCTCTGTAGATGTAATTTCCTCTCTTTGTTGCCCCTCCTGGGTCTGATCAGAACAAGTATAATCTCTCTTCTTCATGAAAACTATTTAGATAATTGAATTCAGTGTTTTCACTGTCTTCTCTTCTCTAGGCTAAACATCCACAGTACCTTCAACTGACACAGCTTTGAATGCTTTCCCAATCCTGGTCATCTTCCTCTGCATATGCTTCTAATTTTCAGTCTCTTCTTTTTATGTCTTAATTTTAAAATATTATATTATTTTTTTAAATTACATGTAAAAACAATTTTTAACATTCATTTTTTAAAAAGTTGAGTTCTAAATTCCCTTCTTCTCTGCCTCCTTGAGAAGGCAAACAATTTGATATAGCTTATACGTGTGCAGTCATGCAAGGTATATTTCCATATTAGACATATTGTAAAAGGAAACACAGACCCAAAACCAAGCAAAGAAAAAAACCTCCTAAGAAAATTAAAGTTTAAAAAGTATGCTTCAATCTATATCTTAATTCCATCAGTTCTTCCCCTGGACGTGGATAACATTTTTCATCATAAGTCCTTTGGAATTATCTTGGATCATTGTATTGCTGAGAATAGTTAAGTCAGTCACAGTTGATCGTCACATAATATGGCTGTTATTATGTACACTGTTCTTCTGATTCTGCTCACTTGACTTTGCATCAGTTCATGTAAGTCTTCTCAGGCTTTTCTGAAATGATCATGCTCATAATTTCTTATACCACAGTGTTATTCTATCACAATCATATAATACAACTTGTATAGCCATTCCCCAATTGATGGGCATTCCTTCAAAGTGCAATTCTTAGCCATCACAAAAAGAGCTGCTATAAATATTTTTGTACATAAAGGTCCTTTTCCTTTTCCTTTGCTCTCTTTGAAATATAGATATAGCAGTGGTACTGCTGGGTCAAAGGGTATGCACAGTTTCATAGCTCTTTAGACATAGATCCAAATTGCTCTCCAGAATGGTTAGATCAGTTCACAACTCTACCAACAGTGCATTAGTGTCCCATTTTCCCCCATTCTCTCCAACATTTGTCATTTTCCTTTTCTGTCATATTAGCCAATCTGATAAGTATGAGGTGATACCTCAACGCTATTTTAATTTTCATTTCTCTAATCAATAGTGATTTAGAACATTTTTTCATATGACTATAAATGGCTTTGATTTTTCTTCTGAACATTTCCTATTCATATCCTTTGACAATTTATCAACTGGGGAATGACAGATATTCTTATAAATATGTCTCAGTTCACTAACATATTTGAGAAACAAGGCCTTCATCAGAGATACACTATAAAAGTTTTTTTTTTTCCTAATCTATTGTTTGATAAACCCCAAGACCCCAGTTTGGGGGATAAGAACTCACTATTTGACAAAATCTGCTGGAAAAACTGGAATATAGTATAACAGAAACTGGGCATAGACCATTACCTAACACCGTATACCAAAATCAAGTCTAAATGGGGGCATGATCTAGGTATAAAGGTTGACACTGTAAGGAGTCTCCTAAAACAAGTAATAGTTTACCTATCAGATATGTGGAGAGGGAAAGACTTTATGACTAAACAAGAATTAGGGAGCATTATGAAATGCAAAATGGATAATTTTGATTACATTAAATTGAAAAGCTTCCGTACAAACAAAGCCAATGTAACCAAGATTAAGAAAGAGGTGGGAAGTTTGAAAAGAATTTTTACAAACTGTCTCTGATAAAGGAATCATTTCTAAAATATACAGAGAATTGAGACAAATCTATAAGAATACAAGTCATTCCCCAATTGATAAATGGTCAAAGGATATGAACAGGCAGTTTTCAGAGAAAGAAATTAAAGATATCTATAAGCACATGAAGAAATGCTCTAAATCACTATTAATTAAAGAAATGCAAATCAAAACAGCTCTGAGGTACCACATCTTACCAGTCAGATTGGCTAAGATGAAAAAAAAAACAGGAAAATGACAAATGCTGGAGAGCATGTGGGCAAATTGGAAAACTAATGCTTTTATGGTGGAGTTGTGAACTGACCCAACCTTTCTGGATAGCAATCTGGAATTATGCCCAAAGGGTTATAAATAATTTCAGACCTTTTGACCCAGCAATACCACTCCTAGGGTTATATCCCAAGTAGATCATAGAAGTGGGAGATAGACCCATATGTACAAAAATATTTATAGCAGCTCTTTTTGTTGCAGCAAAGAATTGGAAATTAAGGGGGAGCCTATCAATTGGGGAATGGCTGAACAAGTTGTGGTATATGCATGTTATGGAATACTATTGTGCTATAAGAAATGAGGAGCAGATGAACTTTACATTTAAATGGAGAGGCTTATATGAGCTGATGTTGAGTGAGAAGAGAAGAACCAGGAGAAATTTGTACGCAATTACAGACACAATGTATGTGTGATGACCAATTTTGATAGCCTGGGCTCTTCTCAGCAATGCAGTGATATACGTTAATCCCAAAAGACTCATGATGGAGAGAGATATGTACATCCAGAGAAAGAACTAGAAAGAACTGAGTTTGTATCCAGATGGAAGCAAACTACCTGATCTTTTTCCTTTTCTTCTTTGGTTTTATTTCCTCTTCCACATTTTTCATTCCATCTGATACAATCCATCTTTATAACCTGACGAATATCTAATGTGAAAGTATTTACAGGTCCTATACTTGACTATATGCCGCCATGGGGGGGGGGGAGGAAGGAGGAGGACAGAATGTGAAACTCAAGGAAGTGTGGAATTGAATTTTGTAAACTAAAAGTAAACAAACAAATTAATAAATAAAACTTAAAAAAAATTTTTTTTCTTCAGTTTCCTTCTTCCCTTCTAATCTTGGATTCATTGGTTTTGTTTGTGCAAAATCTTTTAATTAAATGTAATCAAAATGATCCATTTTACATCTTTTAATGTTCTCTATCTCATTTGGTCATAAATTCTTCCATTATTCATTGATCTGATATGTAAAATATTCCATGCTCCCCTAATTTGTTTATGATATCACCCTTTATGTCTTAATCATCTACCCATTTTGACCTTGTCTTGGTATATGGTATGAGATTTTGGTTTATACCTAGTTTCTACTACATTGCTTTCCAGTTTTTCCAGCAATCTCTGTCAAATAGGGTGTTCTTATCCCAAAAGTTTGGATCTTTGCATTTATCAAAGACTAGATTACTATGGTCATTTACTGCTGTGTATTGTGTACCTAATCTTTTCCATTGGTCCACCACTCTATCTCTTAACCAGTACCAGATTGTTTTGATGAGATCTGGAACTGTGAGGCCTGCTCCTTCACTTATTTTTTCATTGATTTCCTTCATATTCTTGACCTTTTGTTCTTCTAGATGAATTTTGTTATTTTTTCTAGTTCTATAAATGAGTTTTTGGTAATTTGATTGGTATGACACTGAATATGTAAACTTATTTAGGAAAATAATCATTTTTATTATGTTGGCTCAGCCTCCCATGAGCAATTAATATTTCTCCAGTTGTTTAGATCTGACTTTATTCATATGAAAAGTGTTTGGTAATTGTGTTCATATAGTTTCTGGCTTTGTCTTGGCATATAGACTCCCAAGTATTTCACTTATTGACTCCTTCAAATGATGTACCTAGAATTGCATCAAATACCTCTGATGAGGACAGGCCAAGACAAAAATAAGTGTGATGTTCTCCTTTATCCTGGGCTCATATAGCCCAAGATAGAGTCAACTTCTGGATCATAGAATACTAAAACTTAGAGATGATAAAAATCATTTAATTTTTCAGATGAGTAGATTGAGATGGGGTGGCTTGCTCAAGGTTGAGCAGGGAGGAGGCAGCAGAATCTGGATTTGAACTTAGGTCCTCTGTCTCAAAATCTAGTGGCAGTTCCATGCTTATGCAATGTCAGCTTTTTTGGCTTCTAAATAGCTCTCAAGTCAGCTTAATTAATAAACATGTGTTAGATGCCTACTGTGTTGGAAGCTTTGTGATAGATCTTGGGGATGCAGAAAGTTTTGAATGGGAAGACACTCTAGAACTAATCTATTGTCATTTCCTCATTTTACAGCAGGGGAAACCAAGGCCCATATTAGGGAAATGACTTTTCCAAGGTCACACAGAAGAAGGATTTTCTGTGGTTCTCTGACTCCAAATCCAATGTCTCTTTCCATCGTACCACAGTACCTTGGTAGAATACAAGTTTATTCTGATTAAGGATTATTCCATTCTTTTGTCTTTGTATCCCTAGGGCCTGGCACATAGTAGATGCTTAATAAATACCATTTATCCATATGGAAGAGTGATTAAACTTTGCCTGACCTTCAGAATGAAATGCAATGAGTAGAAGTTGTAGGGAGGATGATTTTGTTACATTGTGCAAACCCAACTT
Organism: Petaurus breviceps papuanus; assembly: GCF_028583685.1. NCBI lineage: Eukaryota > Metazoa > Chordata > Mammalia > Diprotodontia > Petauridae > Petaurus > Petaurus breviceps. Next base: position 125,098 of record NW_027186372.1, read on the forward strand.
AAATAGCCCCTCTCAAAGACATTTTGAGCAATGATTCTATACCTTTAAAAGGATCTCAGGGAACTGGGAAGACATTCTAATACCAAGAGCTGTCTTAAAGTAGAATAAGGAGATAGTGAGGGCCTCATTAATGAGGAGATCTTTGAACAGACGACAACTTGTCAGGGATGCCAGGAAGTGGATTTTCCAGAACTGAGTCCACGTTGTTCTACAATGCTCTCTGAGGTCTTTCCTGACCTTGAGATTCTAGAATTTTCTTAATCGTTTAGGTGCTTTTATTGTATCCTTGTTGGACTTAAGAGTCTGTATCTACCTTGGGTTATAAGTTGGGGGCCATTTTGCTATTGCCCCTCATGAACCCCTGAGGATAGGAAAATCAAAGAGAGATAGAAAAGGGCCTAGATTTGGAGGCAGACACCTTGGGTTTGTATCCTACCCTTACTACTTACTATTTATGTGACTTTGGGCAAATATCTCTCTGTAGGTCTCGGTTTCTTCATCTATAAAATGAGGAGGTTGGACTCAATTATCTGTAGGCCTCCTTGCCTCTCTAAAGCCTATGAAATCATGGTGCACAAACTTAGGAAAGCACCCAGGACACCCGGACAATGTCAAGAGGTAGTCATGGGCAACCCCATCAGTTTCATTTCCTTGCGTGGAAACTCTGTGGGACCAGCACATCTTTCATTGTGAAGTGGGGGGCTCAGCAAAGTCACTCAGGAGCTGAGACAAATGAATCAGAGCTGGGCAGGACAGGATACATCACGAGGAATCAGAAAGGGCCCTGAAAGGGGAGCTAGAATACCAGGTCCAAGTCCCAGTTGTTCCTCCTACTCGGTGTATGAGACTGGTTGGCCTGGCCCTGCATCCCCTGTTTGACCTTTGGTTAACTCCTCTTTCAGCTACTACCTATTTTTTGCTGGGTAATGTCCATGCCATTTAAGACCCTTTGTCCCAGGCTTTTCTCACATTTCCCTCCATATACTCTCTGATCCAGGCAAACTGGGAGATGTTTTGTCTCCCCTACAAACTCCAGCTTGTGGGATTTTTGATGTGGAGGGGGACCTTAAAGCTCAACTAGTCCCAATCCATCATTTGATAGATGAAATGACTTGCCCCAAATCATAGAGGTAGCAATAGGTAGACAGACCTGGGATTCAAACCTAGGCTTTCTGTGATTAAACCTAGAGTGATCTTCAGGCTGTTACATCACCAAACAGGGCTACTCTCTGCTCTGGGAGCTAGGTGGTGCCAGAGGGCACAGAGCTCCGAGCCTGGTACCAGGAAGACTCATCTTGAGTTCAAATTTGACCCTCAGACACTTACTAACTGTGTGACCCTGGGCAAGTCACTTAACCCTGTTTGCCTCAGGTTCTTTATCTGTAAAATCAACTAGAAAAGGAAATGGCAAAGCACTCCCAGTATCTTTGCCAAGAAGAACCCCAATGGGGTCATGAAGAGTTGGACATGACTGAAGCAACAGGCAAGAAGTACTCTAGAACAATCCTTGTGAACTTTCTGGCTCTGGACCTTTGTTTATACTGTTCCTTATTCCTGAAATTTGCTCTTCCCTTTCCCTTTGCTTCTGTCGCTTTCCCGCCCATGGCTTAAAGCCCACCTGGAACGCTCTCTTCTCCAGGAAGCCTTTCTGGATCCTCCTGGGTCATTAATTGATCTCACGAGTACATTTCATGTTCACCTCGCCCATGCACTTCTCATGTAATATTGAGTACTATGACTTTATCCCCCTTTCTGTACTGAAACCACTGGGAAGTCAGGAAGTATGTCTTATCTAAATTTGGGGCCACCTACAGTGCCTAACAGGGTCTCTGCTAGTCATGGGACACATGTAGTAGGTGCTTAATAAACGTTTGAATTGTTGAATCTGAATGTTAGGATAGTAATACTTATCCTGCCTGGACCTTATTTGGTAGTTGTGAAGAAAAGACTTTATGAAATCTGGAAATACTAGAGAACTGGGAGTTATTATTCTTATTAATATTGAAAGCTCACATTTTTCCAGGACTTTAAAATTTAACACTAAGTATAGCTAAGATTTATATAGCACTTTCTATGTGCCAGGCATTGTGCTAAGCAATTTATAATTATTATCTCAATTTATCATTTCTCATATAGTCACAATAACTCTGAGTGGTAGGTGCTATTATTATTTTCCTTTTACAGTTGAGGCAAACAGGGTTAAGTGACTTGCCCAGGGTCACACAGCTAGTAAGTGTCTGAGGCTCGATTTAAACCTAGGTCTTTCTGGCTCCAGGCCTGTACTCTATCCAGTGAGTCACCAGCACTTTCCTTACAATATCCTGTGAAAATATTATTATTCTATTTTATAGAGAAGTAGAATGAGGCCCCCAAGATATAAGGTGACTTGTTACAGATTATTGTCCTTTTATTTCAGTGATGTCCGACTCTTCATGACCCCAGCTGGGGTTTTCTTGGCAAAGATACTGGAGTGCTTTGCAATTTTCTTCTCTAGCTCATTTTCCAGATGAGGAAACTGAGGCAAACAGGGCTAAGTGACATTTCTAGAGTCACATGGCCATAGTGTGTGAGGAAGAATTTGAACTCAGGTATTCCTAAACTCCAGACCTAGAAGTCTGTCTATATGCCACCTAGCTGTCCCCCTGTCCCATTACATTATAAACTCCTTGAGATTAGGGGCTGGTTTTTTTTTTGGTAATTGTATCCTGACCTCTTTGTTGACACATAGTAGGAGATTAATACATGTTTATTGGATTGGATTGAGACCTGGGTTATGCCTAATTTTCTCATTTCCTGGCCATGTGACCTGAAGCAAATCTTTTAGAACCAATCTAGTCTAAGGTGAACTTGATACAATCTCCTGGGGAGACGAGGAAACAGAGTAGGAGGCACAATAGAAATTAGGGTCAGAAGGAGGGTGGTAGGGGCAGCTAGGTGGTCCAGTGAATACAGCACCAGCCCTGGAGTGAGGAGGACCTGAGCTCAAATCCGGCCTCAGAAACTTAACACTTACCAGCTGTGTGATCTTGGGCAAGTCACTTAAACCCAATTGCCCTGCCCTCTCCCCTCTAAAAAGAAAAAAAAAAAGAGGAGGGTGGTAGAGAGAAGTTAAGGTTTCTTAGGGGCAGAGCCTAGTGCTGAGTTGGGAGAAAGGAAAGTAATTATGTGGATATTATATGCCCAAGGGGATGGATCCAAGCAGAGCCCAGGTAAGAAAGGACCTTGTAATCAGTCAAGTTAGAAGTAGCACCTCTACTTAGGGACTGTAAGGCTTCATAGATCACCCTTCTGGTAATGACCTTCCTCCTTTGACCTTTCATAAGCACATTGTTTTTCTCCTCTTGAGTTCACTGGACCTGTAATCTGGATACTTTGTTTAGGTAAATGTTTGTTGAATGAATGAATGAATGAGGTTATAGTTCTTTAGTTTTGCCTTTGAAGCCATGAGCCTGTGAGTATCAGGCCTGAGAGGAAGAGCCTGAGTAATAAAGGAAACTGTGATTGAAAATTGAAAACTCTGAGAGATCTGGCCATCTAATTGGCATTTTGGGGACATCTGAGTAATGAGAAACAGCAGGAAGAAAACCAGGAATCTCCAGGGACCCGTGACTTTCTGGCCAAGAGGTGACACATTTTAAGGACTTAATAGTTAAGTGTCAGAAGGCATAGGGCCAGCTCTGCGGGACCCTCTAACGCTGGGTTGATTTGAATTGAGGCAGTAAACCTTAATGAGTTCCAGCTGCTCCCACACTGAGCCCTCGCCCTACCTCTCTATCCAATTTCTTACCTCTTATAACTTTATTCTGCCCACACTTCTATCTCCTTGAAAACAGGAACTGCTGAAATCTCAGAGAGCATCTGCCTCTAGACAGGAGGCCTATGGGTATTAGATATGTTTATTGAGGAAGGACATAGGTAGAGACCCAGCACTTGCCTTATTTTCTTGTTATGTGAAATAAGGCTGTTGGACCACGTGGTCTCCTGGGTCCCTTTTAACTGGAGCATTCTGTGTTACCCAGCTCTGACAGGATAACTGTTTTAAAAATCCCATCCTGAGAAGTTATGTCCTATAGGTTAACTTTCTTCCCACTTGGACATTTTGTATTTTAAGGTTTCTTCCAGCTCTGATAGTTTTCCAAGATCCCTTCTAGTGCTGATAGTGTTTGTTCTAAGGATACCCTCAATTCTGATAGCAGTTGTTACGTAAAGAAATGGATTCAGGCTATTCACTGGAAGGACAAATACTGAAGGTGAAACTTAAATACTTTGGCCACATAATGAGAAGATGGGACTCAACCCATCTTTGGGTTGGGAAAGATTGAGGGCAAAAGGAAAAGGATGAGATGGAGAGATAATGTCCTGAAAGCAAAGAACATGAGCTTGGACAGACAGAGAGTGGAGGACAGAAGATCCTGACGTGTTATGTTCTTGAGGTCATGAAGAGTCAGACTGAACAACTACAAATTCTGACATTATATATCAGCCAGGAAGGATAGTAACTGGAATGTTGGACCTAGAGTCAGGAAGACCTGAGTTCCAGTCCTGCCTCAGACAGTTACTATCCTCGTGGCCCTGGGAAAGTTGTTTAACCATTCTCCGTTTTCTTTTTCTTTTTTTGAAGGGGGAAGGCAGGGCAATTGGGGTTAAGTGACTTGCCAAAGGTCATATGGCTAGTAAGTATAAGTGTCTGGGGCAGATTTGAACTCAGGTCCTCCTGACTCCATGGCCAGAGCTCTATTCACTGCACCACCTAGTCACCCCAGTTTAACCACTCCCAACCTCAGTTTCCTCACCTGTAAAAAGGGGACAGTATTAGCACTTATGTCACAGGGTTGTTGTGAGGATCAAATGAGATAGTGTATCTGTAAGAGCACTTTTCGAACCTTAAGGCACTATATGAATAGTCATTATTGTCTCTTCTAGCTCTGATGGTCTGTTTCATGTTCCAAGGTTGCCTCTAGCTCTAACATTTTTTGTTCTATACTCTAAGGTCATTTGCACCTTAATGTTTTCTATTTTTTTTCTCTATTTTCTATTATGATGACCCTTCTCTACATGATATTCTGTGTTCTAAAGTCTCTTCTAGGTCTGATATTTTATATTCTATTTCCCAAGCTCCTCTCCCAGTTCTGACACTTTATTTTCTATGTAAATCATAATATTAATAGCTAACATTCACTTAGAGCTTCCTATCTGCCAGGTCCTGTGCTAAGCACTTTGCAATAATCTTATTTGATCCTCATAACAACCCTGGGATGTAGGTACTATTATTATGCCCATTTTCAGGATGAGGAATCTGAGGCAAACAGAGGTTAAGTGGTGGTGAAGATGTTTTAAAGTTCCTTTCAGTCTTGATAGTCTCTGTTCTATTCCCTAAATTTCTTCTTAGCTCTGACATTCTATGCTTCAAGGTCCCTTCTAGCTCTGACATCTGTTCTTGGTCCTTCTGTCCCTGAGCAGAGATGGAGCTAGCAGGGGGAGCCCTGGATTTTGCACCATGCTTCCTCCCCCTGGGGTTCTGGCTATGTTCCCTGCCCTACACCATGGCCTTCTCTGGTTTTCAGCGACTCAGCCTCTGGCTTTCATAACCTTCTTTTTGGGCAGCCTTCTGATGTCCTATTTTTACCTCCTGGCCTGGGTGATAGACCACAGATCAGTGGGCTCAGTAGAGGGAGGAAGAGGAAAATGTTTCAAGAAGAGAACATCTACAAAGCTGTCTGCTGCCCGCCCCCTCCAAAAAAAGAAAAAAAAAAGAAAAAGACCTATTTATAAGAGGAGGTAACAATGCTTGCACTACATATCCCAGAGTATGGTTGAGAAGCTATGTGTGCCTAATGTGCCTCTTCTGGCACCCAAATGCTCACTGTAGATCTAGATGAATATCAAAGGCAGAAAGAGAAAATCTATATGTTACTAGAGAAGGGTATGACCAGTTTTGTGAGTGACACTTTACAGAGGGACCTTGGAGACTGTCTAGTTTAACAATGCAAGATGAGAAAACTGAGGACCAGACAGCTGACCTCTGCAGTCTTCTTACATCAGTGTACTCTGTGATCTAGTGAAGCTGGCTCATCATTGCTCCTTTCACAAGATGCTCTGTTTCCCCACTCTGGGCATTTTTACTGGCTATGTTCTATGCCTCATCTTCACTTCCTGGCTTCTCTGGCACCCTTCAAGTCCCAGCTAAAAATTCCACATTCTACATAAAGCCTTTCCCATCCCCCTCCCCCTCCAATAATTCTCATGATTTTCCCTCTGTTGATTATGTCAAATGTATCTCTCTATCTCTTCACCATTGTTTGCACGTTGTCTCCCACATTAAACTGTCAGCTCCTGGAAAGCAGGGACTATTCTTTGCCTTTCTATGTATCCCTAGTGCTTTGCACAGTGCCTGGCATACAGTAGGTACTTCATAAATGTTTATTTACTGACCATCTTGACTTGCTCAATGCTGTGCAGCTACCGTAGCTAGGACATGTGAGATCCATAGGGGGCTCTGCAACCATTCCTAAACTCATATCCTTGTGAAACACCTATCACAGGCTGCTCTATCCTTTGGTTGTTTTCTTGCCTTTTGGTTGGTTTGCCTGCCATCTTGACACCTGAGTGGTAAGCAGGAGCATAGCCTTACAGATAGTAGAGAGCCAATAAATATTTATTTGATGAATGAAAGTGAATGAGTGCTCAAATATTGTATCGGCATAGAGTTACTTTCAAAGAGTCTGAAATAAAGACTCTTCTCCCACTATTACTAGGAGAAAAAGTGGAGTTGACACAGAAATGATTAATCTTAACCACGCATCGTGATGTAGAATGGAACTGGTGATTCTTCACTGCATCTCTGATAAGAAGAAATCTCTGCAAATAAGAAAACACTCACAGGCATGGGTGCACTCTTCTTCATGTTTAAAGTTGAACAGTCTCCTTTGGATGATGCTTTTTCCTTTTCATTATTTCCATTTCCCTAGAGTTTCATTCATTACAAAGACAGAGGATGTGAGAAAGAATAATACATCCGTATCAGTGAATGATAGGAAATAATAAAGGTCTTGTTAGTGTAATGGGGACTTTAGAGCATGCCTAGTTCACCTAAGGTGGAGCCACCTGTCTATGGGGCTTAACTGAGTATCCTCAGATCTTCTAAGATAGAGGCATTCTTCAGCCCCTTCCACATGGGTAGGCACAGCCTCCTTTGATTGGCTGCATAACTGAAACAAGTGAGTCTTTAAAATTGGCAAGACTCAGGTGGTAGCTTCTCTCCTTTCCATCTCATCCTCTTTCTTTCTACTTCCAGAAGGCAAAGATTACAGTCCAGTCACAGGATGGTCATCAGTCCCTGAACTAGTGAGAGGGAAAGGACTTTCCTGCCCCTTCCCCTCTCTTTCACCCTAGCTCTGAGAAATGTGTATGGGGGAGGGGTTGTCCTTCTTAGCTTTAGGTGCTGATGGTGATCCCCACCAAATCTGGAGTTCGAAACTTGGTGATCTTGAAATCAGTCTCCTAGCCAGCTAGCCCATCAGGGAATCCTAGAGAAGTCAAGTGTCCTGAGACTCAAGACCTAGGCAGGGTTTGGATTTGTAATTGGGACTCTACAGGAACACGGTTAAGCTATGAATTTAATTCTTTTCTCCTCCCCAGAGACTGAGGTGGCACAAGGGAAAGTAAGGGCATATCACCTCCCCCAGGTTGGGGAGAATAAGTTTATGTATTTGTGATTATATCTTTTGAAGCAAATATTTCCTTTTAAAAAATGAATAAAACGTTAGTAGCTAAATGCACCTGAGCTTCATATCACCCCCTTATAATTCAAGAGAATACCATCAGGGGTCTCAGGAGCTTGAGCTAATGGCAGCCCTAAGTACCCCTAAACCCCCTTAAGGGGGAACTCTAGGGGTGGGGTAGAAGTTTTCATGCCTGGCCTTCAGGAAGTGCGGGCCAGTCAGTGTTACATGAGAAAGAATATTTCTTTCACTATTTCAAGTATCTGTGATTTTACTGATGAGAGAATTCCCTCCTCTGATTTTATCATAATCATTTCCTAGATCAGGGGTTCTTAACTTTTTCTGTGTCATGGATCCCTTTTGGAGTCTGGTGAAGCCTAGGAACCTCTAATTCATAAAATAAAATACAGACGATTACAAAGGAAACCAATTATATTAAAATATAGTTATCAAAATAGTTTTTAAAAAGTTCATGATCCACCCTCAGGTTAATAAACCCCCATGTTAGATTATTTTTGAACATTGTCATGGTCAAAAAGGTCATCCTGTTACAAAGTCGGTGACAAATGTCTCCAGCCCTTATTAGACTGGTCTTCAGACAGACACCTAGCTCACCACTGGGCCACTACAGGAATAGTTTGTCACAGTTTGGAGATGGCACTGGGCTTTGGAAGGCTCTAATGGCTGAATTCAAGCTTTAGCATGTCCTACCAATTTGGAAATGCTTCCCTTAGGGGGCCCATGATCATTAGAAGGGATATTGGATTAAAAATTCTAGGGCCCCTGGGTATAGAGAGCACTTGAAATTCATTGAGTTTATGCCGTTGCCTCAAAGCAGGACTCAAATAACTATCCCATTCAGGAAGGCTTCTCTCTTTGCTTTAAAAATCCCCAGGGAAAGAGACACTACAGTTTCCCTTAGCAACCCTTTCCTATTGCTACACAATCAACTATAATTTAAGGCAGTATGTGATGCCATTGTAACAGGGGTGGAGAGGGAGAGAGTAATTTGGTGTCTATGTTAGCAAAGGGAAGTGTGGAACTGAGAGGAGGAATGAAACACTATATGTACATTTCTGTTATTCAGTGTTTTTCAGTCATGCCTGATTCTTCATGAGCCCATTTGGGATTTTCTTGACACATACTGGAGAGGTTTGCCATTTCCTTCTCCAGATGATTTTACAGATGAGGAAACTGAGGCAAACAGGAGTAAGTGACTTGCCCAGAATCACACAACTAGTAAATGTTTGAGGCCTGATTTGAATTCAGGAAGATGAATCTTCCTGATTCCAGGCCCAGCACTCTTGCACTGTGCCAGCTGGCTGAATATTGAGCTCCTTGAAGGCAGAAGCTGTTTCTCCTTTTCTTTGTATGCCCAGTGCTTAGCATAATGCCTGGCACAATGCTTGTTGACTTGATTTGAATGAGAAAAATGTAGAACTTAGGACAGAAGGTTTCTGGGTGATACTTTAACTCACTCCATTCAATCACTACACAATGTCCATGTCCCTGTGAGTCATTGTCCATCCCCTATTTCTATTTCCAAACTCTGGCCCCCTTTAATACCTTGGTTTCCTCAACCTCGTCAAATCAGTTGACCTCTTTCACTGGTTGGCCTTAACCATATATAACAATAATCATGCTTATCCACTACCTCATCCTGACTTCAACTAAATTTGCCCAAGGTACTAGAATTCCTAGTTTTAGTAAGCCTTGACATTCTGCTTCTCAGTTCTAATGGTCTATATTCTTATTTTTAAATTTTATTTTTAGCTTTTTTTGGAGGGAGGAGGGAGGGCAGGGCAATTGGGATTAAGTGACTTGCCCAAGGTCACATAACTAGTAAGTGTTAAGTGTCTGAGGTCTTATTTGAACTCAGGTCTTCCTGACTTCAGGGCCAGTGGTCTATTCAGTGAGCCACCTAGCTGCTCCTAACAATCTATATTCTAAAGTCCTTTCCAACACTAACTTTTAATTCTATGTTCTAAAGTGCTTCCCACTCTACTATTCTGAAGTTTTAAATATATACATATATATAAATATTTTGTTTTAATCAGCCAACTTCTACCTTCTCAGCCTCTCACCCCAACCTCCTTGTCGCCCTACCCCCCCAGTTGAGAACACAAGAAAACAAAAACCATTATAAACATGTTTAATCAATCAAAACGAATTTTCACATTTGCTATGTCCAAAATACAGTTGTCTCATTCTGTATTCCGAGTCTTTCTCCTCCCTATCAGGAGGTGGGTGACTAGCATCTTTCCTCATTAAGTCCTCTGGAATCCTGGTTGGTCCTTACACTGATAAAAGTTCAGCACAGTAGTATTTCATCAACTTTATATATCATAATATCTTCAGCCCTTCCCTAGGTTGTGGGCACCTCCTCGATTCCCATTCTCTGCCACCCCCAAAAGATCTCTAGATATTTCTAGTCATCCTTAGAGTCTGCTTTACTTAGGATTAACTCCTCTCTTAACTGTTGCTGTTTCAGTTGTGTCTGACCCTCTGTAACCTCAACTTGGAGTTTTCTTGGCAAAGGTGCTGAGGTAATTTGCCATTTCCTTCTCTAGCTCATAATACAGAAGAGGAAACTGAGGCAAGCAGGGTTAAGTGACTTGCCCAGGTAAGTGTCTGAGGATGAATTTTAATTCAGGTTCTCCTGACTCCAGGACCAGCTCTCCACTCTGCCACCTAGCTGCCCTCCCTTAACTTACCTTACCTCTAATTCCCTGCCTACTTCTCCCCTTTCCTTCCTGTTTCCCTGTTGAATAAAATACATTTCTGTCCCCACTTATGTGTATATGTGTGTGTGCTTTTTTTCTCCTGACCAGTTCAGGTGAGGTTCAAGTGTCAGCCATCCTCCCCCCCCCCCAACTCCCTGCTCCTTGTTTGTATAGGTGAGCACTATTTATCTGATTACATGAGATAATTTCCCCCGACTTCCCTTTCCCTCTCTCCTTCCCAGTCCATTCCTCTTCTCCTCTCTTTCCATTCTTATTTTTAGATCCTCAAGACATAACATAACGACTCTAAACCTTCTATCTAATAAGACTCCCTCTGTGACCCATGATGATGATAGGGCTCAGAAGGGACAGATATATAATTTCCCCATATTTGAATGTGAGTTTATCCTTTTTTTAGCGCTTTACCATTGTTCATTTGTGTTTCCTTTTTATGCTGCTTTCACTTCTGTGTTTGAATTACAAAGTTTTCGCACAGTTTTGGTCCTTTGGTCAGGAATGCTTAGAAGTCCTTTCTTTCATTGAAGGTCCATTCTCCCCTCTCCTCCCCTGCTAGTATTATACTCATATTGGCTGGGTAAGTTATTCTTGACTGCAAGTCAATGTTATTTTCTTTCTAGAATACCATTTTCCAAGTTCTCTGTTCCTCCATAGTGGTAGCTGATATATTATTACTGTGACTTGAATTCTTTCTTTCTGGCTGCTTACAGCATTTTTTTTAACCAGAAACCTCTGTTTTGTTTTGTTTTTACTATAATATTTAGGGGAGTTTTTATTTTAGAGTTTCTTCTAGGAAGTGACCCATGGATTCTTTTTTTTTCCATTTTGTCCTCTGGTTCTAAGAGATATGAGCAATTTTAAGATATTTTGACATAGCATTTCTTGACTTTTTTTTATGACCTTCAGATAGTTTGATGATTCTTAATTATCTTCTCCTTGATCTGTTTTCCAGTTCAGTTGTTTTTGCTATGACATACCTTACATTTTTTCAGCCTTTCTACTATTTTAATATTTTATGCTGCCTCATGGAGTCATTGGCTTCTATTTGATCCATTCTAATTTCCAGTTTGTGGCTCATTAAGGTTTTGTGCCTCTTGTGCTAAAGTGTTCTTTCCTTTTCCAATTCTTTCTTCCATAGGTCTTATTTCTTGTTCTTTTTTTCCTCAAAGACTTTCATTCCATTTACAAAAACATATTTTAACTCTTTTATATCTCTTGGTTCATTTCTTTCAGGAATTCTAATCGAATTTGCAGCCAAGCTATGTTTTCTTTGAGGTTTTGACTGTAAATGTTTTAGAGTCATTTTCTCTTCTGCGTTGGTTTCTGAGAATCCCTGCCACCTCAATAGCCCATTATGTTTGGTTCTTTCTTTTTCTTTTGCTCATTATTCCAATATTCTTCTTGATTTCAGACTTGATGTTGGGACTGGGCTTTTCCACATTTCTAGAGGAAAGGCTTGGGCTGGTCCTCTTGATGATTCTTGGGTATAGGGAATGGGTGGGTATTGAGTGTTGTACTGTTCCAGGAATTCAGCAGCTTGTGGACCTGCAAGCTTTCAGTGCTCCCAAAGTGGTCTGATCCAGGGCAAAGTCTGTTTGTTGCCCTCCTGGTCTGACCTCTTCAGGTTCTTGACTGGGGTTTGTGTCTGAGGAAGGTTAGATGGCTGCTGGATTCAGCCCCTATCAGCCACCTGGAAAGTTTTGTTGGTTCAAAGCAATTAAATTACATGCCATCCTTTGGTCTGGGATTCCTGACTTGGTTATTCATCTGCAGCCTGGGCTAGATGCTGAAACTGAGGCACTGCTCTGCTCTTGTGGTCTGAACCAAGCCACTGCTGTTTGCTGCTGAACATCCCTCTTTCTCCATATATCTCCCAAAGCTTCCCTATGTGAAAGGTCATGCACAGGGCCCCTTCTCACTGGGGTGTCCTCCATCTGTGATGTGTGACTTGGGTGTGAGTGACAAAGCTACTTTTTTCATGCCAGATTCTGTTGCAGTCACTTGGTTTGGATCTTGACCCAGTGCACAGCCTCTACCTGAACATTGGACTGCTCTTCTTGCCATGTACTCCTGGACCCTCCTTGCCCTTGTCCAAAGACTTCCCTATCTGTTTCCTTATGCCAAGCTAGGCTGTACAAGGGGTTCACTGTAACTTTTTCTGGATTTACCCACCAGGATTAAATCTGGTGCATTTTCTACATCTGTTTGGAAGAATTGGTGGATGAGAACTCACTACTTCCTCCCACTCCCTATTCAATATTTTTCTGTCTTTTCCAACTCTGGAATTATACATTATGAAGCACCCTATAGATATAACATTCTCTGTTTATATTCTAAGGTGTCCTTCCAACTCTGACATTAGATCTGAAGGTATTTTCCAACTCTGACATTCCAATTTCTTTGTTCTAAGACTTTTGGCTCTGACAGTATATCCTAAGGTTCTTTCTAACTGGGACAATCTACATTTGATATACTAGGAGCTCTTGAAGTTCTAACTTTATACCTTCTTTTTATAATGTCCTTTCTATTTCTCATACTCCATATTCTGAGCTTAGAAAGGTAGGCTGCAGTTAGATTGTAGAAGGTCTTAAGTGTCAGGCTAAGGGCTCCATATTTTTTCCTACAGGTTATAGGGAGGCAGGATCACATCTCAATTCAACATCTCACATCTTAAATTTAGGAAGTTGTGTGAATAATCAATCCAAGAAGAGAGAGAGAGACAGGAAGCATGGAGACAGACCAGGAAGAATTTCCCTAGGCTATGTGAGAAATGATGAAGTCCAGTATACATGCTGGTCTTTGTTCTTTGTCCTATGTTCTCAGGTTTGTACATACCAGGAAATGCCCTCCTATTGTAGCTGTGGAATCACAGAATCACTGAATTTGAAAGCTGTAAGGGACCTCAGCAGCTACCAAGTCAAACTCACATATGAAAGAAATCCTTGATTCCCAATGAGTGGTCATCCTGAAGATCTTCCTGAAGACCTCTAAAGGCAGAGAACCCACCACCTCTGGAGGTGAGCCAAATTGGCCTTTTTTAAAACTTCTACCCATTATTTCTGGTTTTGCCCTTTGGGACCAAGTAGAACAAATATCAAGTCTCTTCCGTGTGATTGCCCTTCAAATAATTTGTAAATGTATTGTGTCCTACCTGAATCTTCTCTTCTGCAGGCTAAACCCTTTAAGTATCTTCAACTAATTCTGTTGTGATAAATTATGTATATAACTGTACTATATGAATTCATTAAGGTAGCGCTAAAGGGCGTTGCTGGAGATGAAATAAATGGAACAATTCAAGATGTGGTTTTTGTTCTGTCGAAAAAAAAAGTAATCCCAATTTCCTATAGGAATTTGATTGTGAAACTACCTAGCTAGGTTTCAAGATGCCCAGGTATTTTGCTGCTCCATGGTTTAGACCTCTCTGTTGCTGAGAGGTATACTGGTTCAAACTGTCCTGGCTAGGGCTCATACAGGTTCTCAGGATTGTGCCATGAGTTGAATTTCTCAGGTTCAAGCCTTGGGGTAATTGGAATCTCTCCAGAATGGTGTCAGTAGAAACTTCTGCCTCTTGATTCCTTATAAGACATATGCCCAATATACTCTGGTTCAAGACTATTCTCTCCTGGGTAAGGTTTGTTGGCCAAGGGACCAGCGAGTACAGATTCCCTACTCTAGTAAACATTGTAGTAGAGTATTGTAGAGGAATGGATTCCAGGTGTCCAAGAGTCCAAGGGCCTGAGTCTGACCCTACAATGACATGGCCCTATACTGAACAGATTCTCCATATAGGCCCTCTGCATTACCAGGTTTCAGGAGTGGGGACATATACTTAAAATCAGGTGTGGAGTCATACCTGGTGCTTCTGTTACAAGCATGGACTCGGGTTAGCCTGGAGAAGTCCAGGATCTGTACCTTGGGAATCCTGGACTTGCACAGATAGGCATAGTCCAGAGAACGTGAAGGGTGAGGAGGGTGGAAACATGGGTTAAATATTTATAGGGAGGAAGTTTTGGGAGCATGGGAACAATTCTTCGACTTTCTCCCCTTCTTCTCCCTTTGGCTCTGGAATGAGAATTAGAGTAGAAAGACCATTGGACTTGGTTTGGAGACCTGGGTTTGAATTCTTTCACCCTGGACAAGTCCCTTAGATTCCCTGAGGCTCAGGTTCCTTATCTATAAAATGGGCATAATAGCAGTACCCTCTGAGGGTTGTTGAGAGGACAGTGCTTGGAAAATTTTAAGGTGGTATAGAAATAGAACCCACTGTTCCTTTTTCTTTCTTTTTTTTTAGAACCCACTGTTCTTAATGGCTTGAAAGGCTTAGAGGAAATGGCTCTTTAGGGATTGTGTGAATTTAGATGGAAATTACCTTCTTTTCTTGTCTTTGCAGAGTTGAGGATAAGGCTTCCTGGATCCGTAAAGTTCTTTGGAAAAAGGCATTAGGGTCCTTAGCAATTAGTGACCCATTGTTGTCTAACCACAGACAGGTTGCTGACTTGCTTTAAGATTTCACCCCTTTTCCTTCAGAAGAGGGGGAGAGAGCAATTCTATGGGGATAGAGGAGCTGAATATGATACAGAAAGAAATCTTCCTGGCCAAAAGCTGTAGCTGACCTAGGCCCTACCACTATAAAACAACTTTGTTGTTGCATGAGACATAATGTCACCATTTACTGTGATGCAGTTGTCCTGGCTTACTCTTTGCCAACACCCTCTGTCTCCAACCTCTGTGAAAGACTTTCCCATTCCTTTCCTGGTTCCCTGACTTTGGTTGCCCTAAGGAAGCTCTAGTTTGCTTTGGGTAGCCCCCTGCTTCACCTTTTGTATCACAAACTGCACTCTGATCTCCTACCCCAGCAGGGTTCTTTTCTTCACTTTACTAGCCCTTTTGTTAATAATCTTTTACCTGGCAGCTCTCAGAAGACCGCTATTCACATCCTACTTCCAATATTTATAGATGTGTGTGACTCTGGGCAGGTCATTTAACCTCTCTGATCCTCAGTTTCCTCCTTTGTAAAATGGGGGGGTTGGAATTGAGGACCTATAAGCCTCTAAGGTCCCCATTCCACCCTTAAATTTATCGTTATGTGATTCTGGGGATGGTTTTTGTTGTTGTTAAGTCATTTTTTCAGGACTATTTGACTCTTTGTGACCCCATTTGGGGTTTTCTTGGCAAAGATACTAGAGTGGTTTGCCATTTCCTTCTCCAGGTCATTTTATAGATGAGGAAACTGAAGCAAACAGGGTGAAATGATTTGCCCAGGGTCACCCAGCTACTAAGTGTTTCAGGCCAGATTTGAAATTAAGAAGATGAGCCCAGATGATTTCACTCCGAGCACTCTATCTACTGACCACCTAGCTGCCATTGGAACAGAGTTACCTTGAAATGTCTACTTGATTCCGTTTATAACTCTTCCAGTTCTTTTATTTTCTGTTACGTCTTTGCTGAGGGATTAAGCCAAAATTATCTTTCAACTCTGCTTTGCCTCCTGGGATAAGACAGGAAAGAAGGTACCCAAGTCGGGGCCTAAGGAATTTCTGGAAGCCCAGAATCCCCAGGCATTGGCTACCAGAGGATCATGGGATTCTAGGGCAAGGACCTGAAAGGAGCCTCAGGGAGCATTTTATAGACCAAAAGTCACACAGGTAGTTCGGATTCTGGCCCATGGCTTCTGCTTCCACATCTGTGCTCCTTCCTTAAGAACACACAACTATCAGACTTATGGGGTGTGGGGAGGTAACTCTTGCAAACTCCAGAAGAGGCAGGCAGTGTGAAATAGTACAAAGAACACTGCATTTGGAATCAGAAGAGCTGGATTTCAGTCTGAGCTCTCTACCACTAAGTAAGCTGTGTGACCTTTGCTAAGTCTTTTCTCTTCCTGCTCTGAACTTTATTTTCCTTCTTTAAGTAAGGCAGTAGTGGATAGAGCTTTGGACTTAGAATGACCCGAGTTCAAATCCTACCTAAAATACTTACTAGTTGTGTGACCTGGGGCAAATTACTTTACCTCTCTGGTTCTCAGTTTCCCTATCTGTAAAATAGAGACAATAATAGCATACAACTGGGGTCCTTATCAGGATTAAATGAGATAATGGATGTAAAGTACTTTGTAAACCTTATAAAAAGGGAGGTGGCTTTATAGAGACTAATATTACTAGTAGTGCTGTGATAATAATGAGGAAATTTGACTATATTTTATGTGGTAGAGCAGATTCTTGTTGAGATATGGGTTGGAATGAATAGCCCTAATAGATCTGTGAATCACCTTCATGACTAAATGTTCTCAGATACTTTCCAGTTTTGATGGTCTATTATACCTTTTCTCCTGGGGCATTTCTTTGTAATTGTAAAATCACTTCCTGAGATTTCTTCTATATCTGGAGACTGTCTGCCCTCCTCCCCCCCCACTCATCTTTTACCTTGTCTTAAGTGACCATGCCCACCTCCTCCCCACCCCCCATTTCCCATGATCACTAGATAGACAGAGACAGACAGACAGAGAGCTGTACAATGTCTTTTCTTGGTCGCAGTTGATTTTGTACATCCGTAGTTAGCTTTTTGCGTCATACAAAGTTGGGATTGGGGATGAGGGGAGCGGCAGCCATGGCTTTAGGTCAGATTCAAGGGGGTGGGAGAAAGCCCCCTCCCCCCAGGCACTGACACATTCAGGGGATGTGGGGCCACAAGGACACAATTACACACAAGAGGGTTGGGAATTGGATTGTCTCTGAGGTTGATGGAAAGCAAGATGGTCACTCAGCCTGGTCTAAGGTCCCCCCTACCACACACTTCTTCCCCCTGGGACCAGGGCTGAGGGGCCTCTGGGGAAGGTGGAGGTAGAGGGTCAGAAATGTGGGGATAGGGTCCTGCCCCCAGCTTCCAGATGGGTTCAATGAGTAGGGAGGCTACTCCTTGCCTTCAAAACTATCTCCTGAGATCCCTTCTCTTCTTCCTGGGTTCCTGGAGCCAGAGCTACTCACTTATTCCTAGAAAAGTGAGTCTATATCTTGGATTAAGGTCAGGATGTGGCTGTCAGTCTGGCTATTCTGTCTCTTAGCTCTCTGTATGGATCTCAGGAACCAGGCTGCCAGGGGCAGACTTATTGCCTAAAGAAATATGGCATTGGGGTCCAGCATTCTCCTGGATCTGTCAGGTACCCCATGTTTTAGATATGGCATCCACCAGCCATTTAGATAAGAAACAAAATGGGAGGTCTGGGGGACTGGAGCAAAGCTGGCCTTTATTTTTCCTTCCTAGCTGACTGTTCTTGGCCAGGGAAGAAGGGTGGGAGAGGGGTTTCCCTCGGATTCTGCCTTTGCCCTGCTCTGAATGCATTCACTTCATGCACACATGATAGCTATACCTTCCCCTCTGCTACATGCACTTGGTTTCCTGAATCACCAATGAGTTTTCTCAGGTGGGGATCCTGCAGACGTCACATTCTCTATTATCAAGTGCCAACAAATTTCCTTGGATGGCAGCACATCTTCTCTTTCTCTTTTTCCATTCACCTACACTATGCCCTGTCAGCAGATTCTATCTCATTGCTTCTCTGGGCAGGGAAGCTAGAATAATGTTTGTCTTAACATAGTCCCTGCCCCCAAACAGTGCACCATGCAATATCTCCTCCCCCCCCCCCCCCCCCCCCCCGGAACCCAACAAATTCTTCCCCCACCCCCCCCCCCCCCCCCCAACCCCCCCCCCCCCCCCCCTCTTCTGCCACTCTCCTTAACTAGCCTGGGTATCTCTCTCTCTTTCTCTCTCCCTCTCTCTCTTTCTCTCTCTCTCACACACAGAAAAATCCCCCAGTCCATTCACTGAATGTAAACACACATAACCTCTCAGACTGTGCTCCATATATCACCCCCCCCCTTCCAGCATATCACACATACCCAAGCCTTCTTTAGGTAGTGTCTTATAATCAGCTACGTAGTCGGTGTGGGTGACATACACGTATATCAATCACATTTCTTAACTCATGTGCTAATGGCCTATGTGCCATGCATACATTACATCATCCCCACATCCCTCCTTGACCTGCCCACTGGAGATGCCTGCATTGGGCAAAGCTTGATGGGGATTAGTTCTTTGTTCTTAGGCTCTCTAGAAACAGTCTCCTGGGGTGTATCTTCCCCCTTTCTCCTGTTTCTTAGGAGTAGTCCCCAAGGAAGCCAGCACCTTGGGGGTGGTGGGGCCTCCCAGGGCAGCTAGTGGTTAAGTCCTGATCTTGTAGGAGGTCTGGTATGTATGTGGAAAGGTCTTGGTGAAGAACTAGCTACCCTCAAGGGCCCATCTCTGCTTGGCTTGTGGCAACAGCAGTAGCAGCAGTCCTGTGCCTTGAGGGAGAGGAGGAGAGTGCTTTGGGAGTCTAGATAGGTTCCTCCAAAGGAGAAGGCCCTAGGCAGCTGAAGACCTGAGGGATCCCTTCTACTAAGCAAGTATATTACTCTTTCTATGCTTACAAATTCTTTATATATGTTTGCAGACCTTTTCTTTTTCTATTAAAGTTTTTTTTTTCCTAATTTCAAACCCATCTGTACTCTTGAGAATCCCTTCATATGTCAGTACACTCCTTGTGTGACTTGGATTCTCTTTTTATGTACAACTGGAAATCTCATTGTATTTCTACACTGCCCTCCCATGTGTCTGGGAAGTCCTTTCTCGGTCTTCGGACCTCTTGTAACTGGGCATCCCCTTTGCATGTCTGCAGACCCTGTGTTTGACTGAGAATTACCAGACCTCTTTCTTTTCCTGGAGACACACATTGGGGTTGGTCCCCAGAAATCAGAGGAACCTTTGATATTGCTCCCTGGAGCTCATGATGATGACAGATGACAAGAACCACTAACATTCTCTCGAGAGAGGCAAATGGCTCAGGGACTGTACAGTTTCTGCTCAGTACCCCCTTAGCCCCAGCTTACCCCTCACTTCTGGCTCCACAAGACCTTGCAGGGTGACCATCTTACTCCAGCGACCATGGGCAAGCAGAGACAACAATGGGGTGATACAGCAGTTGAAGGGGTTAAATTTCCCCCATTACAGAGACATACATGGACACACTCACAAATACATGACCCTGGGGGCCAGAGATTGGGGCACAAAGAGGCAGGGAAAGGAGTTGGGAGTTGGGAGGAAGGGAAGACCTGGGGGCTGGAGAAACAGATCCCCCCAGGACAGAGGGGATGAGCAAAACTCCCGTTCTGTTTTTCTTAAATCTATAGTTTTTTCCCCCTCATCTTTAAAGTATTGCAGTCTAACTGATATGGCTTTAACTATTGGAAACGGACAGAGAAGACACGACGTGAGCTGCTTTCTCTTTTGAAATTAAAGGAAAAATTCTCTAAAATGAAACACCCCAGTATGAAAACTGGGGTGATGGTGAAAAGTGGTGGTGATGGTGGTGGGGTGGCGAGGGGTGGGCATAGAAACCCTCTTTGAGGCATCTCCCTCTTCCACCCCATATCCAGCATGGCTTCTCTGTTATAGGGACAAAGGGCAGTCCTGTTCCTCCCATGGCCACCCAGACCAGTCTGAGCTGCCAAGTGCTTCCCAGGACCCAAACAGGATTCTCCCCATCACATCCAGTGAGGGAGGAGCATGGCGAAGGCTTGGCTCAGGGAGCCCGGGGAAAGAGGGAAAGTCTTGGACCTGTGGGAAAAATTTCTCCTCTCATATCTGTTCCAGGAGTGGGGATGGGAAGGGATGACTGGTCTAAGGGAGAAGAAGAGCTATTTCCCAGGCTCTGCCACCACTCGCAGTCATCCAGCCAGCCTGCACAGTGTTACACAGGCATTTTCATACACACACACACACACACAGAGAAGCATGTAGGCAGACACATACCCCTGTAATAATACCTGTCCCCATACACATAAACATTCTTTAACACATGCCATTTTAAACACATAATCTCTAACACATACATACACACACCCTCTCTATTATAGATCATCTATGATATAGACACACAATCTCTAGCACACATACACACTTTCTAAAACACACACCCACACAACCTATACATACATATTCGAATCCTTAGCATTCTTGTAGTCTATAACACAATCTCTAATACACACATATATAAGAATAGTCTCTAAAAGATACACATACAATCTTTGACACATCCATACACACATGCATATTTATAACACATACATTCACACCATCCCAATTATAGACATACCCATTCTGCCACCACCTCTCCCATCCCACCCACATTTATACATACTTTCACATTAACAATCCTTCTTGCCCCAGAAATTCTCAGAATGGTGATGAAGCAGAGTATTGGGTATGGGAGAGTAGGGTTTGAGGTTTGAGTTGGGTGGGTAGGGCTTTCCTTGGCACATCTGAGAGGAGAATTTTTTCCTGGCCAAAGACAGACCAATAGATGGAAGGACAGATGCCTGCTTTGGGGCTTAGCATATGGGCAGACAGATCCTCAGCCAGAATGAGAGGGCAGCAGCTCAGCTGGGGCTGTCTTCTCCCATGGGATCAAGGCTAAACTGTACGTGAGCCTGCCTTCAGTGTCTCAGCCCGAGCCCTGCTTGTGGGGAGCCCTCCTGGGACCCAGTGGGACCTCCTGAACATGTTGTCCACTTAGGACCCTGGAAGCGCCTGGATGGGCTGGGGGGTGGGGAGGGGAGCAGCATGTCCTCTCCACTACGTGTTCTCTGGTGGAGGACTGATGCTGCCCGATGGCTCCAGCTGTTAGTGTGTATTTGGATGGGGCTACTCTATTAAGGAGAGGACTCCAGGCTGGGAGAGAGAGGACCCAGCATGCCTTTTCAGGAAAGAAGAGGTCAAGCTACCCCTTTTATAGACTAGGTTCCATAGTATCCACAAAGATGTGAGAGGAGGGTGGAAGCTTCCTAGGGTACAGTAGTGTCATAGGGACAGCCTATTATTGTCCTGTGGGAAGGATCTGCTCCAATGACAGGGGATAGGCCAGGCTGCCATATTTGTGGCAATGGGAGTCAACCTTCCTGCTAGTGCCCTGCCTGATCTCTACCCAGTGGTCCCTCAAAACTCTAGAATACTCCTTTGGTTAGGGCACAAGTCCTTCTCTGACCCTCCCTACACTCCTGGGCCTATCCAGGTCATTGATGAAAGGGGAATAAGGCCAGGGCTGGGGACTGAGAGATTCTAATGATACCTCCAACAGTCAATTGATCTTCCTTGCAACTCCCAGGTCTAGCCAGGAACAGGGAGGGACTAGGTTGGGAGGGGCTGTTCTTACCATGGTGGGCTGAGTCCCTGGAACTGAAGTGAGATTGAGGAGGCCTAGGGAGATATTACGGGAACAGAAATCTGCTCCACTTTCCTTGGAATTGGCTGATGGGTTCCCTAATGAAGGGTCCAGCACTGGCCCTTGCCCCCTCGTCCTTGGGTTATGTTGCACAGGGCTGGAATGTGTTGGGTGTTTTGACCTATTGGGGTTGGGGAACAGGGCTTAGAGATCCAATAATTACTAGGGGAATAAAGGAGAAAGAATAGTCAACCTGACCCTCTTCTCCTCTGACTCCTTCCCCTAGGGACCACTGGCCTGGCCCTCTCTCCCCCCTCTGGCAGTGGAAATCATGCTCAAGGCATGAGGAATGTTCCTGGTTGGAAGAGGTTCGGGAAGAGTTTGTGCATGTGGGACTCAGTGGTCAGGCCTTTCCTCCCACTTCAGCACATCCCAGGGCTCTTCTGAGGTCATCAATAGTTTGGTCCTGGTTTCTGGCCCTTAGCCCAGGCCAACAGCCTTCTTTCCCTAGGGCTCCTCAAGAGGCCCAGGGCACTGTGGGGTTAAGGGACAGTACTGAACAGGGAGGGAGCCCTGGGAGTTTCCGACCAAAGATGAGGGTTTTGGGTCCCACAGTCCATGTGAGGGGTGGAGGGGGGGGGGGGGGATGAGGCCAAATGAGGCTTGCCCTTCAAAATTCATACTGAATGGAAAGTGGAAAAAAAATAAATTAAAAAAGAATGGGACTTATGAGAATGGGATGGAGTTGGGCCAGGGTTACTTCTTGAACATGTCCTGGAGAGGCCCAGGTAGGTACTTGAGAACGGTGTCCAGGATGCTCTCTTCCTCCTCCTCCTCTTCATCCCCACAACCAGCTGGAATGGCTTTCTTGGGGCGGGTCAGGCTGCCCTCACATGGCTGCTCCAGGGCAGCCTTCTCTTCAGCCTCCTTCTCCTCCTTCTTCTTCAGACCATACTGTATAGGGAGGAAAAAGGGGCAAAGAGGAAGGCCAGCTGTGAGGCTCTTTGCATTCCCCCCTGCCTGGCCATCTTCAGCTCTTCCAACCACCTGTGTCTTTGTCATTGGAGACCTGACTTAAGTTATTAGGATAATAGGATTTGGAAGGGAACTTAGAGATCATTTAGTTTGATCCTTTTATTTTACGGAAGAGGAAACTGAGGCCCAGACAAGGTCAGTGGCAGGGATGATAAGTGGCAGGGGCAGGATTCAAACTCAGTTTCTCAGACTTCAAATCCAATCCTGTATCTCACAACTATGAGAAGGTCCAGCTTGGTTGGGGAAAGGGGTGTGGGATTTTCCACCCTATGAGACAACCACAGGGTTCCCTCATCCAGGAACCTGCTCTCCAAGGACGTCCTATAGGAAGCTATGCTGTCCTAGGAATGATTAGGCACAGGGGTGAGAAGGCAGTGGGCTTTACTGGGAGGATATGGAATATTCTATTCCCAAAAATCATGGAACCAGCCCAGTTTATTTGAAAGAGCATTGGGACAGGATTTTAGGTCACTGTGTGACCCTGAAATAATTTAATCTCCTCTTTGAATCTCAGTTTCCGTATCTATAATATGGAAATACTAATATTGACCCTGTCTCTCTCGGTTTTTTTTTTTTTTTGTGTGTGTGTGAAGATCAAATAAGTACTTTGTAAACTATGAAGTGCAGTAGCTGATATGAGAGATGGTGATTGTTATTGCAGGCAACACCTGCGGAAGGGAAGGGAAAGGAAATGGGAAGGACAGACTGACCTTGTCTCGAATTTGCTGCCGGACCTTTTCCCGTTCTGCCTCCATGCGAGCATGCTTGGCTTTGCGTTCTTCCTCTTGCTGTCGTAGAGCCTCCTGCCGTTCCTCCTCCTTTTTCTGGGCATCTGGGTCCTTCTCCTCCTCACCCCCCAACATCTTCCCCATGTCTTTGGTGGCCCCTGTGCAATAGTAGGAGAGAAGAGTGGAATCAATCTGAGGGAAGGCAGGGCCAGGAGTGAGCATGGGAAGGGAGAAGATAAGAAGGAAATGAGAAACAGCAGATGAATAAAGAGAGGGACAGAGGGGCAATGGGAAGGATAACCAGGAGGAATGCAATGAAAAATGGAAGGAGAAGAGACCAGAAAGAAGCATGAAGGAAGGTATGGAAAAGGGCTAAAGAGAAGGATGGATAGAAGAAGGAATGGAAGGATAAAAGAAGGAAGGCAAGGAGAGAGGAAAGGGTTCAATGAGAGATAGAAGGAGAGGCAGAGGACAAAGGGAGGGACAGATGGAGTAAGGGATGGTGGAACAGAAAAGTTTGGCAAGTTAGATCTAATAGAAGGAGAGAAATATGTGTTAGAAAAGATCATACACCTATATGAAGAAGATTCTTGAATCTGGAGGGAGGAGGGAGCTTGTCTGAGGATCAAAGGAGAGGAAAAGCAGTAGTGATATCCTTGTGAACATGTATTATAGCCTGCCCAGCCATTTAGAGGATATTGTAGTAGACTCAGAGAGTGGAGGAGACAAGGAGAGGAACAGCTACTGTAGAAAAATCTCACCAACAAAGAGGAATTGGATGGTGAAGTGGGAATGACAGAAATTTGGAAGAGAATGACCCCATTATCTTAGAGTTTGTAAAAGTGAAGGAAGAGAATATTGTTCATAGATGCACAACATTTTGAAAAATTCAGAGAAATCATGGCTATGAGACTTTGGCTGAGTCTGTATGAAAAAGGATCAAGGGCTTTCAATAATTAGATTATGATAGTATAATCATGAGTGATTCCAATGAGGAAAACAAGAGGGAGATATCTTAAGAATTTGATGCAGCCCCACAGAGTGCTCTCAAACTTAGACAAACTTAGAATTATTAAAAACAAGTAAAAACATAAATATACAACTAAGCATTGGAATTTAATAGTTACCCAATTCAATTTCCATATGAACAGGAATATCATCTTTATCCCTGAAAATTTACTATTAAGAATTCACCTGAAGACCTTCCAATCATCGTTCTATCCTTTGCCACCTTCTAAGGCAGCTCATTCCATTTTTGGACAAAAGTCCTGTACCCAATAGAAGCTGGATATGAGTATGACTGTGTGCATGTATATGTATTGTGAGAGTTTATCTAATCTTGTGAGAAATTCCCAGGTAGAGTGAGATAAATCATGACAAATCAGCTTTGGAGGACTGAATTTGGTTATTAGATTTGACTCTTCCCCCCACCCCGTTTTTTCTTTTTTGCTTTTTGGAGGGCAAGTGCGGTTAAGTGACTTCCCCAAGGTCACATGGCTATTTTTTGTGTTAAGTGTGTGAGGCCAGATGTAGATATGACTCTTGAGGGAAATGAAAATGACCAGGAAGGCATTATATTTTAATGGTAAATGGAAAATGAAAGTTGGATGATCTCTGGGATCAGGGGAAAAGTGTGTTGAGGGTGGGAGGTAGGGATTCCCTTAAAATAAGATGGCAGATGGCCATGCATCAGAGACAGTTCCAAATTTGGAGTGGATAGGAATGGACTTATGTATCCTCAAAGTGGTATCTTCCAGTGTAGTGAGATTATGGAATTGGGGATGGGGGAGGTAGGGGGAATTATAGCCCCGTGTAGAAGAGAGAACATTCTACTTGTCAGAAAACCTGGGTTCAATTACTAAATTTATAATTTTGGACAGATAACTTAACCTCCATGATCCTCAGTTTCATCATTGGTAAGTGTTAAATTAGATGATCTCTGAGGGCCCTTCTACTTTTGACATTTTATGTTCTAAAGTCCCTTGGAGTCCTGAAATGCTGTGATGTTGTGGTTCCTGGGCTCAGCAAAATGACAGTTCTGTGCTCTGCACATTTGCTGTATTTTACCTTTTTGTCTCTAAAGGAAAAAAACCCATCAAATTTCTTCCTTTGGATTAGTTGAGGAGGCATTCAGGCCTGGCCAGGCTGAATCGGACAAATTTTGGTGGCAGGAGAAGAGAGAAAAGAAAAGGGGCCACAGTTAACAGAATCATGAGCCAGTCAGTTAAGATCAATGACTGTCAAAGTGACAGTAATAACTTACATATTCTAATTCACAAAGAAGTAGATTTAGAGAATAACTGTCTCTTAAGTTGTTAGGTACCCTTAAGTACTTAAGTACCATTGTTAAATAGGAAGTACCCTTAAGACACTATCCACACCAACCCTCTCATGAAGAAACTAAGGTTCAGGGAAAAGTGCTGACCTACCCAATGTCACATAGCTCATAAGTGGCAAGACTTGGAACTTCAGTCCAATTCTCCCACCTTGAATCTTTCCATGATTGATCCACAAAAGGCTTGATCCCTTTTCTTGCCCAGGTTTACATTATTGCACAGGGATTGATAAAAATAGGGTTAGGAAGGCTTAAGACCAGAAAGTGCTGAGGCCCCTGAAAAAATGCTAACACTTTTGAACCTATATTTAGAGTTGTTTATAGAAGATAGTATAATGCTAATAGATGATAAGGAAATTGAACTAATCAGCTTCTTCTATCATCTTTTCCAGCAAGAAGGAGAGAAAACAATTCAACTCAATTCAACAAACATTTATTAAGTATCTGTTATATGCAAGGCACTATGCTAGGTGTTGTCGATAGAAAGCCAAGAATAAAACAACCACTGTCCTCAAGAAGCTTCTATTCAAGTTGGGATAGATAGATACAACATATACATGGATAAGTAAATATGAAATTCCAGAGGATAGAGAGCATTAACAATCATGTGGATCATGGGACAAAAGTCTGGAAAGGACCTCTTCATATAGAGGTTAAGTGATTTGCCCAGGGTCACACAGCTAGTAAATATCAAGTGTCTTAGCCAGATTGAAACTCAATCTTCTTGACTCCATGGCTGGTACTCTATCCACTACACCACCTCACTGCCCCTAGCCTCTCCATTGTATAGTTGAAAAAACTGAGGTGTGACTTACCCAAGGCCACATAGGTAGTAGTTGGTAGAGGCAAGATTCAAACCCAAAACTACTTCTTCTTCTTTTTTTTTGCCTTTCGGAGGGCAATTGAGGTTAAGTGACTTGCCCAAGGTCACAGGGCAATTTTTTTTTGGTGTTGTGTCTAAGGCCACATCTGAACTCAGGTCTTTCTTGCTCCATGGCTTGCACTCTATTCACTGTGCCACATAGCCCCACCAAGCCCCAAACTTCTTACTTCAAATCCATAACACAAAGCTGCTTCTCAGCTTTGATTTATAAGCAAAATGGCTACCCACTGAGGATCCATGCTAGTCCTTGTGCTGTTTAACATTTTTATCAGTGACTTGAATAAAAGCATTGATGTTATGCTCATCAAATTTGCAAAAGACACCAAGCTGAGCTGGGAGGGATGGTTAACACAGTGGATGGCAGAATCAGGATCCAAAGCTAACTTGATGGGTTGGAGCATTGGGCTCAATCTAGTTAAGATGAAATTCACTAGGGATAAAAGTAAGATTTTGCACCAGGGAACAACCTCCCAATTTCTTAGGTATAAGATGGGGGAAACATGGATAGACAGCAGATATTCTGAAAAATATCTGGGGGGGGGGGGTTAGTGGACTGCAAGCTCAATATGAGTCAGCAATATGACATGGTAGCCAGAAGAGCTAATGTGGCTTGGGCTGCAGAAGAAGGGTCACAGCTTCTAGGAGTAGGTAGCAGATAGGTCCTCTACATTCTTCTTATCAAACCTCATCTGGAGTATTGTAGTCAGTTCTGGGAGCTATGGTTTAAGGGGGCTGATACGCTGGATTGTTCAGAGGAAGGCAACCAAGAAGGGCCTTGAGTCCATGCCATATGAGAATCATTTGAAGGAACTAGTCTTGTTGAACATGGAGAAGAGGGGGTGGGGAATGATACCTGTTTTCAAGTATTTGAAGGGTCATCTATTATGTGGAGAAGGGGCTAGATTTATTCTGTTTGATACCAGAGGGCAGAAGCAGAAGCACATGATGGAAGTTACAGAGAGGCAAATTCTGCCTTGATGTCAGAAAACAAAAACAACAAGTTCCTAATAATGAAAGCTGTCCAGCAGTGCAATGAATTGCCTAGAAAATTGGTAGGTTCTTCTTCCTTGAAGGTCTTTAAGCAATGGCTGGTCAACCACCTGTTGAAAATATAACAGTGGGGAGTCCTTCATGGGTATGATTTGGATTAGATGGCCACTGAGGTCCTTTCCAATTATTAAAATCTGTGACAAATCAAATTATCCAATTTGGAACCAGGACCAAAACATGCCATGTTAATAATGTCTCTGTCTACCTGTCTCTGTCTGTCTGTCTGTCTCTATCTGTCTCTCTCTCTCTCTCTCTCTCTCTCTCTCTCTCTCTCTCCTGTATATCAAGAGTTTACAACTTCAATAGGTATGCCCCATTGACTCTGGGCATTACTGTTGGTCCCCTGGAATTCACAGAAGAAAACCATTTATATATAAATTCATAGGTCATGGATGAAAGATCTTATGAATAGGCAGCTATTCCCCATCTTTGAAATACAAATGAGAATTGCTACCCTATAATATATAGGGTCTTTGAATATCACCTTTTATAGGAAGTGGATTTAGGATGCTTCTAGCATGGGAGAGTCAATTAAAGTGGGTGCCATGCCTTTTATTAATAATGATAAACATCTCTGCCTCCTCACCTGTGTATGGAACTCCAAACAGATCTAGGATATAAGTAGTTCAAGAAGCATTATTATTTCCACAAAAGATTTTACAGAGGGGTTAGAACCTTAGCTGAACCTTGAAGGAAACAAGAGATGCTCAGAGGAGGAGGAGAAAAGGAAGCAGTGCTTTCCAGGCATTGGCCAATCTATTGGAAGACTTGGTGATAGGAGATAGAATGTTGAGTTTTTGAAGTGGCAAGGAAACCCCTTAGGAGGGAATGAACCCGTCCCTTTGCTCTGGCTATCTCCATGCCTGGAATTAACTCTCTCCTTTCCTTTGTTCATAGAATACCCACTTTCATTCAAAACTCAAATGACATTACCACATTCTACTTGAAGCCTTTCCTCATATCCCTGCCTGTCAAGCTAGAACTTCCCCCATGAAAAACAAAATTACCTAGTATCTATTTTGTATGTACCTATATATGTATGTGTTGTCTCCCCAGCTGGATATTAGGCCATGTAAGGCCAGGGACTGTTTCATTTTTGTCTTTGTATTCCTATCAAATAATGAGAGTTTAATAAGTGCTTCTTCATTGTTGATTAAATGAATGTAGAATGTATTAAAAGCAGTATAAAGAAATACTTGGAAAGGTAGCTGTATCCAGATTGTGAAAAACTTTAAATTTAAATTCAAGTAATTTGCAATTTCAACCTTGAGGCAAAAGGGAGCCAGTGAAACTGGTTGAGCAGAGGAAGAAAATTATTTTGGTTACTTTGTGAAGGATGAGGGCAGAAGAAGGGGGAGCAGTTAAGAGACTTCTTAAATATTTCTGGCTGGAGATGATAAGAGCCTGAAAAAAATATTCAAAGGATGAAATTGTAATCCAAGATAGAGGAAGAGATAAGAAGAGAGCATTCAGTCACTCTGATGAGCTACAACCTCCAGGCCCAGGTGGGTCCCATCCTAGGGGATGGAAGGAGTTAATAGGTGTAAGATAACAATATTTGTGACCTTTATGCAATCATAGAAAATGGGAGCAATGCCAATAGAGATGGCAAGTGTGGCCTTGCTTTTTAATAATTGGTGAAGATTCTGGATTTCAGGAGCTGCAGAACAATAAACCAGATGGTCACTTCAGGAAAAATTCAAGTCTGGATTATTAAATAGATGGTTTGTGAACATTTAGAAAAGAATTCAATAATCACAAGGGGCCAACATGGTTTTACTAAGAATAAGTCACACCAAAGGATCCTCATTTACATGCTGTATTCCCTTCCTCCCTGCCCCCATAAACTCCTTGAGGAAGGGAGAGTGTTGTTTTTCATCTTTTCAACTCTGGTGTCAATCATAATTTCTTGTATATATGTGTTTAATACATGTTTGTTGCATATAATTTTTATAATAATAGCAAATGGGTAGATTAGAAGGACTGTAAATCAGATAATGTGAGTTTTAGTCTAGCTCTGCTACTAACTTGGTCAAGTCACATCTTTCTTTGGACCTCAGTTTCCCCTCTGTAAAGTGAGAAGTTCTGAATGGGAGCCAGACAGCTTCTAGATTCCTTGAAGCTTCAACCAGCTATGCTGGATATCTCCACTTAGGTCTTATGATCTATATTCCAAAGTCTTTTACAACATTGGTATTTTATGTTCTATAACTGTGTGACTCACCCCCAAGGGCTTGCTTCATAACAAAGTCCATGGTTGTTACTCCAATTAATGTACTCTAACCAGCAGCAGAATTTGCATCCAGGGCTTGTAGCAGGAATGCACAGAGGAATAAATGTCACCTAGAAAGGAAAAATGATGCTGGTTAGGTTCAAATGTACTTTCTGGGCAGCAAGGACAGATACAGTAGCAGAAGACAGAGTTTCCACAGAAATACACTTAGCTTAGAAATAATAATCACTTCCATCTACATTTCTGTAGCAATTTAAGATTTACCAAAATGTTTTCCTTAAACTACAACTCTGTGAGGTGGATAATTTAAGGATTACTATGATCATTTCATAGATGAGTAAACTGGTTCCCAAAGAAGTAAAATGACTTACCAACAGTTCAGTCTTACAGCGGTGTCAGACCTGTGATCCAAATCCTAATCTGACAGTGAGTGTCAGACCTGGGATCCAAACCCTAGTCTGACAGTGGATATCAGACCTGGGATCCAAACCCTAATCTGACAATGGGTGTCAGACCTGGGATCCAAACCCTAATCTGACAGTGGGTGTCAGATCTGGGACCCAAACCTTAGTCTGACAGTCAGTGTTGGACCTGGGATCCAAACTCAGTTCTCTGGCATTCAAGTCCTGTGCTTTTTAATATTGTATCAGCAACTGAAGGACTTAGATCCTCAGTGTAGGACCCAAGGATCCCAAATGCTTCCTACCTTAGAGTATGTAAGGTTCCCTGGGGTTTATGACAATAGCTATAGAGGAGAAAAGGCCTCAGACTTGGAATCAGAAGGCCTAGCTTCTAATCCTGATGCTGCCATTTACTACTTGTGTGATTCTCATTAAGTTGCTTCTCAGTTTCCTCATTGGCAAAATAGGGATAATGATGCTTGTTCTCTCTAACTTATAGGACTGTGATGAAGGGAAAGCACTTTGCAAAGTGGTAAGTGCTACGGAATTGTGATTTATTATCACAATCCTCCCAGGTATACATCTCTTCTGCATGACACCTGCCATTCCAGTTATACACACTATCTTTTACCTATTTGAAGAGTTGCCTCATGGAAGAGAGATTCTATTCATTCTGCTTAGATCCAGAAGGCATAAAGAAGAGAAGTTGGTAGAAGCTACAAAAAGATAGATCTAAGCTATATTTAAAGATATAAAAGGATTCCTTTACAATTAGATTCTCATGGTGGAATGGGATCTTGGAAAGTCAGTGGACTTACTGTTTCTGGAGGTTTCTACGAAGCTGGATAACCCTTGTCTGGGTGACTGTAGGATCCCTACAAGAGGTTGGAGGTCTACAATGGTACCTTTGAGGTCTCTTCATGTTCTAAAAATGTGAAATTAGGTGCCCAAAACTTTCTTCTCTTTTCTGGGTCTTCAGAAGTCTTGTCCACTTTCACTCTAGATTTAGGGCAGGGGAAAGAGCCCTGGGCTGGGAGTCAGGAGACCTGTGCTCTGCCATGAGTTCATCTTGTAACCTTGGGCAGTTCAGTTTCCCTCTCTGGACCTCAGTTTCCCCATTTGTAAAATAAGGGAGTTGGACTAGTTGATCTCTGAGGTCTCTCCTGACTCCAAAGTCCTATGATATTAAACTCTTATGGGGACATAGTAACTGAACAGGTGGGAAGGGAGAGAGGAAGCTGCCGGACTTTGAGGTCTGAAGGAGTGATACCTTGGAAAGCACTGATAGGTGACACCTTGGATCCTGACACTAGGTTCTCACTATCACCTAAGTAACTGCTGGTCACACTGTATACTACCCTCTGATCAGGCATAGGGGCTCAGGGCTGGGCAAAAATATAGATGCAGCCTTATACTCACACCTATATACCATCATCTAAACATGTCTGCATGGATATCTTCTCCCATAGACACCCAGTCATGTACACATGCTCACACAAACATATACGTGTATATTCACAGAGATGTGCATATAAACAAAAAGGCACAGGCATATGCAGAAAAATGGGGTCTAAGGCTCTGATGGATATAGAGGGAAGATAGGAAGTTCTGCATTAATCCTAAACTGGGGTGCAGCAGCATTGAAGGAGGGAGTCCTGAAGGACTGGTGAACCAGTCATAAACATTCATGGTGGCAGCAGCAGCAGAAAGGTGGTGGGGGCTGGGGCAGGACATCAACATCCCTGTTGATCAGACACTTCAAGGCTAAGCAAATGATAGCAATGACCCAGAAGAATGATCATAACAATAGCTATGTGTGTGTGTGCATGTATCAATGGGTCTTTGTACATATAAATCTCAATATCTATATGTATAAGCATGTATATATTTGTATGTCTCTTTCTGAATGTATATACTATGTGTGAATCTATGTATGAATCCCTGCATATCTTTGGCTATTTTTGAGTTTGAGTGTGTGTTTACATGTATTTTCATAGGGGTGTAGACACACACACACAGTCACATTTATATTTGATGCCACCAGGGGGCCCCTCTAGCTGGCTCTCCTGAGTTTTTGTGAACCTGTCAGGGTCAAGGTCTGAACCTAATGCTCTCAATTTGGACAACACAAGGTCTTGGCACTAGGTCTCTCTTTATCTCCTCATGTAGAGTCCCCACCCCATTATTCCCTCAGGTAGAGCCCAGGAGCTAAGGAAGTTAGTGGTGGTTATGGCAGTTGGTTTAGGAGGTATCCCTCTCTCTGTCACTTTGTAACATTGTGACCTTGGATATATCACTTGTGGTCTTGGGACTCAGTTTCCTCTTCTGTAAAATGATTGACCTAGAAGATATTTCAGTTGTTTTTAGCTCAAAATTTTATGAACCCAAGTTAAATCATAGGATTGGGAATTGGAAGTGATCTTAGAAATTATACTGTTCAACCATCCACTCTGTAAAAGGAAGAGTTTACAGATGAGGAAGCCAAGGCCTGGAAAGGTTAGTAACTCGCTCTTCT
Organism: Petaurus breviceps papuanus; assembly: GCF_028583685.1. Taxonomy (NCBI): domain Eukaryota; kingdom Metazoa; phylum Chordata; class Mammalia; order Diprotodontia; family Petauridae; genus Petaurus; species Petaurus breviceps. The sequence goes on from NW_027186372.1 coordinate 157,991, forward strand.
CTGGGGTGAGATTTCCTACATGCCAAAAAGACCCACACAAATACTTTTTGTAACCAAAGATCACCAAGTGCTCAAATGAGACTTTTCTACTGGGGCCCTTCATATATCTATAAAAATAATAGCTCCAATTTCTGTAGCATCTCAATGTTGACAAAAGGGTTTCTTCACAACCCTAAGAGGTAAGAAGTGCAAGTGTTATTTGCATTTTTTAGATGTGGAGACTGATGCTTGCCTAGAATCATGCAGCTAGAACATGCTGGAGTTGGGATTTGAACCTAGGTCTTCCAGATTTCCAGCAGGCTTTCCACTACACTAGCTCATCACCCAGAAGATCCTAACCCAAAGGCAGGAGCAGTGCCACTAAGAGATGTATCTGTCCCTGAATGCCCTCCCCACCCACTCTAGGTCACCTGTGCACTCAGTCAGAACTGAGGA